>NW_017729019.1:2704256-2714128 GCF_001723915.1 Gavialis gangeticus | reverse complement strand
ATTTCCATTTGGGCTGGGCTGGGAAAAATTGACCCGGTCTATTTGTGAACACCCCAGTCTCCACTAAAATTATTTTGCAAATAGAGGGGCTGGAGGATGGGCTGGAGTCCTGAACGGATCAGGAGGGCAGCTTGTTGTTATGGTTTGCATAGCAGTGTTGCCCAAAAGTCAAGCCCAGCTGGGCCAGACATTGAATAGACATTTTTTGTATGTGCACATATATATCTATATCTATCTATATATATCTACACTCCGAGTATCACCCCACAAATAAAACCTTAACCCATTTAAAAAAATGTGCCTGCACACCTGTACAAAGGCCCGCTGGCCACCCAGACCCATTACAATATCTGCTTCGCGCGCTACACACACAAACAAACTCTGGTCTCTCAGACCAAGCAACCCCTTCCTTTCATCCCCACCCCACTTGCAGGGTCACAGACTCAGTTCACCCATCGTCCATGCCACTGTGGGTAAGGCAGAAGAGTTCCCAGAGCTCTGGGAGAAAGTACATAGATCTGAGTTGTCAGCTTTACCAGGTGTAGGGTCAGTGCCTGGCCTGGCTGAACTTGACCTCTGTGTGATAATGTAACGTAATGGGTACTCGTATGGTTGAGGGCCTGCAAGTAAGATCCTATGAAGACAGACCGAGGGACCTGAATCTCTTCAGCTTCCGCAAGAGAAGGCTGAGAAGTGATCTTGTGGCTGTCTACAAGATCATCGGGGGATCAGCAGGGAATGGGGGATACTCTGTTTACCAGGGCGCCCCTCAGGGTTACTAGAAATAACAGCCACAAACTGAAGGAGAGTAGATAACTTAGACAACAGGAAGCAATTCTTTACAGTGAGGGTTGCCAAAATATGGAATGGGCTTCCAAGGGAGGTGGTGCTTTCCCCTACCCTGGGGGTGTTCAAAAAGAAATTAGACAAGCACCTAGCTGGGGTTACATAACCGCAGTGCTCTTTCCTGCCTGGGGCAGGGGGTCAGGCTCGATGATCTGCTAGGTCCCTTCCAACCCTAGAAAGCTATGAAATCTATCTAGAAATCTATGAAACCTATGTAATGTATTATTACTTTGTATTACCATAATGGCTGTGAGCCCCAGTCATAAGCCAGTAGCCTGTTGCACTAGGAGCTGTACAAACAGTCCCTGCCTGAGAGTCAAAGTATAGGAGGAAAGATAACTAACCATTGGACCAACTTCACAAAGGTGGAGGCAGATTTTTTCATCAACAGCAGCCATTGGTTAAGATCAGCGGGATCATTGTAATGGATAACGCTGAGCTGAGTTGGGCTGGAGGCAGATAAGTCTGGGTGTGATTTTTCTGGCAGTGTTTCTAAGCAGGAGGGCAGACTGAGTGCTCATATATGGTCACTTTTGTGTTTAAACATCTACAGATCTATCACTCACTGGCTCCTCGTTCCCACTGAGGTGCTGCTGCTTTCTCATTACTCTGGTGATGCTCACACAGCTGCTATCACAATGGCATTCCCAGGAGACCCACCCTGTATAGAACAAGAAGCACTACCTGAGCATATGCCAGCCATGCCCCTGAGCCCCCAGGCCTGGTCAGCTTCTCAGTGACAGCTGCTGCTGCTGCTGCTGTCAATTGCTTTTGCAGTACCAGGTCCTTGGGAAAGCAGAAGAAACCCAGGTGCACAGAGGAATGGGGCAGAATGAAAAGGATGGGAGGGAAAGGAGGAGGGGAATGACAAAAGTAAAGCTCCTTTTCATTGCTGTAGTGATGGGTCTGGTCATGCTTTGACATAACAATGGCAATGCAGAGAAACAGAGGACAGAGGGAGGATGACAAGGCAGCTCCTCGCCATGACCCAAGCAAACACCCAGGCAGAACCCACTGTGGGACGTGGGGGACACTTCCTCCTTGGGCTGATCAGCCTGGTATTGCCGCCATCATGAAGCAAGGCTGACCCTTAGATAGCAGCTCACATGAGTAGCTCTGGAGGTCCTTTGGTGTGTGGTCCCAAGGACAGCTGTTGTACATGCTCAGTAGTTCAGCATGTGAAATCTGGGTGGAATATCAAGCACATGGATGCCGACCAGCCTTAAAAAGCAATTTGGAGCCTCCCCCTTCTCTCTTGAGCCCATTGTCCTCTGCTGGGGGACACCGTCTTGCCTACCAGAGCTAACGGGTTTGGGTGACACTGGGGCAGGGCAGGTTTAGGTTTTTTCATTTCAATAGGAAGGAGGAGTTTTGAAACCCAATGGGTGAAATGCCATGTGAATCCTCCCTGCCTACCCTGCAGTGCTAGGGAACCAGCAAGCCCATTTTGCCACTCCAAGGATCTCTGCCTCTGAGTTTGGGAGATGGTGCTGGAGGCATCAATGTTACTGATCCCCTCTGGAGCTGACTCAGAGTTTCCCTGCCCAGTGGCTGGAGTCTCTGACCCTTGTGTAAGGGACAGCTCTCATCCTGTCAGGCTCTGCTGCTGCTCTGCTTGGAGCGGGGAGGGCAGCAGCCCAAGAGCTTTCCCAATCAGTCATCACTTTGGCTTTCTGTGCTGCGAGTCCTCACTGCCCTGTCCCCCTAGCAATCTCTGCAGAGCAGCACTGCTCTGAGCCCTGCAGATAACTTAGAAGAAACCTTTTAACTAGCAGGCAGTTTGGAGGTCACCCTCACACCAAGTCTCAGCCATTGCAGAGCCAGAGAAACAACTGACTGGTGAAGATGGAGACAGCTGTGCTAATAAACAGCAGTCACAAGAGGGAAGAAATAGGCTGAGAGATTCTCTCTCTGTCCAGCCTGACTTGCCTCTGGTTTATAGCCATGGGTGTTTTATTGTGCGTGTGCACCCTGGCATGGGGCTGTGTAGAAAGAAGGGCCAGCACTGGTGAGTCCCAGCCCCAGCCAGAGTGCTGCTGTTGCAACTTTCTGAGGGAAAAAAAGGATTTTTTTAAAAAAGATTACCACTGCATTGCAGTACCTTGGAGATTGCCTGCTGCCAAAGGACTGATCATGCTGCTCATGCACGCAGGCACAGTGCTGCTCAGCCAGGTACCTCCCAAATTGCTCCCCTAACAGGAGGATCTTTTTGGAGGACCATGGAGCCATAGGGTCAGGCTGCCACTCTTTACAGGTGTGCTTGGACACAAAGTTAGAGATGACAGGCCAATGCTGTGGGGCTTCCAGGGACAAGGTATCATCTATGAGCCATTACCCCAAGGGCAGCCCTACTGGATTAAAATTAATAATGTTCTCATGGTGCTCTTATTCCTGGGGTTCCCCCAGGACTGGTGCTACTCAACGGTAGCCCACACGTTTATCAATGATTTGAGTGTAAAGAAAAGCATAGGTGATGAAATGTGCAGATGACAGGAAGATCAGCAGAGTAGTAAATAATGGCAAGGACAAAGCAGGCAGAGTGCAATCTGGGTTGCTTCATAATCTGAGTTCACTTAACCAAGCCAAAGGCAGTATTATGTGGCTTGGAACAGGGAACACAGGCTGGACCTACAGAATGGGGGAGGCAGTCTGGAAAGCAAGGATCCAGGAAAGGATTTAGCGGTTGCAGTGACCAAGGAACAAAACTTGAGTGCCCAGAGCAATGCTATGGCAAGAGGGGCTGATGTGATCCTTACCGGTATAGAAACAGGTAGCAAAAAGCAGGAAGGAAGTGAGTGTATCAGTGTGCATGGCCCAGGTGAGTGGTCCTAGAATCCTGTAGCCAGCTCAGGGTTCACGTTTTGAAAAGGATGCTGGAAATTTGTAAGTGGAATAGAAAAGGGCCACAAAAATTATTCAAGTCCTGAAAAAAATGCCTTCCTGGGAGAGCCTTAAGACCTCAGTCTGTTTAATGCATTGAACAGAAAAGCTAGGGAGCTTAACACAAACAAATTCAAATGAAAAATTAGGTAAACAGAAGCATTAGCATCAAGGGTGATTAGCCCCTGGGAAGACTCCAAGGAGGGTGGTGGAATCTTCATGTTCAGATCCAGGCTGGCTGCCTTTGCAGCTGGCAGAGGCATAACAAGGCAGCTGGGCACCAGGGGCAGTGGGACTCATGGGAGGCAGCAGTAACTTCCAGCTGCAACCATTCCACTGGTTGGACTGCGTGGCTGCAGCAGCTGCTGTTATTTTCCCTCCCCCCACCACTCCTAAGTCAGCACTCAGGGCTGCTACCCCAACCACCCCACCCAAGTCATGCCACTGGTAGCAGGTCTGCTGTAGCCTAATGCTAAAGGGGTGTTGGATCCAATGCAGGGGCAACTGCATCAGTCTCTGCCTTGTGACATCAGACTTGCTGTTCTAATGCTCCCTTTGGCATCCAGCTCCTAAGGTTGGCCTGCATGTAGGTGCGGCAGTGACTGCAGTGTGGTGTAGATCCCCATGCTAGTTTTAGCTACCTGGCCTGGGTACTGGTAGTAGTGTTGACATGACAGAATGGTGCTCTGTGCAGTGCAGGTTCATGTGCCCTGCTGGGAGGCATTTTTAGATCTCACCTTCATAAGACAGGGTCCTGATTTAGCTAAGACTTACCATGTGCCTGACTGCAAGCACTTGGGACAGCTCTGCTGCTGGCGCTCTCGTGAGCATTGTTATCCCCATTTCACAGATGCGGAAACAGACACGGAGGCAGTTGTCTTAGTCAAGTAGCCACAGTAGGTCTGAAACAGAACCCCATCCTCTGATGGCCATTTCATCTCTGTATCTGCCCCATTATTTTACTTGGAAACTGAAAGTGTATCTGTACTTCAGTGTGCAACATTCACATCACCTGTTGCTGTATCCACTCTAGTTCACATACCTGTAACAGCAATGAGGCAGAAGTGTGGACTGTACAAAGCCACCTGGGACCCCAGTACTGCTGTAGTGCTGTCCCTATCCGTATAAAACAAGGTGACTCCAGGTGTGTCTCCTCATGCTGCAGTCACACCATATAGTGCAAAGCTGCTTGTGTCCCAGGTTCTCATCTGTACAATGCGGGTAATAGCCTAGTCGTATGAGACATGTGTATTGGGAGATAAACATAGTCAAGATTGGGAAATGCTCAGGTACTATGATGATGGCGGGCAAGAGAAACATCCCAAGCAGACTGCAATGCAAAGGGGAGATCTGTGTGGTAGGAGGGCAGCAGACCATGAAGTAGGAATGCCTCCTGCCCCGGGGAAGAAAGGAGGTCAGAAACCCAGCTGCACTCCATACCCAGGACAGTTATCCAGCCTGAAACTGAGAGTAGGCCTTGGAGCAGCAGATGGAGAACTAGCCAATGTGTGGCCAGAAAGGGCTGAGGAACAGGCAAAATAAGGGACCTGTGAATCACCCTAAGACATTTAATTCAAAGATCTCCAAGGACAGGACCTGTTTCACCTCATGTATCCAGAGGGCAGTTTCCAGCCTTGTACATGAGGGGGTCCAGAGCTGGGAGCTGAGGTTAGATACTGAAAACGTAGTGGAAACAGTGCACCTCTTTGACTGCGATGGAATCAACTATTGGAACAAGTGACCCAAGAACACAGAGGACTCTCCATCAGCTGAAGTCCTTAAATCAAGACTGAATGTCTTTCCAAATGACATGCTCTAGCTCACCCAGGAGTTATAGGCTTAAACCAGGCATCACCCAGTGGAACTCTCTGGCCTGTGCTGTGCAAGAGTTCAGACCAGAAGGTCATAATGGTCTCAAAATCTATGGGTGAAATAAATTCTGGCTCTTCTGGAGTCAATGGGAGTGTCAGCCTTGACTTCAGTGCACCTGACCCTATGAATTGATGCATATGTCTACATGGCACCTTGCAGCGTTATGTTGAGTTACCTCGGGTTCCTCTGAACAAGCTAAGAAGCACAGGCAAAGCAGTGCACTAACATGGCTGTGCCGTTTCTGACACCCAGGGTGGCTTATTCAGAGGTTGTGTGGGTATTTCTGCAAGGGGTTGTGTCACGTAGACAAAACCCTCTGAATCTGTTAAAGCAGGAGTGTCAAACTGTGGCCAGGGAGGATCACAGAGCCAGTCTGCAGGCCAGATCAGGACTCACCTTCTGTGCTGCATGTGCCAGGTCCTGCCGCCATGCCCAGTGCAACATGTGCTGGCCCCACTTACCACAGGGCACGGGCTGCACGTGGTGCACCGCTGGACCAGCTCTGTGCAGGGCTGGGGCCAAGGCTGGGGCCAGCATGTTGGAGTTGGCCCAGAGAGCTATGGGCCAGATCATATAACTCCACAGGCTGGACCTGGCCAGTGGTCTGTATGTTTGGCACCTGTGTGTTAAGCTGAGACAAGGAGGAGAAGGGATTTGTCCAATGTCACACAGTGAGTCAGTGGCAGAGCTGGGAAGGGAAGCAGGAGTCCTGATAGCAATGATACTTAGCATTTACACATGGTGTTTTACATTTCCAAGGCACTATAGAAACACTAATGGATCATTAACTGCTAATCAGCTCATTTGTTATCCATGCTAGGACAGAGGCAATCATACACATTGCTCCAAGGCAGGAGCTGATCTCTGCAGGAGTCAGGGAGGAAGCATGGAGAGCTGCCCAGTGGACAGCTGTACAATCCTATGGCAACTTGGTGGTTACAAAATTTAGTTTGCTTTTCATGGTAACAAACTGACACCCTTTTATACATCACAGCAAAAGGTCAGTTTTCTGATCAAAGAGGTGAAGTATTGGAGGATTTACATTGCTCTCTTATTCCAGGGAAAGTTCCTCTGGACCTCAGAAACCTTCCCAGAGAAAACTGTAAACATTGTTAAGTCTTTGTAAAAAATGTCAATGAAAGATACTACTGTGAAAAAGATGTCTAGCAAAAACTACAACCAACTTTACAAACATGCACATCTGACAGAGCATTAGAGACATGATAGAATAATAGAAAAGTAGGGCTGGAAGGGACCTCGGGAGGTAATCTAGTCCAAGCCCTTACCTGAGGCTGGATCATCCCTATCCAAACCATCTCATATAAAACCTTGTCTAACATAACCCTGTCAAACAACTACAAGGCATATTTCCCAAGGACACCAAAGGCACCCTAACCTATTACAGGTAAAGCAGGGGGACAGTGGAAGCCAGTATCCTCCTGCTGTAAGGGCTGTTAAAATGCACTGGAGAGACCCAGGGAAGAGGGCCACACCCCCTATTATAAGGAAAGGCAAAAACCCCTACAGTGCAGACCATTCTGACCATGGGGCAAAATTCTTTCCTGATCCTAAACATAGTGATCGATCTGACCCCGAGTGAAGGGGCAAGACCCTCTAACCAGGGACCTGTGGGCTTTAGTCCCAGCAGGAGCATTGGCCCAGGTGTACCCCAGTCAGAATCCCTGCCCTTGGCTGCAACCAACACCATTGCTTCTGGGAAGGTGAAAAAACTCCGGACACATGTAGCAACAGGGAGAGGAGGGTGGGATTCCTTCCATTTGTGACAACCAGCAAAGCCCGGAAGCATGGGGGAAAAGCACAAACCTTCCGTTCTGCTCTTCAACCTGGGGACAGCAAGCATAACTCCACAGACATCTCATCCTCTAACTAGACAGGCAGAACCCCCTTTCTGCATCCCCTCCATAATCACACCCCAGCTCTTTTCATCTTTCATAACTAAGCCAGTTGTGGAGCTCTGCTTCATCCTGCTGCTGAGCATGACCCTTTCCAATATCCATCTGCTTTAGATGGCAGAGTTTTTATTGTTAGCTCCCAGCTATCCATCTGTTGCTCTTTTCAAATTCTTCTTAAAAACCTCCAATCATGGTTTTTAAGAAGAACCACAGCTTCCCTAAGCAGTCTACTCTATAGTATAGAATCAGAGACAATGAGGGTTGGAAGGGACCTCAGGAGGTGACATCTAGCCCAACCCCCTGCTCAAAGCAGGACCATCCCCAACTAGATCATCCCAGCCAAAGATTTGCCTAGCCAGCTTTTGAAAAGCTCCAAGGATGGAGCTTTCACCAGTTCTCTGGGTAACCTGGTCCAGTGTTTTCTCACCCTCCTAGTGAGAACATTCTTCCTAATACCCAACCTAAACTTCTCTTGCTGCAACTTGAGACCATTGCTTGTTGTTCTGTCATCTGCCACCACTGAGAACAGTCTAGCTCCATCCCCTTTCGAGCCCCTCTTCAGGTAGCTGAATGCTGCTATTAAGTCTGAAAAAGTCTTTTGTGATGTCCACAACCTACTTTGCTGCACCTGCAAGCTGTTGGTCTGTGTCCTGTTTTCTGCAGCAGTGGAAGAAAGGTGTTTTCCTTCTTCCTTGTGGCAGCTCTTCAGGTATTTGGAACTGTTATCATTTACCCTCTTAAGCACCTTTCCCATAAGCTGAACATGCCTGTTCTTTCAATATTTCCCCATGTGGCTCATCTTCAAAGACTTTTGTCATTTTTGTCACCAGTCTCTGGACCCTCTCTAACTTCTGCATGTCCTTTCTAAAAGGTGGAGCCCCAAACTGTGCACAGCCCTCTATGTGAGGCCTCATGTTGAATCTGTGACCCCCCCGCAAGACTCCAAATCCTTCTCTGTAGAGCGTACATCCAGCCCGTTTTCACCCATCTTGTACATGTGTTTCTGGTCATTCTGCCCCTAGCATAGCACCTTGCATTTGTCAGTACTGAACTTCATCCTGTTGGCTCTAGCCCAGATTTCCAATCTATCAAGATCCTTCTGAATTGTGCTCCTGTCCTCCAGTGTGTTTGCAATACTTCCTGTTTCATGTTGTCCACAAATTTGCTCACAAAGCTCTCTTTGGCAGCATCTAACCATTAACAAACTTGTTGAAAAGCACCAGTCCCAGGACAGACACCTGTGGGACTCCACTCAAAACCTCCTGCCATTCTGACATGGATCCACACCTGATTCTGTGATCTTGTCCGGTCAGTGGTCTGTGACTTCTCTAGTCTGTTTCCATGGCCCACAATTCCACTTTCATCTCCAGTTTGCTCACAAGATGCTTTCCCACTGCACAGGATTGTTCTGCCTTCTCCAGGCTTCCTCTCTAAGCAAAACGGAGACCTGATGAGGGAGATGTTGACAGAACATTTTTCCAAATCCAAACATCCCGGGAGAAGGGACTCACTGGTGCATTTTTGTGAGTGTAAAATTTTTGAGAAAAAAAAGTTGTCAGAACATTGTGATTCAAGATTCCAAAAAAAGAAATTTCCCCACAGATCTAAAGGAAAGACAATTGGCAATGGGTGAGTACAGACAGACAGGAGAGCCCTGGGGAATGAGGAGTGTTTTCAGTCCATGCAGCTCTTTTCGTTCGCCCTGCAAATACTCTCCATCCTTTGCAAAGTCAAGTCCATTTCTCAAAATCACATCACTTGGATCTGTTTATCTGTTATGCCAGCAGTTCATTTGGGATCTATTCAGTCCATCTGTTAGCTGCTCAAGGTCACATGGGTTAGCTTTAGTACATAGATCCCTAGAGTTATGGTTAGTGATCTCACATGGTGGGTCCGTTCTTTTCAAGGTAGTTCTACGTGGCAATCGTGTGGGTCTCAGCACGCGACATGTGAGTGGCTTTGCAGTTTCCTCTATGCTCCCAGAGGGTGCACTAGATCTCTCCTGCTGCCTCCGAGCCTGTCCCAGCAAGTAGTGGGCACAGTTTCACTTTCTGCCATTTCTCTGTAGTGCTCCTAAAAGTGTGCCACCATTGCTGCTCTGTTCTCCCTGCTGCTGGAGCCAGGGCTGCTGCGGGAAAGGTGCAGGGTTCAAGGGACAGAGGGGACAGGAGGCTGTGGATGCCAACCAGTGAAACTGCCTGGAGACATGAGCAGAGGAGTGACAAGAAGACAGTCCTACACTTGCCCAGGGTCCCCCCAGTCAGAGCCTCCTTCCCAGTATAGATGGCCAGCTTGGCCAAAGTCAGGAGGAGGTTCTGGGATGTGGTGGGGCCATGGACAGGAAATGTGTAACAAAAAAGG
>NW_017729019.1:2671135-2699256 GCF_001723915.1 Gavialis gangeticus | reverse complement strand
AGGAGGCTGAGATGCCTCCAGCTCCATTCCAGTGCCACCCCTTAGACAGGGCCCCGGACTCATGCCTCACTTGCCTACCCACTGTTACACTATTGCCCCGGGGCTGCAGTTTCTCTATTCAGTTAGTTTCTAGTACCATGTGACAAAGGTGTGGGTACAGGAGTGCTGAGAAGAGGTTGGTCTCATCCCCAGCTGACCACTGGGTCAGCTCCCAACCAGTTCCTAATGCCAGTTGAAGGCTTCAGTCCCAATGTACAAAGCAGTGCCTGAATCAAGCTGCGCTGACATGAAAGACTAAATTTCAGTGTGAACCCCCTGCATCCCCCAGGGTCAGTAGAAATCACTGAGGTGCTAGACTCACCCATAGGATCTTCAAGGCCTGGTAATGCTAGGGCACCCAACATCCCATTCCCAGGAACAGGACAGGACTGGGAGGTGGAATGAAAAACATCCAAGCAGTCTGAAGTGACTGGGAGAGGACACCCACAGGAAACGACCTGGTGCCTTGAGGATGGGGCAAGCTGGACGTGGAGAAGCTGCTGCTAGTTCAGCATGGATCTGCAGATAGAGGCAGCGTCATCTGTTTCAGCTGTTTCCCCAAACCTTATGCAGTTTCAACCCATGACATGATCCATCTCCTCTCTGTATTAGCACATAAATTACCTCCAGCCGCCCAAAACACTTCAATTATTCAAGGGCGTTTGAACACTTCTGATAAAGCTGAGTGCAGTCGGCAGGGCAACAGAGCTAGTGAGCCAGAGGAGCCTGTGCCAGTGAAAGGTCATAACCTGTACAGCTGCACACTTGTTCTCCCAGGCTCTGGTCCAGCCAGTCTCAAATCACCTGCTGGGTTGATCCGTTATAGCTGTTTAGCTCAACACTGTGATACTGGAGCAGCAGCGTAGGGCAGCCAGGCAGCTTCCCATAACTCCCTACATGCAAGGCTGTGGGAGTGGGGGTGGAAGTGAACCCTGAACAAGATTAAGAGCCCAAGGCTGCAGTGGGCATATAATAGCAGCATTTTAAAAGTGCACAGAGCTGGAAGTCACCTCACAGAGGTTCTGCCTTGATGGGGTAGATAAGGGAATGGACTAAGAGAGCATGGCTCCATCCATAGCTGCCTCTAAACTGCTTGTAGTGTCTAGGCAGTTTGTTCCTCTAGTGCCTGCCAAGTGACAGTCATCTCACCATCCTGTTAGATGCATAACCCCATGAGCACAGCTGCCTGCACAGGACAATGTCTCCAGTTCCAATTAAAGTGTTCCCCAAAGTACCTCTGAAGCCAGTGCATGTCACGGTGCTGCAGCCCTTCCCGCATGCCTATGCAAGTGATACAGGTCCTGGAGGCAAAGTGAAAGGGCTGCAGCCTGGGTGAGGGGGAGTCCCTTAGCAGGGAGTAGAGGCACTTGACCTGCTTCCCACCTGCAGTGAAAGTGATGTGAAACCTTTCTAGCTGTGCGACAGGGAGCCCTGCTCAGGTAACTAGAAGGTAGGACAGCAGGTCTGGCCTCTTCCCTGGAACAATTCCTCCATTCTCACTACTGTCTCCCTGCACCTGGACTTGCACTGACCATGCCACCTGCTTCCCAGCTGTGGAGAGACAACTAGGGAGAGGGCCTGGGTGATAGGGAGCTTGAGGGTAGAGAGGAACAGTGGTTAAGGTGCCAGCCTGGGAGCCAGAGACCCAGGTCCAGGCGTGTTCTGCATTTGCCTGTTGAACCCAAGGACTACTGAGTTCAGTGCAAAGCACAGCAGCTCTGGTCACTTCAACTTAAAAACAGGGCCTTGGTGGTGTTCAGCTTTTACATGCTAGACTCGTGGTCAGGGTGCTTCAGCCAGGAAGTCTAGACCAGCCTAAGGGGATTCAAGCCCACAGCCCTGTCTCTGCAGGGAACACTGAACTGGTGGGTCCTAGTATGGGCCGGTGCCAGACGTGGTTGCTTAGTTCCAGATCTCATTTCTCTATCTCTGCAGGAGAATTACTGAGAAGGAGAGTGTGTGGCAAGCGCAGTACCCAGTCCCAGCTAGCAGGGCAGGGGGAGGAAGGGAAGAAGGCTTGGGCTGGGATCTCGGCACATGTTTTAAGAAGGCGCGTTGATTGATTGCTGTGCTCAGAGTCCTGGCTCGGTGAACGCTTTAATGTTTGTGCTTAGTTCGGAGACACCTGAATGATGGAGGGAAATGCGGGGGCTGGCTGGATTTTTATAGGTTGAAATAAATAATAAATAATAAATAAAACCCTACACCGGGCAAGAGGCCAGGCAGCCTGGAAGCACCTCCTCCCACTCCCTGCCTGTGCTGAGAGCTCCTTCATCAAAGACTCGGCTGCGGCAGGGGCTGCTTTGCTGAATAAGCATCTCTGTAAAATCAAGGCAGCCGTAGATGCCCGCAGTGGAATTCCCAGGGGATTTCAGGAAGGGCGTGCGGCTCCCCTATGGAAAGACAGACCCTGACAGGGACTTCCGAAACCTCCAAATGCTGGAAGCTGCAAGGGGAGAGGAGCAGGGGGAAATTCTGGACCTGCCCCGTTCACCCTCCCCCTTAACATCCACACACTTCCACTGTGAAACAGGACACTGGGCTAGATGGGCCAATGGTCTGACCCAGTAAATGTCCATTCTAGTCTAAATTTTTCTCACACAGCTTTTTCCAGCTGGAAGCCCTAATTGGGCAGCACTGAATTCTTCCACAGAGACCCATGGAGGTTTTTGCTTTAAGAAACATTTTCAAAACACTCCAGGCAATTGAAGCTGGATTAGCTCTGACCTTTTTGGAATGAAGCAGTTTGATTTTTGTTTTGGAAATGGCCTTTCCTTCCAAAATCTCTTGTCATTTGTTTTTTTAAGGATTAGAAATGTAAAGCTCACACTGCAGCAAAGCATCTCTGTTTTGTTGAAACAAAGTGTAGCATGATACCAAGCAATATTTTTTGTCAAATTTTCTATTTGCCAAACATTTCAAAAATGTTTCGGGTTCAATCTGACCCAGAAGGGATTTTTTCCAACATTTCAAAATTGCCAGGGAACCAAAAAAAAATGTCTGTCACTGGGGCCCAAGGGATCTGGGCTTTCTTTCTATCTCTTCCAGTCACCATGGATAGATCCGCAGTGAGGCCACAGCTGGAGTATTGCATCCAGTTCTGGGCTCCACACTTTAAAAAGGATATGGAGACGCTCAAGAGAGTCCAGAGGAGAGCGCACGCAGGATCAGAGGGCAAGAGAGCAGGCCTTATGAGGAGAGGCTGAGAGGCACGGGACTCTTGAGCTTGGTTAAGCGTAGGCTCAGGGGTGACTTGGTGGCAGCCTATAAGTATATAAGGGGTGGACACCAGGATCTGGGAGAGCAGCTGTTCACCAGGGCTCCCGTAGGGAAAACAAGGTCCAACAGTTACAAACTGCTGGAAGACCATTTTAGACTGGACATAAGGAAGAACTTCTTTACCGTCTGAGTCTCCAGAGTCTGGAATAGATGCCACCAGAAGTGGTGCAAGCACCTACTCTGGACACGTTCAAGATGCGCTTGGACTATTATTTGCTGGGGTCCTCTGACCCTGGCTGACTTCCTGCCCTTGGGCAGGGGGCTGGACCAAATGATCTCACAAGGTCTCTTCCAGCCCTAACGTCTTTGAAATCTGTGAAGTCCCCACTCTCCTTCCCCTCCCTTTGCACATCAGTTCCCTCTCCCACATCTTGGCTAGATAGACTCGGAGTTCTTTGTGTCAGGGTCTGCCTTTTGTTACAAGTTCATTCAATGTCCACCTTGGCTGAAGCCTTTAAGGGAGCGTGTATATTGCCTCCAATCAGGCTGAGAAATGCTGTTACAAAAACAGGTCCTGCTCCTTCGTGCTTGCTCCACACCCCCCCGAAACACTCAAGAATGTGAGCCTGTGAGCAATGCAGATCATAGGCGCAGGCAGCAAAATATTTTGCCTTTGTGGGGGAATCAGGTCATGCAGAGCAGGAGCATGTTGTGTGAGGGTGGTGTGTGGCTGTTTCAGCATTCATGAAAGGATAACTGTGGTAGTGCCTAGCTGCTTAGAAAGTGAGAGGAGGCCCAACCTCCAGGCTCCATAGGTTACAGAGACCTAACTAGCCTCCTGATAATATGTTCAGGAGCAAGGAGGCAAGGGAGATAAAAAAGCTTGTTTTGGTCTGAGAAGAAACACAAAATTTCAGTCTCTATCACTGGTTTCCTGGACACGCAAAAGAACCCCTCTGTTGCTACTTGTGCATCATTTCAGTACCTGGTACCCTTCACTGAGCAAAGTGAAGCCAGACTAACTGTAAATCTCTGAAGAATGAGTGTCAAGGCGTGGGAGACCACATGGGTGTCATACACTTGAGAGCCAGTTAGCTCATATGCTTAGGAGTGGTCTGGGACAGGGAGAGCAGGTAGTGGTGAGGATCAGCAGCACTGTGCATGGGGATCCCAGGGCTGGGAGAGCAGTTGTACCACCGGGAAGTGAGACACTGCCAGGCACATGTGCGCAGGTCCAGTCGCTGCAATTGCAGGGAGGTGTTCTGTCCAAAATGGAGGCTATTTAAGACTTGCAACAAAATGATCAGATCAGGGGATTGTGACTCCTGGGAAGAGAGTAGGGGAGTAACTTTGCATAGCTCAGCCATTGGGAACACAAATCTGCAGGTGCTTGGAAGCAGAACTTGCTTCTCCACCAAAACATCGCTTCATTTTGGTTTTGGACAGAAATTTGTTTTTCAGCCAAATCTAAATTGTTCTGAAAATACCTGTTTGTGCAGACAATTTCCAGATCTTGGATGAAAAGTGAAAATGGTAGGTCAGGGACTTTCCAGTTCTTGGCTGAAAAGAGAAAATGGTAGGTCAGGGACTTGCTTGGGGATGAATATTTTCATTTTGGTTTTCCAAAAAATAATTTTTCATGAATGAAAATCTTCCCGAGTAGTTTTTTTTTTTTCTTCCAGAAGATGCAAAGAGTCTGGAAGAAGAAAGACAGGTTCTGAATTTAAGAAAAATAGGGCTGGAAGGGACCTCAGAAGATCATTTAGTCCGACCCCCTGATCAGGGCAGAATCAGCCCTCTTTAAACCATCCCAGCTAAATGCTCTTACAAAACTTGCAGTGATTGAGATTCCTCGATTTCTCTAGGCCCAGGGGGCCATTTTCAAAGGGAGGGCTGGACAATGCTAACTGGTGGACTGGTGGTTAAAGTACTGAACTAGGAAGCTGGAGACCTACATGTAGTCTCTGGGTAGAGGGGCCTAAACCCTGGGTATCCTGCTTCTTGGGTGAGTGCACAGAGCACTACACTATTGCGCTACAACAAAGGCTGGCTCACCTCCTCCTTCACATTTTTGCTGGGCTACAATTTTGGGACTTGTGCCCAGGTATGCCCATATCAAGCATTTCCTGTTTTGCCTTGACCCAGACCCTTTCTAGAGATGAACTTCTCACTTCCTGCTGTATCTTAGAGCAACTGTGTGTATCTTTAATGTATAAAGCAGCATCACCTCCTTTTTACCCTTCCTGTCTTTCTTTAACAAGTTACACCTTCCATGACAGTATTCAGTCATGTGAACTTTCTCATGAAATCTCAGTTATCCCATAATTTTGTCTGTGTGCTAGAACTTCCAGCTCTTCCTGCTTGCTTTCTATGTTTCTTGCATCAGTAAATACATGTCTTAGATACTAGCAATTACCCAGCTAATTTACTTCATACAACCTTACCTCCCATTTCTTGGCCTTTATCCAGGTAACCTTGCTCCTTCCTTACCTTTCAGGTTTGTTTCCTTCCCCATTAAATCTAGTTTAAAGCCCCCCTCACTATGCTGCGAGATGAAAGGACGAATTAAAGGGCATATTAAGAAGATTCTTCCTGGCTGCTTGGGTGTTGAGAGTCGCCCGAGCAGGGCAGTTGTGCTGCATCTTGGGCCCTCTAACCACAACTGGACCTAGCTCTGCAGAATGAGATGCAGGGAGCTCAGGCCAAGGTACTACAGAGAGAAACACACTATTACAGAGAACACCAAGACATGATTTGAGATACAACTAGCAAAGGCCATAAAAAGCAATAAAAAGAGATTCTACAGGTATGTCAGAAGGGGAAAACTAGTGAAACCATAGGAGTCAAACAGGCTAGAGTAGTGGAAGAAGAAGTTAGGGATTACTTAGAGAATCAAGATGCTTTCAAGACATCAGGGCTGGATGGGATGCATCCTAGGGTACTGAAGGAATTGGCTGAGGTAATTTCAGATCCATTGGCTATCCTATTTGAGAAGTTGTGGAGGTTGGGTGAAGTCCCAGGTGACTTGAAAAGGGCAAATATAGTGTCCATCTGTATGAAAGAGAAAGAAGAGGATCTGGGGAATTACAGACCCATCAATCTGACCTCAATACCTGGAAAGACCATGGAGCAGGTCCTCAAGGTATCTATTGTGAAGCACCTAGAGAAGTACAAGGTGATTAGGAACAGCCGGCATGGACTCATCAAGAGCAAGTCATGCCTGACCAAACTGATTTCCTCGTATGCTAAGGTGACAGGCTCTGTGGATGGGGGAAGAGCAGTGGATGTGATATAACTTAACTTAAGCAAGGCACAAGTCTCATTAACAAGTTAAGGAAACATAGCAAGCTAGATGAAAATACTGTATGGTAAAGTGGATATGTAACTGGTTGGGTCATTGTGTTCAACAAGTAGTCATCAGTGGTTCAATGTCTAGTTGGAAGGCAGCATCAAGTAGGGTTCCCCGGGGGGTCTGTCCTTGGTCCAGTAATGATTAACATCTTCGTTAATGATTTGGATGATGGGATTGACAAATTTGAAGATGACACCAAGTTGAGTGGAGTTGCAGACACTGTGGTGGGTAGGGCTAGGATTCAGAATGAGCTGAATAGACTGGGAAAATGGTCTGCAATCACTCAGAAGACATTAATTAAAGGCAAGTGCAAAGTCCTGCACATACGACAAATAACTACATGAACAAATACAAACTGGGGAGTGACTAGCTAGGCTGAAGTACTGCAGTAAAGGACCTTGGGGTTCAGTAGACCATAAGCTGAATATAAGCCAACAATGAGCTCTAGTTGCAAAAAAAAGTCAACAGCATACAGGGTTGTCTTAACAGAAGTGTCACTTGCAAATCAAGGGAAGTGAGTCCTGTGCTGTGTCCAGCACTGGCAAGGCCTCACCTGGAGTAGTGTGTCCAGTTCGGGGCCCTACACTTCAAGAAGGATGTGGAGAGTTTGGAAGGGGCTTGGGAAGCAAGACACATGGGGAAAAGCTGAAAGAACTAGGGTAATTTAGTTGGAAGAAGAGAAGATGGATGGAGGGAATTTGACAACAGTTTTCAAACACCTGAAGTATGATTACAGAGAAGCTGAAAATGGGCTTTTCTCTGTGGCCGTGGAAAGAGGGCTAGGAGCAATGGCCTCAAGCTGCCGAAGAGGAAATTTAGGTTGGAGATTAGGAGGGAACTATCTGACTCAGAGGGTGGGCGAGCATTGGAACAGGCAGCTCTGCTTTCCCCAAATCCTGTGATCTCTAACTTTTGGGTCTCTGGTCCCTGAGATTCCCCATCCTCCCTTGGTCCCATCTTAGGGGGTCTCAGTCCAGTGGGCTGTGCTGGGTTGCTCTCTGCTGGGCTGCTTTAAAAGTGCTGGTTTATTGTCCCTGAAGGGGAACCTAGATGGGGAGGCAGCAGTATCCCTGGAGCCCATCCATTCTGCAAATGCTCTGCTTTCCCACCTAAACTGGTGGCTCTGGAGCAGCTAATTCCCAGGCTACTCCAGCAGGAGATGCTTCTACCAGTCACTCCATGTGTCTCCTCTTCTCCATCATACTGCTTCCCCAGAACCACCCTTGCCAGCCCCCTGCTGCCTTCCTTGCCCAGACCCAGCCACTCACTGCAGACTCACGCTCAGTCTTAAGGGTGGCAGGCAAAGGCTTAGCTGTGAAGCAGGTGTGTTTGACAGATTGATGAAATGGTGCCCACTAGGCACAACACTGGGGCCAGGTAGAGGGTCTTGAGATGCTCCCTCAAGCCCGGGCAGGTGGACAGTGTGGGCACAGCATGCCCCTTGTTGTTTTATAGGTAGGAGAAGGTTACTCTGTAGTGAGTAAGTTCAGTTTTCATGTTCTGGGCAAGTTTGTCACCCTGGCTCCACTGGGGACCTGTCCTTTGTGCTGGTGGGCACTTTTTCCACAAACAGCCCCTGATACAAGCATTTGTGAACATTAGTGAGGGTCCCTGCTTTGGCTTTGCAGGCTCATAGGTCCAGAGTCACTTCTCTCCAATGAAGAGGACCAATGGAGCAAAATCCTGGGTATTTTCATAGTATGAGCTGTATATGTACACTCTGTGCATTGGACACCAGCCCACTCAAATGTGCCCTTACTGCTGTCCATCCTGTGCTCAGTCAGGCTGACGATGCACCGGGTGCTGCTATAATTGTGCTACTTGATCTGCTTTAACCTGGTGAGCTGGGAGCTAGAGCAGAAAGAATTCTAACTTTGTCTTTAAATTGTTTTCAATTATAGCTTAAGATCTGGAACGGCGCTGGAAACGCCTGGTGAGTCCATTCACCCCTTCTGTCTTAGTCTAAGTGTTGGCCCTGCCATTGCTTTGACCTCCTCACAAGAGGGTGGAGTGGTGTGGGAGGAATGCTACTGCCTCCTTGGTGCTTTACCAAGACAAGCATGCCCAGCCCCCACCTGCCCGGATCTCATTATGGCACTGAGGCCTCATTAAAGCGCCATTCATAATTGAAAGCATAGTTCCTAAAACCTCCAGGCAGCACCCTTGCTATTTTTTAAAATCTCCTGAATTTAATTAAAAATACATTTGGCTTCCTTTGAAGCTCTACAGGGCTCAGGTGTGATAATGAAGGTCGCTAAGTGATGAAGCATCAGGGCACAGCGAGCACATTTCTTGATCCTTGAACCAGGGATTGCGCAGACCTGTGAGGAGATACATGGCAGTATGGTGCCAAAACATTCGATGTTAACAGCAGCCTATTCATTAGATCCCAGAACATAATGCATCTGGGACCTGGTTCTGCCACTGAGCTGCCGCATGACTAGGAGTAAGTCTCAACTTCTCCTTGAGCTCCTGTACACATACATGGAGCCTGCTCCAATGCACTGGAAATCCAGCACGTCAAAGCAGATTAATCAAGTCTGCTGGTGCACAAAAATTGATGAGCTTCGGCAGCCTTCCACATCATATGTATCAGCATCGTCATGCATCTCTGTGCTGAAAAGATTGTGGTGGGGCACTTCGAGATAAAGCACATTTGATGAGCTGTAGTTCAAAGTGCCCTGTCTCAGGGACATGCAGTGGTGCTGATACACGTGATGCATGGGCACTTTTAATTAGCATGGCTTGCTAATTAAAGCACTCAGAGCCATGTCCTACAGTGCATATAAAAATGCCCCTTGTGCCTTCGCTTCCCCTCCTCTCTGTCCATCACAGTTGTAAGCTGCCCAGGAGACAAGGAGTGTTATTGTACAACAGCAAGCACAGTGCACCCTGTCCTTGCTTGCGGCTGGTAGGTGCTATGTTCACTACACAAACAATATTTAATTGGACAGATTTTGTCCCTTTTTCTTGTGCTAGTGTGTCAGCCTGGAGCAAAGTGTGATACCCTGGAGTAGATTTGCTAGTCAGAACTGTTTGACTTAAAATGCTGGTGAATTTATTTTAGGCTCTGGTTTGCCAACCTTTGCTTAGCCTTTGAGATTCTAACTGCATCACTCAATGCTGTTTGGCCACTTAAATCACCTGGTATTATTTCTGTTTCCTGATTGGGAATGCTGAAACTTAATGGGAATCTGTGAGGTTTCTGGCACTGGGGTTCATGGGAAATTAATTTCAAATATGCTCTGTACAGGTAGTTAAGCTTAAAGTCTTTTATCCCTGTATAGAGGGACCACTTAAGACCATAGGGGTAGTTTGTGGTGATGATGATAGAGTTGGCGGCTGCAATTCCTACTGGAGCAAAATAAGTGGAAAATTATCCTAAGCAAACAAATCCAGAGCCAGTGTAGATGGAGGCATGGATGACTGGTGTTTCCTGAGTTGGGGGAGGGGGGCACTTGCCCCCCCCACACACACACACCCCAGTGGCCAGTCAGCAGTTGGGGGGTGTGGGTCGCTGACACAATCAGCTGTGAGGGGGCCGAGGGGATTGCTTCTCCTGGTGCCCCCACTCCCCAGCTGGTGCTCTGAGGGGGGGAAACAGCGCTTTCGCTTGCCCACCCCACCATGGCCTAAGCTGGGGATGCTGCTGTCAGGGGGTGCACCAGCACTCTCAGGTGGTGCACATGCAACCCCGTGCATCCACTGTGTGTTGCCACTGGATGGAGGCTGTAGTCAGGGCCAGGGATCCCCATGGTCAGTGCAGCGCAGCCATGCAGTGACCAGGGGAAGCTCTACTGTCATGGAATAAAATGGTGGGAGCTTTGATCCTCATGATGGTGAGCTAGAATCACCTGGTCATTAACAGAAGGCCTCTTGTGTAAATCAGGAAACTGCCTGCCAGTTTCCTGTTTAATTAGACTGAGCTTCCATTCTGATACACACATCTTAGTGCAGTTCCCAAGGTTTATGGCAAATTGCTTTCCTGGCCCTCAGCTGAACGAACTAGAGAGCCAGGCTAGAGACATCATATCCTTTTGGTTAATTATAGTTATTTTTAGACCTAGACGGCTCAGACAAAGTGGCCTTTGTTAGGCCCAGGTCAGGAAGCCAGCAGGTCTGGGGACCAGTCCTGACTCTGATTCATCTTTCTGTCATGCTCTATTCTCTGGTCAAACTAGATAGTTATGTGGCCTCTTCATGCTTTGGACTCAGGCTAATCATCTGTGCCTGCCTCCACAAGGGATGGCGGCATACTTCTTCCTTAATCAAGTGCTTTGAGATCCTTGCATACAAAGTGCCAGGGGAGGGGAAAGTGTAGGGTTGCTACTGTTGGAGGTGGGATAGAAGAAGAGTACTGGATAAGACTGGGGGGTCACCATCCCTGAGCTGTTTTAGTACAGTCATTAATGTGGGCAGCCCCTCAATGTCCTGGGAGGTAGGGAAGTGCCATTGGTCTGCTTTAGAGATTGGGAGCTGAGGCCAAGACAGACTGAGAGTTAGACCTGCGGGTCCTAGGAGTGGCATGATCAAGCACACAGGAAGATGCTGGTTTAGCAGCACATACACCCCATGGCAGTCCCCTGCTATTACCTCAGTCTCTTGCCTCTCCTACAGCCTCTCTAATGAGAAGAGGAGGTGGAACAGGCTAAGCACATGATTCCTTTGGTTTATTCTCCAGGGCTTTGCATGTCTGTCCTTAAAAGACCCAAGACTTCCTGTGGGAGACTGCCAGCAGGCCTTGCTTGAAATTCAGCTGCATTTCCCCCTTACTCAGCCTCACTGCCTCCTCATCACATGTCTCCTAGTGGCAGCTTCTTGGATCACTCTGACCCATTCCTCCTCCCCTTTGGTGTTGGCATGCTGTGGAGGGATCCAGCTCCACTTGTCATGAGTGTTGTGTTTTGAGTTCTTCCAACTTTGGCAGGACCAGTGTTTTGGGCCAGATTTCCCTTGTACTTACCCCTGTTGGAAAACGCAGGAGTTATTCCAGCTGTGCACGGGGTTGGGTGGGCACAGGCATAGGCCTCTTATAATCAGTGGGGTAATGACATGTGGTTATTGTGTCAGTGGTAAACTACAGTGCAGATCACCAGGCTTGGAGAACTCTCTCCCTACAGATACAGGTAGCACCTAGTGAAAGCAGAGCCCATGCAAGTAGAACAGGTGGAAATGGGTAAAAGTACCTCTACCACTGCTATGCCTCAGCTCTCCTCTGTGGAGCCTTTTGTTAAGCCATCTGCAATGTGTGTTGGTGGCACTCCACTGGGCCACTGCCATGGGAGAGAGACCAGTTAGGCTCAGAGCCACAAAGGAGCCTAACTTCTTTTGGTTGTGGTAGGAGTTAGAAGCTTAAATAGCATTGAAGATCTGAGCCTTGGTGACAAACAGTGATGTGTGGCCATCATTATTGTAAAAGGAAGGGCTCTCCCCTCAGAGACTCCTGCTGGGTGAAATCCAGCTGAAAGGATACATGGGGTCTTGGAAAATTCAGCAGCCACTGAGATCTGTTGAGGCATTGGTACATGCTAGACCATACACCCCTACTTGATGATACAGAGATCCAGGAACCAGTCATTTCTGGAGCTGCCTGGGAGACTGCAATAATTAAGTGGCACCAGGCAACATGGCTTCATGCCCATTGAGATGAGTCTCACCGCTATCTTACCTCTCTCTTGCCTCCAAGAGCAATTTAGAGCTGTGGGAAACAGAGCCAAACAAAGACGCATCAGGCCAGAACTTGCCTTCAGTGTTGGTGGAACTGAGTCACAAATGCCTGGCCTCGTGTGGGAAAGCATTGGGGGTCTCTTGGGCATGCAGTCCAACTTGTTTCCATCTGACACCTGGACAAATTGGGACCTTTATTTGCATACACAAGTAAGCAAGCTCAAAGATTGTGTGAGCTCAGGTCAGAAAGCCATGCTAGAATGACCTCGCCGTGGTTGCACTGGGCAGGCACCAAGACTTACCTCAAAGGGAAGTGGGCCCAGGATGAAGAGCTGTCCACTGAGGAAACAGACCTGCAGATGCTGGAAAAGAGAACATGCTTCTGGGGCATGTGATAGCAAAATATTACTTCTTGGGAGCAATTAGTTAAGTTAATTAGCTCATCCATTTAAGAAATAGCTAAAGCAGTGAGGCCTGAAGACTATCTCTGGAAAAGCACTCAATTACTTGCAACAATGTCGCTCTGATTTCCTGGTAAACTCCATCCCAGCACTGCAGGGGGATGGGACAGGATATTCATTTCACATGTTCTGCTGTTTGAGGCTCGGAGAGGCAAGCTGTAACACAGGAATGCTGTTGGCCACGAAGTCCCTGTACTGTATCCCTAATCATGGAACTGGCTGCTCCCCAAAGCAGTGATGCTCCATGGATTTTGGTATAAGGGCCCTTTTCCACGCCCCAGCCTGGGAGAAACATTTTGCAAGAAGACAGACAGCCAAATCTGCTCCTGGGGCATACCAGAAAACCTTGCCTTGCTCCCAGAGACCTCAAAGGTCCTGAGCATTGCCTGTGCACAGAGTGAGAGAGCCCTTGTTCCCCTCAGATTTTTGCTGGCGGGTGGTACAGAACTGCTTATTAGATGAAGATCCCACCGCTCTTCCGTAGACTGGAACAGTGCTGACTGACGGGCATCCTCTAGTGCAGCGTGGCCCACTAGGTAGAGCACTGGCCTGGGTGTACAGAGGCCAGGGTCTACTCCCACCTCTGCTGGAGATGCCCTGTATGACCTTGTGTGTCTTTCTGTGCTCAGCCTCCCCCTGTCTCCATGGAGATAATTGAACCTCCCCCTTTGTTAAGTGCTGTGAGATCTATAAATCATGACTGTGTTGCGATTTTTCCATTGTGAAGGATCCTAGGTCCTTTTACAGACACTACATGATGTTGCTAACTAACCACAACAGCCAGCTGTGAGTTGGAACTGAACAATGGGAGATATATTTATGCATTTGCTTTCATTTTGCAAATGCCCATCTTGGGCACAGGGGTGATAAGGGCAGGGAAGCCCTGGCACAGGAAGCCCAGGACAGTTGTGGAACCTCTTCTGTTGGAGGTTTTTCAGAACAGATCAAACAAACATCAGTCAGGGATGGTTTAAGCCTGTCTCAGTGCAGGGATGGGACTAGAGCAGCGGTCACCAACCAGTGGATCTCGATCCACTGGTAAATCTCAGAGCCTCTTGCGGTAGATCTCAGAGCCTCTTGGAGTCAATCCGAGGCTGGGGTGGGGGGCTGAGTGCCTGTGTGCATGCACACGTGAGCCCCAGCCCATTAGGTCAGTCCGTGGGGGGCAGGGGGCAGAGGCTAGATCAAGGCCCTCGTGGGATAAGTTGAGTAGGGCCCCAGCTGGGTGGGACTTACCTGCTGGGGAGGCACGCCCCCAAATAATTTTTTCTGCCTCAATTTGTACCCCTGCATCCCTCCCCATAGACTTACCTGCTGGGGGAATGGGGGGGGAGGAAGGGGGGCAGCGGCGCATGGTAGATCTTGGGTTGCTTTTAAACGCCAAAGGTGATCTCCTACTTAAAAAGGTTGGAGAGCACTGGACTAGAGGATCTCTACATTTCTGTGACTTTGTGAATGTGTATGTGGGAACCCTACAAAATTAAGAGCAATGCCCCGTCACTCATCTTCCTGCTGTCAGGTGCAGCTGGAGTCCTGTGCATGGCTTACCATTGTGTTTTGAGGACATGTAAAGCAAAGGTTTAAAAAACTGAAGAGAGAGGTTTTCCCTGAGCTCCCCAGGCACTCCAGCCTGTTAAGGAACTTCTGCAGCCCTTACTCAAAGAAGCAGGGATGTTAGATCTTAAACTCAAACTTCTGTTTTTCCAAGTGTTGCTTGGGCACTTGAGGTAAATAAGTGTGTTTAAAAGAATGTGAACAATGGCAATAACAATTAATTCCCCTCTCAGTTAAACATGTGTCATCCGCCTGGGGTGCTGAGCCATGGTTCTAATACCGAAGTTCCTAGACACTACAATAATCATCATCATCCTCTGTACTGGACGTCCAGTCACCCATAGAGTCTTTCAGGGAAGACGCAGCTGAAGAGATTTAGGCTTCTAATGAATCAAGCAGGGAATGCAGAAGTTTTTTACGCTTGCTTCAAAAAGGGTCTAGAATGGCCACAAGTCTGCACTGTTTCCCACTGGAGGTTACCATAAAGGCGCCCCGGTAGCTAGGACCGGCTCCCAGGGGAGCTGCCCTAGAATGGCAACTTGTGACATGGGACACTGGGAAGCATCTGGGTAAATGCAGAAGAATAATGGGCTAGGTAGAGGCTATGTGTAACTCAGATCCCTGTCACTGCTAATGGTTAGAGCTCACTTCTGGGAGATGGCTACTAAACAGACCAGCTAGGCCTTTATCTCAAACACTAGCAGCACATTGTAGATGCAGAACTCCCAGATTCAAAGCCCACAAGCAGCATTGTACATGTTCCCCCCCAGAAGTGGCAGCGTTCCAGGAGTGGCTGAAGGTGAATCATTCTCTGTAGCTTTGAAAGTCACAGATACAGGGTTGTAAAGCACCATGGGATTGTACTGGATGAGTGGGGAATGAAACATGAAATCCTTGTTGTA
The DNA here is from genome assembly GCF_001723915.1 of Gavialis gangeticus. NCBI lineage: Eukaryota > Metazoa > Chordata > Crocodylia > Gavialidae > Gavialis > Gavialis gangeticus. The sequence continues at coordinate 2,684,062 of NW_017729019.1, read as the reverse complement.
GCAGGGTTTCACTCCCATTAGCATGCTAAGAAATTCTAGAACAGTGTGGAAATGGATTCATTACACCTACAATGATTTTTAGGGACTGGGATTTTATTAGGGCTACTTTAAATCCCTGCTTTGTGCGATGTCCCCCAGGGCAGAGAAAAGACAGTGCCTAGTTATTGTAATAAATACAGATCAGATACTTAATTGAAGCTGGGAGATGCAGGCTGATTCTGGGAGCTCACTAATGCAGTGCTCCCTGTCTGTGCTGCTGGTGTCGCCACTGGAGGTCACCCCAACTCCTGGTCTGGATGTAGGTGTAGGCATCCTGCACTACAGAGCACTCGTCCCTACACATCCTTCAGGGAGACATTCATCCTGTGAGTGTCTACGTGACAATAATTAGAACTATTAATGTATCCAGTCCTCGTAGGGGCTGGGAGGCCTCCTTCATTAATGTCTGCCAAGCAATTTGATATTCTTGGGTGAAACACGCGAAAGGTGAAAGGCTAATTACTAGAGGCCCAAATGCTGGTGCAGCTGTCCCAGGGATCCCAGCCAGGTGCATTTTCAACATCTGCGTCTCTTGTAAAGAGCAGAACTGACATGGGAAGGATTTTTCCTAAGAAAGCTGTTATATAATGTCATGGCACCATCCTATCACCTTATTTCATAGCACTGTCATAGCAGGTTTTGGATATGCCCTGGCAAGGACTAGCATCCAGTTTGCCTGCATCACAACTTTGAAATCCAGGCACTGCATGAGAAAAGTGATGGTCAATGAACTGGCCCAGAGACTAGAGCAGGGACTGGCAACCTATGGCCCACAGGCTGGATCTGGCCTGTGGAGCTCTCTGATCCATCCTGCAGACATGGGGCTGCAGCAGCATTTGGGGGTCTTTGGCAGCAGCTGTTTTTCCCATGCTGGCACTGGGAAAAGCAGCAGCAAGGTCCTGCGCCAATCTGCCTCTGACTTGACCTGAGTCAACCACCTGTGGCCTTAGAACATTGTGGATGCTGGATGAAAGCAGGGTCAACCATAAAGGGAGAATGCAGGAAAGCTAGAAGCATTAACATGCCTACTTCTATAACATACTATTATATAACCTTAAGACTAAGTCACAACAAGCAGCGAGCAGAAGGGCCTGCCCACCTTTTGCTTCAACTGTTCTTCAGGGACTCAAGCAGGTGGAATAGGATTGCACTTAGACATCTAAGTCCACTTAGGTGCTTAATAGGTGGCATTGGACCTGTTCCTGAGACTGCCACTTTAAATAGTTTCTGAGCCTTCAAGGGTGACTCACTGTATTCTGTGCTGGTGAAGCTGTGAGAGAGCAGCTGGATCAACAAGGTCTGTGTAGTGGAGGCTGGTCTTGCTGCATGTGGTTAACAAACAGATATTTGGGACCCAGCTGTGCCTGAGGAGTTGCTTTAGATTGCTGAATGCTCTGTGAATAGCAAATGACACCGCTCCTACCTTGCTTCATTCCCAGCCAGCAGGGTTGCGGACTCACAGTAGCATGCAACAGCACTGGCACAGTGTCCGCATGTGGGCAGAGAAGAGCAAGCAGCTGATGCACTGCAATAGTAGGAGGAGAAAGCTAGAGGGCTGTTCCAAGTAAGCCCCCTCCTGGTCTCCAGATAGACCAACCCTGACAAAGGAGGGTGGCCCATGATACCAATCCCTCACCTTAGGATCTTGCCCAAAACCAAGACTCGTCTCTGGGAGAAGGTTGGAGGCAAAAGCACTCAGAGTGCGATTGTATTGTCTCTGCTGTGTCCTGCCTCTGCCAGGCTCCTGCAGGCTGGCTTTCATTCCATGGGCTCACATGCCGTGCTGTATGCTGAGGGCCCTGTGAGGCTAAGATTATGTATTACAATTAGATTATGTTAAGAGCACTTAAAACTTGAATGATCACACTTTAAGATGCATTAACAAGTGCTAAGGCATCTTAAAATTATAGCACTTCAGGTGGGGATTATCTTTGAGCTGTGCTACCTAGTTTGCATTAACTTCTTGGTGTTCACCTGAGAGAAAACCACCGATTTGCAGTCCTCTGGTATCCCAGGAGGTACTGCCAGGTGGACTAGCTATCATTCAGCACTCTACAGCCCTGGACTGACAGCTGGGAACAGCTTGGCATCAAGTGGGTGGGGAGAGCATGAGCGGGAGAGAAGGAAAAAGGGTGAAACCAAGGGGAGGGGGGCATGGGGAAGGGGTGAGGGGGTCAGGACTGGAAGGGGAAAGATGGAGGAGGAAGCAGGGAGTGGGTGGTTAGGAAGCTGCTGAGCGGCTGCTCCCTCTGACCCCCAAATTGCCCCTCTGACCTTCAAATCACCCCCTCCCATCCCAAATTGCTCCCTTGCCACTCCATTTGCCCTCTCAGCCCCCCACACCCATCAGCCCCTTCACACCCAGATCACAGCCCTGCTGTCCTGATCAGCCCAAGAGTGGCAGAGGGGCCAGTGGAGGATTCCCCCTCCCTTCCTGCTCCCAGAGTCTCTACAGACCACACTGCCCCTGCACATCAAGATCCAGCCCCAACCAGGTCCTGCAGCTCAAGGGAAAGCAGGCAAGAAGGATGGGGGGCAGGGGAGAGGAGTAAGGAGCTGCCAGGCAACTGTGGGATCTGGTACAGGTTGGATCTAGATGCACAGAGGTGGCACAGGCTGCAGGGAGCCTAGAAGCAGGCAGGGACAGGGAACCTCTCCCTCCCCTTCTGCTGCTGCTACTGGCACTGCTCTCAGGCTGATTGGGATATCAGGGCAGTGATTGGGGGTGGAGGGGCTGATCACAGGGTGGAGGGAGGACCTGGGGGCCCTTGGGGACAGTGGGGTGATGTGGAGAGGCAATCCAAGAGACATGATGGGGAGCAGCATCCCCTCTCCTGTGTGGTCTATACTGTGGCTAGAGAGAGAACAAGCAGGGCAGGCATGGAGCAGACTTGCAGTCCCGAGCCATGCCCATGCTCTCCAGCCCTTTAGCAGCAGGTCTGAGCAGTGCACATTAGAGAGGGTTTTAGCCCCAAACATGTAGCACCAGTTAACCTTAACGCAGAATAACATTCCTTGGAATTAGCACCTGCTAACCCTAATGTGTAATCTCACCCTGAGTTTGCCTGGGGTCCTCAGATGCTGCCTGGCTGCACTTTTCTCTTTGGTTTGCTATCCCAATGGATCAGACGGGGAAGGAAGAAAGAAAAAGGTGATGTTACTCTTGAGCCACACACTTGTGGCACTGTCCAAAAAGTGCCACACTCAGGAAGTGCAGAGTTTCACAGCAGGAGGTTCCCTGTCCTTTCGGTCAGCCAGCAGTGGAACCACGTGAGACATCACTCACACTCATTTGTGCACGGGTGTATATATGCTCATGCCCACATAGTACTCACATGCTCACACATGCATGTAGGCAAAACCTCCCAAATATGACTGCATTTTCACACGTACTTACACAATGCTCATGTATTTAGTCACCAGTACATGCATACGTCTGTGTGCATACACACTTGTGCGCTCACATGGCTTGTCTGTTACGGTGGACCATGGAAATGCAACAGCACACCAAGGAAAGAGGACTGGGTACTGGCAAATGGAAGATCTTAGTGATGGTTATCCCACCTCCAGCAGTCCTTTGCTGGTAGAAAGAGGATCATCCATATAGCTGGGTGCCAAAAATGAAATAAGACATCAAATGAGATTATTGGAATGCCAAACAAATGGATGGGGCTGACTCTTAACTGGAACATGACCTAAAGCTGGGGGGAAGTGCTGAAGTCCTTCTGAGGTTGAGCCCAGGGGTCATGGCAGGACAAAGGTGTATAGAGAAGGAAACCAGAAGTAACACTTAGGACAAGCTGTGAGAGCTGATAGAGAGACCAGCAAAGTTCTGGCCCGCAAGAAGCACTGGTGAGTCCTGGGCCAGCACTGACCGAAGAAGGAATGTCATAAGGGAGGCGTAGGAGCAAAGGACATGAGTGTAAGGTTGTAATGGGGCTGGGCTGAATGTGAGCATGTATGGAAGATGGGCTGAATGTGAGTGTGCTGAGGGCTGGATGATTTGATCACTGAGCTCCCAACGAGGATTTGCCTTCACTCTTTCCCCTTCTCATGGAACAAGTAGGTCATGTTCACAGCTGAGCCTGTTCAGCTCCTCCCTGTACCCCATAGGTCTGGTGTCCTGGGCCTGTCATTTGGGACAGCATCCCAAGGCTTGTCTGGACTGTGCTATGGCAAGCTCTATCCCAAGAGTGCTTAAAGGCTTTAGCCCAGCACCAGACCTATGAAGCCATCTTCCTTCCAAGGGCTGAGTGGCAAAAATGGAGTTCAGGACCTGCCCAGGGACCCTGTGCCCTGGTTGGGCTTATTGTACCTCAAGCTGTAGGAAAGATCACCTAGAGCAGGTGTTTCCCATTCCACTGTGGGATAAGTAGCCAGCTAGCTTGAAGAGGCTAGGCAACAAAGGGGCAAGACCAACACAGCAGTGCACTACCCAGATCCTCACAGCAAGCAGAAGGCCCTCCAACAGGCACCTGGTCTGCTCTGGGGAGACAGTGATGCTGACAGAATTGCTGCGGAGGTGTTCCTGTGCCTCTCCTCCCTCAGCAATGGAAGGGCTCCAGCTTGCTGTGAGGATCTGAGTAGTGCACAGATGCTCTGGCCTTTACCCCTTGCTGTCTGCCCCCCTCCCCCCCGGGTATGCTGCTGTGCAAACTTCTTGCTTCTGGTGGAAAAGAAGGCTTTGTCAATTTTCTGCTTCTGCTTAGTGTCCTGTATGTCAGGTGTGAACCCAGGAGTCCTTGAGTGGGAAACCCTGTGCACGGGTATGTGACCCATTTGCTTCCCTCAATGGGTGTGCATATAGGTTGTGCATGTGTGAGCTAGCATGCACTCAAAGAATTAAGTAAGAGCCTAGCTTTCAAACCCCAACCCAGCTACAGCTTGGCTGAATTTCCCACAAGTCCAAATCTCACAGCCTCTGGTTTTCTTGTATGGTCTTAGCACTCTGTGCTCTGGGTTGGAATGAGGGAAGTCCCCTGGTGTCATGTACCTGGTGCCATCCCAAACATGGCTTAATGAGGACAGCTGAGCTGAGAAGGGTGGAAGCAAGTTTTAGGAGAGCTGTAAAGAATCAGGTGCAGCCTAAAATGCCTACAGCACAACAGGCATTGCCAGAGCAGATCAAAACCCATGACCATTCAGTCCAGTAGCCAGAAGCCTCAGAGCAAGGGGCAAGCAGCTCTTAGAAGGGCCATTAGGCAATGATTTACTCTGGGGAAAATACTTTCCCAAGCTGCTGCATGGGTGGGTGGGTGCATCCCTGTCCAGCAGAAGTCTCTGAGACAAGGGAAAGCAGGCATCCCCTGGCAGGACAGCAATTTTTCCTCCAGCCATCCCTGAGACAGAAGGCATCCTTGGGAAGCTGTCAGGGCAGCCCTGCCAGAATTGGAGCCAAGACTGGTGAGGCTTCACTACTGATTTCCTGCTCAGTGGGGAAAATAAAATCTATTTCTGGTATTTTCTAATTAGGAAATGTCCCCCTTCAGCAGAGCAGGTGCTGCCTTGTGTGCCTAATGACCACATCATTTGCTGTGCAATGAGTCAGGAGGCTGCCCCTGTAAGGACCATGTCTTACTGCTCAATGAGTGCCCCCACCCCCATCTTCCAGCCTTCCTCACCTCCTCTCTGCGTTGGCATTCATCACCACCTGCCCTGGAAAATCAATTACCATGCAGCAGCTGGTTTCCAATGCACACAGTGGTGTGCATTGCATATTAGAGCTCAGAGGGGTGAGAAGTGCCAGCGATCAGAGCTGGGTGGCAGGGGAGAGATGTCCTGGGTCCTACTCCTGACTGTGGGAGGGGAGTATGATCTGCTACTTAAAATCAGGGCTTTGGAGTCGCAGTGCTGCAGTTCTGTATGCATCTCTGGGAAGGGAAGCATAGCCTAATTACTAGATCAGAGCACTGTGAGTTAAAGTCTGTGGGTTGTGTCTGGCACAGAAAGCCTTTGGGTGGATCCAGGCTCCCCCCAGGTGGAAGTCAGGCATTTGGCATAAAATGGGTTTCCACAGAGTTTAGGTCCATTTGAGGTCCCTAAATACAACAGGAAAGTTGAACAAATCCTGCCTAGATCCACATGGATCTAAGGACTGTATGACCTTCAGCAAGAAGGAAGCCAGTGGTTAGAACAGCAGTAGGATAGTTTCTGTCCTCGAATCCAGGACCCCCACTCTGTGAGGGAAGCATCCACCTCACTGCCCACCCTCCCACTGGCTTTCTTTTTTCCTCCTGACACTCCTTATCTTTCCTTGCCTGGCTGTCCAGTAGGCCAGATTCACAAGGAAGGCTGGAGAGCACACTGGGCAATGCCTAGCCATGGCCTGGTGGTTACAGCACTTCACAGAAAAGTAGGAGATGTAGGTTCAAAACCTTCCCCTGGGTAATAGCCTTGGAACTAAGGTGGGGTGACCCGGGCAGCCGCCGTGGGCACTGACTTGAGGGAGAGGGAGGGTGGAAAATAGCCAGCACTGGGCCATGCTGGTGGTACTGGCAGCTAGAAGTTGTTGTTACCCTGGATGCCCACCTGCCCCTGCTGAGTAAGGGCGGTCTCGACCCCAGGTGTCCCACCCCCTAACTATTGTCCTGAAAGGCAGGAAGGAGGGTCTTTCTCCTTCAGCAGCTATTCATGGGTTTCCTGCAACTAAAGTTTTGGGGCTTACCTGATGTTACATGCGTCTCAAGCAATGCTATTCCCCATAATGCCTACAGGCCTGGTGTGCAGCTTGTTGAGCATACTCAGTAGAAAAGTGCAAGCTATGCCCAAGTGCCCAAAATTGCTGTTACATAGTGATGTAAGTGTGACTTAGGTGCATGAAAGTGAAATAGGTTTCAGCTCTTAAGAGTTTAAGCCAGAAAGAGAAAAGATGATGCCACATGAGCAAGCAGGGGAGGGAGGGGTGTGAATGCAATTAATTGGCACGGGAGACCTGGACAATGCCCCTATTGTAGGCAGTGCAGCAGCCAGCCAGAGCTGCATTTCCTGATCTAACTCATGTCAAGAAACTACCTCCTGCCACAGAGTCCTGAGTACCATAGTGACATATTGATTCACTGCTGACTCCACCCTACCAACTCTTGAGAGGGGTTTCCCATCTTAGGAAAGATTCAGCTGTAGCCAGCTTACCTTGAGAGACGTGACAGGATCACATCACAAGGTGGCAGGCACTCACCAGGAAGCCAGGGTGGGGAAAGCACCGATTCCCACCCACATCCCTGCAGTAGCAGCCAAAGGCAGAGTCACTGGTTTTCTTCATCAGTGGTCCCTTCTCATCAGGTTTTTCCCAGTGCGAAGGACCCTAAGATCCAGTTAGAAGAACTAAAAGTGCTTCAAAGGCATAAACCTCCAGGGTACCAGAAAGTGTGTATCTTTTCTGCTTCTGTCAGGGGTTACATTAGCTCTGCGAGGCATGTAGCAGAGACATACAAGTGACATAAGTTACCATGATGAATTCCACAGAGATACAGGAAACCAGCCCTTCCCCAGCAGACCGTCTCAGAGACCTCAAAACCACACTGATCCTGTCCTCTCTCAGGTCCCAGAGGCACAGGTAGGGAGAAGACTCAGAATGAAATGCGCACCTGCACCGGACATGCACTCAGCATGTGCTCAGTCAGAAAGCCCCTTGGAGGCAGACAGGAAAGACTCCAAAAAGCTAGGCTGTTTGGGCGCAGGGCATGTCTGTTCTCTTCCCACAGCACCGCAGCCTCAGTGAAGCATCACTTTAACTCCTGCAGTTAGGGGTTGACCTATGTGCTAGAGACAGGGCATTTAATCCTTTGGAGTATGCCCCTGTCTCCTGTATTGATACATTTTCTCATCCACTTAAGACCTAGTTTGGTGCGTGGGGCACTCAGAGCTCTTCCATTGCAGCAGAACCCTCCTTTCTGCCCACAGGGTCCCTTCGCCCCTGCCAGCCAGCAGCTAGCAGAAGACAGCGGGGATGCTCCTGTGCCTTCTGCATGCTGTAGTGGCCTCATCAGCTGAGGGTGCTTTTCCAGCGTGCCTTTTGCACCCTGCGTTGGAGCCACATGGAGCTTCCAGAAGCTTGTGGATGTGCTTGTGATTTGGCAGTGGCACTTGCCTCTGCTGCCAGAAGGTCTGGCAACCCACAACAAGTCCATATAGATGAGACCCAAGTGACTAACCTCTTGGCTTCCTACTCCTAAATTCTTGGCCTCACCAGTGTATTGTATCAGTTAGTTCCATGGGTTAATTTTGTATGGTGCACAAAGGACAGTTTTCCCTTCATTGTTACTGGATACATAGGAAAGCCCAGATTCCTTGCTCAGCTTACCCCTGCCCCCTCTTCTCTTCCCTTATATTTGCTGGAAGGGTAAAGAATGATGTGCACTCTTCTCCTTAACATGCCAGACAAGGCAGCTATGCCATGCATCACATTCCTGCAGTGGTGCATTCATTACTGATCTTTGGTGGGTCACTTCTGCAGATCCTTGAATGTACCCAGGTGGGCATTTAAGTAGGTAGTAAATAACTAGGAAACATGCAAGCCATAGCATGGCTGGGCTAACATGGTGATAGAAACCTTTTTCATGGTGGCACATCAGGGAGGGGGATGGCCCATCACAGGCAGGGCTGAGCCCAAAACCTGTGAATCTAAAATATGCTTACTTTGACAGTCAGAGTAAAACGCTAGCCTAGGGGCAGAGGCAGGCATGATCTCCACTCAGCATGGTCCAGCCACACAAGCTGCTAAGGCTGTGCAAGGCTTCGGACAGAGCTTCAGACCCGGAGAAGCTTCGGACGCTTCGGGCCCAAATCAGCATGTCTGGGTGGAAGCGCTGCCTCGTTCGGCTTCCCGAAGTGGTTCGGAGCCGCCTCAGAGATCCGGCCATAGGGTATAATGGGGAAACAATAAAATATCTATAACGTTGGTTTTTGTCCGATTTGGATGAAATTTTCAGGGGTGGTAGACTCTGCAGAGAGGATGAAGCCTGGTTTGGGGGGAATTCTTGAAAGCAAAACTCCTGTCACGTTTATGTGTTACAACACAGGCGGGTCAAAACTGCAGGGGTGGTAGCTAAGACGATCGGTGCAAAGGCTTAGGGGGTGCTGCCCCTCAAACTGCAGACAAGCAAAACTGGTGCCATGGGTGCTGTGGGACTGATTGTGTCTGTCCTGGGGCAGGGACGGGAGACACTGCTGCAGGCCTGGCTGCTGAGCTGCTGTATTCCCAGTTACCAATAATCACTCATGATTCACTCAGGGACCAGGGACTCAGGGACCAGCTCAATGCACAAGACCTAGCTACTACATAACGACTTAGCCAGCATCAATTAGCACCTACAATACCAGGCTAAGGAGAGGAAAGAATCAATACAGACAATCAACTGCCCAAAAACAGAGACAGTCTTGGCACAGAGTTTTGCCTGTCAGCAGCTAGGGGTGCAGGGCCCCAGAGCCCCCTGCACCGATCTCCACAGCTGGCAGCCGTCACAGCAGGGGCCACCGTCCCTGCAGCTGTCACCCCGCTGTGCCTTAGCGCACACAGGGTCACCCATGGCATGAGTTTTGCTTGTCCGCAGCTTGAGGGGCGGTTCCCCCCAAACACCTGCACCGATCTCCTTGAAACCTGGCAAGCTTTGCAGCCTCAGTAAGAGCTACCTCCCGGTTTTGACCCCCCTGTGTTGTAACACTTAGACGTGACATGAGTTTGGCTTCCAAGAATTTGGGGTATAGTTCCCCCCAAGCCCCTGCACTGATCTTCTTGAAACTTGGCAGATTTCATGCTCTCAGCAGAGGCCACCATCCCTGCAAGTTTCATTCAACTCAGACAAAAAACAACAAAGTTAGAGATATTTAATTGATTCCCCATTATACCCTATGGCCGGATTTCCAAGGCAGCTCCGAAGCTGCAGCTGGATCGAGGCGGAAACCCGGTCGGATCTCCGGATCGGGTCGTGGCTATCCGAAGTGGCCGGATCCGAAGCCGCATCGTATCGTTGCCAACTCGCACAGGGCTACAAGCTGCATTATGTCACCAGGCCTAGACAAGGGGCTCAAAATGCTTTGTCTTCACTCACTAGACAGAGCTGCAAGGCGCTGTGCAGGGCAGCCTGAAGCCCTGATGGAGTTTGCCTCCAGTTGGCTTTGTGACGTGGAGGTGCTCTGTGCGAGTCAAGTGTCCCAGGTCAACCCCATTCAAGCCTATGTTTGTTTTCATTGTCAGCACCTTTGGGACAGCCTGCAAAGCTGCTCAAGATCCAAAGTGCCATGTGCTCCTGTAAAGGGTCATTCAGCTGGTAGAGCAAGAGGGCACAGGCCCTCGGGTGCAGAAGGCACTGGTACAGAAGCCAGGTAGGCTCCCCGTTGGGAGCTCCTCAATCCTATGCCCTCCTCTACTACAGACAGACAGTAATAATATTTCACAAGTGGTTGGGAGGCATTATTGATCCATCTGTCTTGTCTGTACAGCACCTGGTACAACAGGGCTCCATAATGATTGGCCTCTAGGCATTGCTGCAGTATAAATCAAAAGTAGGTCACTGTCATTCTCCCCAGTTCACAGATGGGGAAGGAGGAGAAGCAGTTTAGTGAGTCTAACTCGCTGAATCCAAAAGTGACCTCAAAATGACCTATGACATAGACTCCTGTAATTTGCTTGCCATTGGTTTTCTGGCCCCTGGCTCTGCAGAGCATGATGAAAGCCTGATGAAGGAATCCCCTCCTGTGCCTGTACTGGAGAGAAGGTGCAGCCTGGGTAGAATCAGCTAGTTGACATATGATCAAATCAATGGCAATTTGTGCCTACTTGCAGTGCTGCAGCCGTCCATCTCTAGCCAGGCAGCTTTATGGCCTCCCTGTGCTTCCTTATCACATTAGCTGGTTTTTTTTCCTTATTGCATTATAAATTATTTCCAGAAATCAATTGAAATCTGCTTCCCTTGACATGAAGGAGGACTGGAACAGTCCGTCCCATCTCCTAGTGGGTGGCTGTCACTCCCAGCAATCAGCTCGGCCTGCGATTGCAGTCTCTTCTGCTCCAGGTGTGGGCAGGCGCTCTGAGGCAAGGATATAAGAAGCATCCAGTCACTGTGCCCTTGGGCACAGGCCCAAAATGCTCTAGTCCTGTTTCGCGGCTCTCCTGCCTGTCACTATGGAGGTGGAAGGGGCAAAGGGGAGCAAGGACAGCATACTCCTCCCCTCCCACCACTAACCCATCCCCACCAGCAGCGACTTTTCCTGCCTGCTCACCAAACCTGTCTGAAGGGTGATTTATGCCCGTTGCCTCATGTCAGATTGCGCCCGGCGCCTGGTGTGTTTGACAAAAAATGTCCGGAGGGAGTATCAGGAGGCAGTGGCTAGGAGCTAGAGCTAGGAGGGAAATCAGGCATAGTTCTCCGGCCGGGCAGGGAGCGAGCCATGGGAACAGCTTGTGCAGTGCCGTGGTGGCCTCTGTCAGGTGGAGGCCTCCAGTCCCATCGGGGCCTCACTCCCTGGGAACTGCCCCGGTCCCCAGGCTGAGGGCTGGGTGCAGGAGCCCTGTGGCGCTCCGGGCATCAGACTCGAGAATCAGAGCGGTCCCTTCTGCTCTTAAAGCCCAGGGAGCCGGGAGCCCCCCCATGCCCCCAAACCTTTTTCCCAGATGCCAGCCCCTCTCTGCCCCATTCACCAGTGGCACCACCCTCCCAGGCAGCACTGCCACGGGCGCCAGATGAGGAATTCACGAATCTGCCAGGAGCTCCAGGGGGCACGGCTCCTCTGTAAGAGAAGAGGGCCGGTGTAAAAACGCAGGGCCGGGGCATTGCAGCAAAACTGCGTGGGGGAGTGCGGGCCACCCAGCGCTAGAAAGATAAGAGAAAGGCACCCTGGCACCCTGACATCAGCCTGCACACAGGACACTGGCACACTCACAGCTAGCATTAGTACACACACACGAGGCCAGGGACACCCTGCACCATACCCAGGAATGCGCGCGCGCGCACACACATGCTTACACACTCAAGGGCTGGTGCCATGCCCCTCCCCCCCCCACACACACACAGCCAGGGACATCCTGCACCATACCCAAGCATGCACACACATGTGCTTACCAACTCGGGGGCTGGTGTGTATGCATATGGTGCCATACACACACACACACGGGGCTAGGGATGCCCCGCACCATACCCAGGCATGCACACACACGTGCTTACACACTCAGGGGCTGGTGCATACAGTGCCATACCAACACACACACGGCCAGGGACACCCTGCTCCATACCCAGGTAGCACACACACACGTGCTTACACACTCAGGGGCTGGCACCATGCACCTGCCCCCCCCCAGCCAATGACACCCTGCACCATACCCAGGCATGCACACACACACATGCTGACACACTCAGAGGCTGGCGCACGCACACACATGACCAGGGACACCCTGCACCATACCCAGGCATGCACACACACATGTGCTTACACACTCAGGGGCTGGCACACACACACACACACCAGGGACACCCTGCACCATACCCAGGCATGTGCGCGCACACACACATGTGCTTACACACCGTGGGGCTGGCACACGCACACACACATGACCAGGGACACCCTGCACCATACCCAGGCATGCACACCCACACACACACACGTGCTTACACACCCCGGGGCTGGCGCACGCACGCACACACACACGACCAGGGACACCCTGCACCATACCCAGGCATGCACGCACACACACACACACATGCTTACACACCCTGTGGCTGGCACACACACACATACACACACACACACACGTGCTTACACACCCCATGGCTGGTGTACACACACATACACACACACACATGTGCTTACACACCCCGCAGCTGGCGCACACACTCACACACACACAACCAGGGACACCCTGCACCATACCCAGGCATGCGCGCACGCACACACACA
>NW_017729019.1:2666846-2670535 GCF_001723915.1 Gavialis gangeticus | reverse complement strand
GAGGCGCCCGAGGGCGGGCGGGGAGGCGGTGGCAGGGCTGGTGCCGGAGCTCGGGGGCGCTCGCAGGGCCCTTGGCCGCTGCCCCTCGCCGCATGGACCGTGGGTGCTGCACGCCCGTCCCGTGCGGGCAGCCCCTGGTTTGTGCCACTCTCAGCACGGCCCCAGCCAGATCTCTGCCCCGCGCTGTGCAGCCTCTCGGCAGCTTCTAAGCAGCAGAACCCGGGCTGGCACCTCGCTGCGAGCCCCCGTGCCACCAGCTCCTGCCCTGCGCTCCCCCCAGCTGTGGGGCCAGGCGCAGTGCCACAAAGCAGTCGTGGAGACATTTGCGGTCTAGTGGCTGCAGCGCTGCCCTGCAGCTCTGGGGACATGGTGTGGTTTTCCCCCGCTAATGAAGCGGGGGAGGACTGCATTATTATCATTCTGTTCACAACAAGTCATTTCATGTCTGTTGTTCTGTGATTTCCCTCAGAGGATACCAGTGTGCTCTCCCAGAAGCCTGACGTCCGAAACCCCAGCCCAGTTTGCCCCCTGGCAGATTTAGACATGCACCTGAAAAGAGGGTGGGCGCTGCCCCCCGCCTGCTTTGGGAATCCCTCACTGCCAAACTCATCACATCCTCTGCCACTGCTGTGCAGCCACCTCTGGGGTGGGAAGCACCACTTTACAACCAGGCGCGGGAACTTTACCTAGCAGTTCAGGACAGGAAATGCAAAAAAGTCCTTTATCCCATTGAAACTGGGACGGTGTTGTGGGGGGATCCTTTTAACATCAGCATTGGGTTGCAGAGGCAGCGTGGAGCCTGGAGGTGAACAGGAGAGTCTCAGAGCTTGTGTGGAAAGTGTTTTTCCATACAACTGGTGTAAGCTTCGCACATTGCTTTTGTCCATCACAAGGGCAGAGGTTCAGGCTTTTATCCAGAGCTGCTCAGGAGCTTGTTCGAGAACCTGTGTTAGCTGCAAAGTCAGGACTCTTCTCAAGCACATTTCAGTGTCGCCAAAATGATTCAACTTTCCATTTCTAAACCCTATACGTTCTTGCAGGTCTGGTGAAGCTCATCAAACTATGTCTTTTCAAACTGAAACAGTACATTTTCTTTTCAGTTTGACACCTGAGTTGCTGGTGGTACCTCAGGGTAGCTGAAATCCAAGCAACTCTTCTCTGTTCTCCATGGGAGACCAGGCTCCCTAGCTGAACTAAGTCTCACAATGCATCTCAGGTTCCCCTCTGGTTGAACTGATATGATGTCGTCTTCCCAGGACTCTTGCCCATAGAGGAGAATAGAGGTTTATATAGCACAATGCAGTGCTATGCACTGTAGACATGCCCAGCTAGCTCTGTATGAGCCAGCTCAGTAGAGCCACATACTGTACTCTCTACTTCTCTGCTGTGTAAATTAGCCAGAGCATTTTGCAGTGCTGATGTATCTGCACTGCTTCAGGTAGCTGAGATCACTATCTCCACGCAGCTCTGTATCATGCAGCGCAGAGCGCTGATATAGCTCCTGCGAAGCACTGCAGCAGCCCAGGGAGGGCGCATACGTTAATGATGAGCTGACCAGAAACCAAATACTTGGGTTGGGAAACACAAAAGTGTTTCATCTTCATCTGCAGTTTAAAAGCATTTCATGGAAGCATCTCCAAATGCAGGGGGCTTGGGACTTTCCATTCCACACACAGATTAGAGAGTTAACTGACAATGTCCTTTGGGATGGAAAGGGCAATTTTCCACCAGCTCTTTGCTCCATCCGGGTACTATGGGCTGGGGTCCAAGGAAGGGGCTAGGAGAAGAGTGAGGATACCCTCAGGCCTGCATGGCAAGGAGAAGCGTGGCTGTGCTGCTGGGTGAGCAGGGTTCAGAGTCAGGTGCACGGTCAGGCTGTGGCAGCTTGTCAGCTCAAGTACATGTGGTCGGTGGGGAACAGACTCGGGCATGTACCAGAATGAGGACAAAGAAAGCAAGCAGGACATGCGTACCAGGGGGGTGAGCTCAGGCATGCAGCAAGATGGCACTGAGCATCAGTACATGAGGGAGTTGAATGTAGATCCTTATGTAAATCTGTCAAGTGATTTCAAAGCAGATCCTGTGCTGCAGACATGCTGACCTCTGGTTGCAGCAGAGACTTATTTGGAGGGTGTGAGCAGAATCTGTGCTTTAGCAGAGTCCTGCAGTCTTTCCCTGGGTGTCTGTAATGCGCTGCCTGTTCAGATCCTGCAGCTTCTTTCCAGGAACAGCCCTTTGCTGCTGTCACTGCTAGGCTGGTGTGCAGCAGGGCATTAGGAGTCAGACAAAAGCCTCTGCTGGGCCAGCACCCATGTTCCATGGGGGTCACACAGCCCAAGGACCTTCTTAGTCACAGGGTGAAAGGAGCTTGTTGTAAGCACTCCCAGCATGGCATGACTGCTGCTGGTTGAGCTGGGATCAGACCTGGATACACAGGCTGGCTGTGGCAAGTTGTACACATGGTCAATGGGGAGTCGATTCAGGCATGCATGGGATGAGAACAAAGGGAGCTACCAGGACATGTGTACCAGGGGGTATGCAGGGAGGGGACAAGAGAGCGCTGGAATCCAAGTCTGCATTGGGATCTTGCAGCTGACTACTGGCTTTGGGATAGATCCAGCTAAATATGTTCCTCCAGCTCGAATACACCCATGTCTGATGTGCTTGAATCTGGAGCAGAACCAAATGCTGCAGCTTAGTCCATATGGTAGTGCAGGCTTTGCACTGTTTAATGACATGGCTAAGTGTAAGTGCTGTACCTGGATCATGTCCAGCAATCCACAGCTAGAAAGCACGCAGAGCACCTGAAACCCGAGAGGCTGTGCTCAGAGCTGCAGAGATGGAGAGCAAAGCAACTGACTGCAAAGGGAAAGAGCCTCCGTGCACATCCATCCAGAGTCAGGAGCACAGGACAGTGCTTCTCCAGGGACTGTCATCCCTTTGCAGTAGTGCAAAACCAGGGGGCATGGGCACTGGGAGATAGGGCACTTCAGCATGTGTTTCCAGCTGAAGTCTGCTGTCCGCTGCTCACTGGGATCCAGAACATAGTACTGACACATTGCTAAATCTGGTCAACAAAACATGGACAGCCCTCTAGCTGCCCTTGGGGGGCAGGTGAGTGTTATGGCTCTGTTGATACATGGAGCAGCTGAGTTGCAGGGAAGGGAATGACTTGTTCCCACATTGCTAATGCAGCCTGTTATTCAAATCACTAGATGCACTGCCTCTTGAGATCACCTGGCCTCTCCTCCCTCCCAGCCTTCAGCTCCACCCTCAGACCAAATCCATATGCTCCAAAGATTTGGGGGTCACTCCCTTTCCCCTCAAATGGTTATTTTCATTTTTGCCAGGCCTCTGGATTTCTGTATTTCAGCTGGGAGCCACAACCTGTGCTCCAACAGCAGAGGAGTTTAGAAGCAGAATATCTTATGGGGATCAAGAGCTTATACCCTGATCTCCTAGGACTTCCAGGCAGCTTTGTGAGACGAGACATTTGGGAGAGGTCTGAGGGTATCAGATTCATCTGAGTTGTGTTTTTCATGGTAGCCCTAGGGCCAGTGTATACATGTGGAGTCAAAAATTCACCTGAGTCCAGATTCCACATTCCTCTAATGTCACTGGGAAGTTTGTGGAGAAATCTAAGTAGGAATCTGGCTTTTATGTCATGATTAGGCTTTTAGGGTCTGATT
>NW_017729019.1:2657810-2666835 GCF_001723915.1 Gavialis gangeticus | reverse complement strand
CTTCTCTGGACTCTCTCAAGCTTTACCACGTCCTTGTTAAAATGCAGCACCCAGAAATGGATACAGTATGCCAGCTGCGGTCTCCCCAGTGCTGAATAGAGTGGGAAAATAACTTTTTTGGTTTTGCTGGAGTTGCATCAGTTGATGCTGGCTACAGCATCACACTGCCGGCGCATGTTCATCCTGTGATCAATTATTCATATAATTAAAGCACCCGCCCCTCCACCCCGGAGCACGTGTATGGACACCCACAGGTACTAAATTTAATGCGCAATAACTATGGTGCATTAGTGAACGTGTAGACATGCCCACTAGCTCCGACGCCCACAACATAAACACGCTAACAGAGAGACTTTGTTGCCAGAAGATCTTAAATCAGAACTCAGAGTTAACAGCAGGGAGCTGATCGGATGTTTGCCCAGCCTGAAAGCAAGAAATAAGCAAGCACTTCCCATTTACAGTGATGGCACAGCTTTTCTGAACATGCCACACTCCTTGCAAAACCCTTAAATAACGTCTATTTTTTGGTTTTTTTAAATTACAAACTTGATTTTGTGGGAGAAGGGACCTGAAAGGAACCTGGGGGTGACAACCGATGAGAGAATGAATATGAGTCATCAGTGCGATGAAGTCACCAGCAGCGAAAATAAAACTCTGGTGTGTATCAGCTGATGTGTTGCCAAACAGATCCAAGGAGGTGCTTCTCCCCCTCTATTCGGCATTGGCGAGGCCTCAGCTGGAGTACTGTGTCCAGTTCTGGGCACCACACTTCAGGAAGGATGTGGATAAGCTCGAAAGGGTACAGAGAAGGGCCACCCATACAATCAGGGGCCTGGAGGGCAGGCCCTATGAGGAGAGACTCTGGGAACTGGGTTTATTCAGTCTGCGTAAGAGAAGACTGAGAGGTGACTTGATAGCCACCTACAAGTATGTCAGGGGTGAACACCAAGATCTAGGGGAGCAACTCTTCAGAAAGGCACCCCTCAGGAGGACGAGGTCCAATGGGCACAAGCTACTTGAGGAAAAAATTATGCTAGACATAAGGAAAAATTTCTTTTCCATAAGGGTATTTAGGATCTGGAACACATTCCCAGCAGAGGTGGTGCAGTCACCATCCCTGGAGGTGTTCAAGAGGAGGCTGGACAAGCACCTCGTTGAGCCCAATTACCTCCTGCCCGTGGCAGGGGACCAGACTTGATGATCTTGCAGGTCCCTTCTGGTCCTTTCTATGATCCTAAGAGCAAAGGTGCTGGGCTCAGCATTGCTCATCACGGACTGAGACTGACTCCTGACACATTCCTTCTCCTTACTGGTAGGGTCATCCCAGCAGGAACACTCTCGTTTGCCTTTTCCTAGTGCCACTTCTACCTCCTTATGGCCAATGAAAACTGGAATCATTTTTGCTATGTTCAGGGCCACATCTAGTAACTGTCTTGAGCTTTTTTTTGCTAACCGTCAAGCAGTGCTACCCCTCTTGATCTTTCATTTTGTTTCTGGGAACCGACACATAGCACAAGTATTACTGAGTAATTTTTTAGAGTTTGCTCCATAGCTAATTTACTTTGTTGTTAAGAGCAGATACAGGACTTCGGCTCTCTAAAGCCGTCCACAATAGATGCTGTTACGAAGTCTGACCACTAGATAGCATCGAGCAAATGGCTAGCCCGGCATGAGTTGAACTGGGGAGGGAACCTCTGACCCGCACACCAGAGCCTGTGTCTACACAAGTGGCTTACTGCACAGTCATTGAGTACATGTATAACCATCGCCACACGGTTATTTCTAGACACTATCACACAGTAGCAATGAGCTACGGTGCAGTAACTCGTTGCTATTGCGCCATAGTCTCTACTGTAGACGTGCCCAGTGTAGCTTTCAAAAGTGTAGAGTTGTTCCTAACTTACTGTAACTTCATCTCAGAGCAGTGACTTACACAGGTGCAAAGCTATGCATTGTCTGTCTGCTCCACTTTCAGTATAAAGTAAATACCAGAAGCAAGGTTGGTTTTCTTGTTGATATTTTGTATTGGACCAGCTGTACAGTTAAGAGAGACGATTTGGTAAAAGAGATCACCAGAAGCCCTTGCTTCTCAGATATTTCCCAGACCCTAATGGCTACAGCAACACTCCAACCTTTATACTACTATAAAGTCAATTTATTTCATAGTAAGTGTTGCCTATCCACACCTTGTACTCAGTGCGCTGCTGGTCTCAATATCTGTTTTACCACTTATTTTCCCTTTCTTCCAATCACATACCAGCAGTACCTGCCCCATACAGAGAGATCTGGGTGTGTATGTTGTGCATTTTTCACTATTTCCTTTGTCTTCCACAAACACTCTGGTTAATCTAGGCTCAAAAAGTCAAATCTAGGATGTAACTGATCTCTTAAAAACAACTCTGTGGGAGACTTCCTAGCAGCAATCGGAGTGGTAGACCCATATTTGCATTTAATGTAAAAGAGCTGTATGATTGCTCAGTACTCCAGTATGAAAATGGAGACAGGCCTGTTGAAAGTCTCTGGGTTAAGGTCAGAGGGGAGAGCAACAAGAGTGATGTCGTGGTGGGGGTCTGCTATAGACCACCAGACCAGGAGGATGAGGTAGATGAGGCTTTCTTGAGACAGCAGAAGTTTCGTGATCACAGGCCCTGGTTCTCATGGGGAACTTCAGTCACTCTGACATATGCTGGGAGGACAATACAGCAGTGCACAGGCAATCCAGGAATGTTTTGGAGAGTGTTGGGGACACCTTCCTGGTGCAAGTGTTGGAGAGACCAAACTAGGGGCTGTGCTCTTCTTGATCTGCTGCTCAGAGGCAGAGAAGAGTTGGTGGGGGATGTAGAAGTGGATGACAACTTGGGCAGCAGTGACCTTGAGATGACTGAGTTCAGGATCCTGAGGAAAGGAAGGAAGGAGAGCAGCAAAGTAAGGATCCCGGACTTTAGAAAAGCAGACAGCAGGGAACCGATGGGCAGGATCCCCTTGGAGGCCAGGCTGAGGGGGAAAGCAGTCTAGGAGAGCTGGTTGGTTTTTAAAGAAACCTTACTGAGGGCACACAAACAAACCATCCTGGTGTGCAGGAGCAATAGGAAATGTGGCAAGCGACTAGCTTGGTTTAGCAGAGAACTCTTCAGTGAGATAAAACATGAAAAGGAAGCTTACAAGAAGTGGAAGCTTGGACAAACAACTAGGGAGGAGTATTGCCCGGGCATGCAGGGATGACATCAGGAAGGCCAAAGTGCAACTGGAGTTGCAGCTAGCAAGGGATGTGAAGGGAAACAAGAAAGGTTTCTACAAGGATGTCAGCAAGAAGAGGAAGATCAGGGAAAGTGTGGGCCTAGTGACAGATGATGAGGAAAAGCTGAAGCGTTCAATGCCTTTTTTACCTTGGTCTTCACAGGCAAGGTCAGCTCCCAGACTACTGCCCCTAGCAGCACAGTTTGGGGAGCAGGTGAGCAGCCAACAGTGGTGAAAAAACAGGTTAGAAACTATTTAGAAAAGCTGGACATGTACATGGGGCTGAATGGGATGCATCCAGTGGTGTTGAGGGAGTTGGCTGATGTGGTTGCAGAGCCGCTGGCCATTATCTTTGAAAATTCATGGCAATCGGGGGAGATCCCAGACGATTGGAAAAGGGTAAATATAGCACCCATCTTTAAGAAAGGGAAGAAGGAGGATCCAAGGAACTACAAACCAGTCAGCCTCACCTCAGTTCCCAGAAAAATCATGGGGCAGGAATCCCCAAGGAATCCATTTCCAAGCACTTGGAGGACAAGAAAGTGATTAGAAACAGTCAGCATGGATTCACCAGGGGCAAGTCATGCCTGACCAACCTGACTGCCTTCTATGATGAGATAACTAGCTCTGTGGATGCGGGGAAAGCAGTGGGCATAATATACCTTGACTTTAGCAAGGCTTTCGATACCATCTCCTGCAGCATTCTTGCAAGCAAGCTGAGAAAGTATGGGTTGGATGAATGGACTGTAAGGTGGATAGAAAGCTGGCTGGAGGGTTGGGCTCAACAGGTAGTAATCAATGGTTCAATGTCTAGCTGGCAGCCAGTATCAAGTGGAGTGTCCCAGAGGTTGATCCTGGGGGCACTTTTGTTCAATATATTCCTTAACGATCTGGAAGATGGCATGGAGTGCTTCCTCAGCAAGTTCACAGATGACATCAAGCTGTGGGGTGTAGTAGGTACCCTGGAGGCTAGTTCTAGGATTCAGAGTGACCTAGACAAATTGGAGGATTGGGCCAAAAGAGATCTCATGAGGTTCAGTGAGGACAAGTGCAAAGTCCTGCACTTAGAACAGAACAATCCCATGCACTGCTACAGCTTGGGGGCTGACTGGCTAAGCAGCAGCTCTGCAAAAAAGGACCTGGGGGTTACAGCGGACAATAAGATGGATATGAATCAGCAGTGTGCCCTTGTTGCTGAGAAGGCTAACAATATACTGGGCTGCATTAGTAGGAGTGTTGCCAGTGGGTTGAGGGAAGTGATTATTCTGCTCTATTCTGCACTGGTGAGGCCACATCTGGAATACTCTGTCCAGTTTTGGGCCCCCCCACTACAGAAGGGATGTGGACAAACTGGAGAGAGTCCACCAGAAAGCAGTGCAAACAGTTCAGGGGCTGGGGCACATAACTTCTGAGGGGAGGCTGAGGGAACTGGGCTTATTTAGTCTAGAGAAGAGAAAACTGAGGGGGGATTTAATAGCAGCCTTCAACTATCTGAAGGGAGGTTCAAAAGAGGATGGAGCTGGACTGTTCTCAGTGGTGGCAGATGACAAAACAAGGAGCAATGGTCTCAAGTTGTAGGAAGGGAGGTTTAGGTTGGATATTAGGAAAACCTTCTCACTAGGAGGGTGATGAATCACTGGAACAGGTTACCCAGAGAGATGGTGCAATCTCCATCCTTGCAGGTTTTTAAGGTCCGGCTAGACAAAGCCCTGGCTGCAATGATCTAGTTGGGGATAGTCCTGATTTGAGCAGGGGTTGGACTAGATGTGACCTCCTGAGGTTCCTTCCAACCCTAACTTTCTATGATTCTGTGATATGTGAAGAGGAAACGTGCAGGGTAATCCAGCAGCATTCTCCCATCCTGTTTCAGTGTCTGCATAAAGTGATCTGCCATCCTGTTGGATAGAATCATAGAAAGTTGGGGTTGGAAGAGACCTCAGGAGGTCACATCTAATCCAACCCCCTGCTCAAAGCAGGACCACCCCCAAGTACATCATCCCAGACAAAGCTTTGTCTAGCCAGGTCTTAAAAACCTCCCAGGATAGAGATTCCACAGCCTCTCTGGGTAACCTGTTCCAGTACTTTACTAACCTACTAGTTGGATTCTAATTCAAATTCTTTCTAATATCTAACTTAAACTTCCCTTGCTGCAGCTTGAGACCATTGCTCCTTGTTCTGCCATCTGCCACCACTGAAAATAGACCAGCTCCATCCTCTTTGGAAATACCCTTCAGGTACTTGAAGAGTGCTATTAAATCCTCTCTCAGTCTTCACTTCTCTACACAAAATAAGCCCAATTCCCTCAGTCTCTTCTCATAAATCATGTGCTCCAGCCCCTTAAGTATTTTTGTTGTCCTCCGCTGGACTCTCTCCAATTTGTTCACATCCTTTCTGTAGTGGGGGGCCCAAAACTGGACACAGTACGCCAGATGTGGCCTTTCCAGTGCTGAATAGAGGGGGAAAATCACTTCCCTTGATCTGCTGGCAGCCCTCCTATTAATGCAGCCCAAGGTGCTGTTAGCCTTCTTGGCAACAAGGGCACACTGCTGGCTCATATTCAGCTTATCGTCCACTGTAACCCCAGGTCCTTTTCTGCAAAGCTGCTGCCCAGCCAGTCAGCCCCCAGCCTGTACCAGTGCATAGGATTGTTCCCTCCTAAGTGCATGCTGGGGAACAGATAGCAACCTGATATATTTTATTACATTTTTGCTGTTGAAATATCTGAAACTCTCAGAAATAAATTGTGGACCATTATCTGAAATGAGCTCCTCAGGCAAACTATAAGTGGCGAACGTTACCAAGCACTTCAGTTGTTTTTACAGCACAGGTCATGTGCACCATTGCTGGTCATTGAGAGCAGGTAGTGGCTGCCATGAAGCACAGCTTCTTATTTTTTCCCTGCAAAATCAATGTACTCCCATTGCCAGGACTTTGGAGCCCAGTTCCAGGGTGACAGAGCTCTCTCTCGTCTGCTCTGAATCGTAACAACCACTTTCCATTTCCACGTCAATTGAAAGCCAGGCATCACATCACAAATAAGTTTTGGTCACCCATTTTGCTTTTTAATGAGCTGTTTGATGTTGCCCATGCAACTCCAGTTTGTTCTGTTTTCATACACACAGAGCTCTTAGTGTTCAGCTGCGCAGTTGCAAAAGTGCAAAATCTTATGGTACCCTTTTCTTGTTTCCAGAGCATTTGATGTAGGTGAAATAGATCATTTAGGAAGACTTCACACACAGAATTTACCCTATCTATTTTTACACACATAAAAGCAACTTGAACATTGTGTCTGTATTTACATATTTTTCTCCTAGTCCGTAATCCCTGTCATATGGGAAAGCTGCTTAGACTGAGGCCCGCCTCTGCAACCTGGCTACCATCAGTAGGGGAATAAACTGGTCCCAAGATCTTTACTGTGGTCCAGGGCCTGAGATGCGGATACGCTTATTTTCTGAACAGGAACTCCTGGAATGTAGTAACCCCCTCAAATGATGTTTGGAGCCTCTTCTGCTGGAAAGCAGCTCCTTTCAGCTTTGTTCTACAAGCAAATACTTTAGATTTTCCTCTTCCTACCTGTGCCAGGGTATGAAATGACTACCCCTGCTCCTAAAAGGGACGGCATTGCATGCTAATTCATAGGTACCTGTCAAGTAAAATGTAGCAATAGGTTAGAGCTACTCAATTGCTTTCTTGCTCCTTTAAAAGCCTTATTTTCCTATCCTCTCTAAACTGGCTTCATAGTTTTCTGTATGAGGGTAGATACTGGACTCATCAATGTTGATATATTTGGGAGACATCTTACATAGCCAGAAATGATCTAATCTCCTAGGAGTTTGGTGGTTCTGGTGCACTGACCATTTCTGTTGTCTTTTTTTGTAGCTGTATCCCTCCTGCAGCCATCCATGAATGATCTGATTTTGTAAAAAAACGTACACTGTCTCTTCACAGCCTCCTCAAGGTGCTGCAGACATTGCCCTGAACCCCTCCCGGATAGTAACATGGCATCCCGATAACAGGCGCCACTGTTTAGCACTAGCAGCATTGGCCCACGATTCTGTAACTACTGCAGGTGCATGGGCTGCCCCAGTGGGGAATCCTTCCTACTTAAATTGCCCCTCATGCATGTTTGCTATCTGAAGCATTTTTGTCTCTGGCTCCATCACCATCTCTGGCTGGTTTGTGGCAAGACCTCTTTGATAAAATTCACTCCCTCTGCCCATTCTGCAGACAATATTGAGTCTGTCCATGTGTGCAGGTATGTGCAGATGCTGCCTCTGGCACTGATCTGTTCAGAGCCAGCTTGGGTATCTCTGCACAGGAGCACGCATCCGTCTGCCCCTTGTGGCTTAGGCTCCAAATGTAATAGTTCCATGAATCCTAACACGGCCCTGGCAACCCAGGCACGGCGTGCCATCAGCGAAATCGTGCCTGCTTTTCAATCCATCCAGTTGCTTATCCTCAGACTTTCACAGAGTATGTGGCAGAGGTCTAGCCTTGCAGCATCTAGGCATGACCTTGTCAGCCACAAGCCTGCTGCTGTGCCTTTTACCAATGCCAAGTTATACCAGTGGCAGACAAAGGTTTTTGGGGGGTAAGTCTTATACCTCTTATTATACCAGTACCACTTGTACTGTTGTTTCACTTTTCCTCCTCTGCCCAGCATGCAGTTTACTGCCCGCTCATCCATCCCAAGATCACGTAGCCAATCTCTGTCTACCGATAGGGAGCAGTCTCCATCAGTTATAACTCACTCTTATGGTGAACTGATACCTATAAAGCTATGCTGCCAGGAGCTTTCAGAAGCTCCCTTTGTTGTAAAAGCACATTTGTTTCCCAAGCACAGCTCCAACCTGTAAGATGTCCCAGCCTGTATTGTCATTGTTACCCTCTGTTCAGGCCCTTCCCACACTATGTGCAATGAAATCAGTTTATTTTCAAATTTTCATGCATTTTTCTATGGAGATTCAAGCAATGCAGCTGCCTCCACAGCGAGATCTAGGGGCAGCTCCTTCTTGTCCCCAGCATCCAACAGCTTCTTGGTTCTGGGTGTCTTCTTCCCCAAAAATGATCTCTGAGAGCCTTTTGTGTAATTTATCCATCCAGTCTGGGGAAAACAGCCCTTTCTATCCTATGTTTTATATAGTCGCATAAAAATACTATGAATATGTATTGGGAAAAAAAAATTTTCAGTACATTGGAAAGTGTCCTTATTTATCCTTTGGAGTGTTGCTAGTGCTTATAGCAAAAGATTAGGAGCCCCAGGACACCTGGGTCCTATTTCTAGCTGCAAGGCAGTATCTTCCAGTGATTAGAGCTGAGGACTCCTGCGTTCTGGCTCCCACTGGGGAGAACCGTGTTGTGGTTAGGGCAAAGCGCCAAGAGCCAGGACTCCTGCCTCTGTACAACTGAGTGTGTCTCTTCCCTGTCTGGAGCCTCCTTTTCCACTTCTGTTTCACCCTGTAGAGTGGGGTATTGAGAGACTTAACGAATGTTTGCAAGGTGCTTTAATAACCCCCTGTGAGAGGGGCAGGTGCAGGGTAGTGTGATGCATTATTATTAACAGCCATAAATGAATGCATCTGAAACATGCACTTGTGCCCTTCCAGAGCAAAAAGAGCAAATGCAATGCAAAACAGCGTGGCCCCTCACCGCCAAACACCTCCCCGTGCCAGGCTGGATCCAGCCCGCAAGTTGTAGGTTACCAGCCTCTAACCTAGTGGTGTCCATAGACCCACAGTAAATGCCCAGTGCATGGGGAAATATAGGTGCCTAAGAATGGGCTGCGCAG
>NW_017729019.1:2649200-2652810 GCF_001723915.1 Gavialis gangeticus | reverse complement strand
AGCCCGCAAGCTGTAGGTTACCAGCCTCTAACCTAGTGGTGTCCATAGACCCACAGTAAATGCCCAGTGCATGGGGAAATATAGGTGCCTAAGAATGGGCTGCGCAGGAGCCAACATACTGAAGGGGAGCCCCCAAACTTGCCAATCAGAAAGGCTGTGGGGATGAAGCAGGAGAAGGAACCTCGGCCCCCTCCTCTTAGGTGGATTCCCTGACCGCTGAGCTGTGCAGTCATTCACATGCTTTCACCATCCCAGTGGAGAACAGTTAAGTCTGTGTGGAAAAGGGGGCAGCAGGACATTTAGCTTAGACCAGCGCTGTCCAGCTTTGGTGCAGCTGAGGACCGTGTGTTGTGCAGCCTGCAGGGGCAGCCCCCTGGATTCCTCCCCCCCTTCGCCCCCCCCAGCAGGCTGCATCAGTTGTTTGCAGCTCCCCACCAGTGCCATGCAGCCCCCCTGCAATGGCAGCTGCAGCAGCTATATGCACCCCCACCCTCTGCTGCACAGGTAGCGTGCAACCCCCTGAGCCCTTCCTCTGGGGTGGCAGTGGGAAAGGGAGCCACATGGTGACTGCTCATGGGCTGTCCCTGGATTAGACAATCCTAGGGCCAGAGGGTTAGGGCATGGGTTTAGATCCCATCAGGCAGAGGAAGGTTTTGAATACAGTATTGGCAGATCTTAGGCAGCTGCTGAAGCTCCTGGGCTAGCGTGTGAAATCTGCTAATGCACACTCTGGCTGTCTTGTGTGGGAGGTGAGGTGTGCTCTGAGAACAGCTACTGCATCCGATGCAATAAGCAGGGAGGGTCTAGTTTGTGAATCCTACTGCAGATCCCAGGCACTGCAGCAGAACTGCGTTTTTCAGTCACGCCCATTCCCCTCTGCCTGCTCTCTACCCTGGCTGCTGCTAACCCACAAGGGCAGGGTTGCAGGCTCTTAAGCAATTTAACTGTCAATAAACCAGGGGTTTGGAGGTGGGAATTCACTGGGAAATCTAGTCACACCGTGACAGCTCTCTCCTACTTCTCACCTCTGAGAACAGCTGCCACCTACGCTGATTTAGGGGCCTGCCTTTGTCTCCTAAATTTGAAAATGCTAATCGTTGTTCTTTCCCATCCAGCAAACCCAGCACCTCCCTTGTCCCAGTGTTTCAACTGCAACCAAAACTTTGCAGACCAGCTCTGTTGCTGGTGCTTATTAGCACAGCTCCACCAACTGCCATGAATTATAATGAGTGACACCAGCAGAGGATCTTGCCCTGGTTATTTTTCTCTGCTTGTTAGTGAACTTTCCCTGTAGTGTTGTAGATCCAAACCTCCTGGTTTTGCACAAGAGCCAGAAAGGGAACCGTTGCAGCCCAGTGTCACTGTTCAGCTGAGCAAACTACAGCAGAAAAACATGCAGGAGAGCCCCAGACGTGCTGGGGATAGTATGGACATGTCTTTTGCTTCCCTGCTGAATATCCTCAGGCAAATCATTTCCCTTCTCCGTGCCTCAGTTTCTCTCCTCTGAGGCTTTGAGCTCTTTGAGCAGTGACTGTCCCATGCTGTGGGTCCACTGGGTTATTTGGGTATGTTTGGTGCTTGACACAGTCTCAGTTGGGAGGTCCTAAGCATTGTGACTTATGCTGTGGGCTGTAGGCGGGAGGTGCACTCTCCTTACATGGACTATTCAGACTTGGGTGATTAGGGCTACCTTCTGCCCTGGAGCTGGGAAGGGGCAGGGAATGGAGGAGTCCTAGCTCCATTTCCACCACCCCTTCTTGTTATCTGGAACAGTTGCAATGGGGCAGCTAAAAATTAACACCCTTGGGGGCAAGAAGTGTCTTTGAGTTGCTGTAGCTCCCAGAGCTGCTCCTGAGATGGTGGCATTCATACCTCCTGGCTGTACCTAATGTTACAGCCTAACCCTAAGTGCTGTTGAGACTCAAAGGCTCCCGCTCCGCATTGCTTGCTCAGCATCCCTCGCAGTCAGCCTGCTTTGATTTAGGTGCCTAATGTCAGCCCTGTCATGCTGACCATTGTGGACAAAACTGTTAGAAATGGACTGCACCCGCAGAGGGTGTAAGGCTTCCTGCCAGTGGAGGATCCGGCCTGCTGTACTTCAGACTGCTGAGAGGTGCTGTCAGTCGTGCTGAGTCAAAATAAACTCATGCATAAAATTAAATACAATGAGCCTTGAGTTCTTGTGCTTGGCAGTCTGGAATGGTTTATAAAGGACTCTAAGTCGTTTGCATTAAATACCCCTTGGTGACTCACAGGAGACAGCCGGACTGATTTATGCTGCAGCCAATTCACTGTGAACCCAAATATATATTAAGTATTGTTTGCTGCTGTCGTTTCTCCGCCTTCTGCTTTCCCAGAGATCCTTAACTTTTCAATCAGTTTCAAAGCCCTGAATGCAGCAGATCCTCCGAGAGGGCACAGGGGGACCCACAGAATAATTGCTTGGGGGACATCAAGGCAATGGGGGCAGAGTTTGTCAGCCAGACAGCATTTTCATCCTTCCACTGGATGAGGGAACGAGTGTGAAATAAGCAGCTTATAGAACATGGAAGCTCCGGTCCTCAATTCCCCGTGCTTTGATTAGAGCATCCTCCATCGGGCCGTTATGAGCCTTCTCATTCTATCTAATAGGGCCCCCTAGGGGGATTAGTGATATTGCTCCTGTATGCATACTGCTGTTCTCTTTAATGAACACAACTTGGCATTAAATCAGAGCAGGGCAGGGGTGTGGAAATGCACGTCCCTTTGCATCAATGATCTGGTGGAAATCTTCCCCCACAGATGTACATTTGTCTGAGTGCCCTGTGGGAGCTGGGGTGTTGGTTGTAGCCGTGTTGGTCTAAGGACGTAGGCAGACAAGGTTCTTTGGGTAAATCTGATATCTTTTATTAGACCAGCTCAAATAGTTGAAAAAATTATTCTTTAGAAGCTTTCGGGTACAAACGCCCTTCTTCAGGCAGACGCTCCGTCTGCCTGAAGTTGATTTAATAAAGATATTAGATTTACCCAAAGAACCTTGTCTGCCCGTGGGAGCAGAGCAGCACAGTCCACTGGGTGGTTGAGTCTGAACAGACTGCACCGGGGTTTGTAAACTGGTACAAATTGGTACTTAGGAGTAACTGGGAGGCAGTAGCCCCTGGGTGCAGACAGAGCCCCCAGCTCTCCCCATCCTGGTCAGTGCTGCTGACCTCGCACTACCCCGGGGTTGTGCAGGATCATACCCTCAAATGCAGAATCAAGGCAAGATGTGGAAAAGGTAAAATAGCAGCAGGCTTGTCCCAGGAGCATCTGCCAAAATGCCAAAACACAGTGTCAGGGAGATGCTTACAGAGCCTCATGGAAACAAAAGTTCCTGAATGCAAAGGACTGAAAATGGCCTTTTAGCCTTCCTCTGGCTGACAGCAGAGCTATTTGTAGGCAGTTGTGGTAAACTCTGAGCAAACAACAAGCTGGCTTGGATTTCATTCCCCCCGTCAGTAATTCCAAACCATATAAATGCTCCTGTTGATCCTTAACTCTCAGCCCAGTAACCCAAGTGGGGGCGGGGAGGGAGACTGAATGGCACTAGCCTTGGGTGCCTGCTGGCGGGGGGGGGGGGTACAAAAAGAAA
>NW_017729019.1:2608524-2648791 GCF_001723915.1 Gavialis gangeticus | reverse complement strand
GAATGGCACTAGCCTTGGGTGCCTGCTGGCGGGGGGGGGGGATACAAAAAGAAAAGCAGCTGTGCATTGCCACCTCCAGGCCTGTGGTTGCACAAAACTGTCAGTAGCTGGGCTGAGATGCTGCCCAGGGCACTCAAGCATCTAATTACACCTCAGCCCACTGTGGTAAGCAGTGTGCTCTAGTGGCTGGCTGTGGGGGGACCTAGGCTGAGTTATGGCCACGTGGCCCTATCCATTGTCCATCTTGTCTCATTAGGGACTTCAGGGCAAGGACTGTCTGTGTTTACATCTCTCCTTCCATACAGGGGTGTGGTCTCAGTTAGGGACTTCTGGTGCTACAGTAACATCAGTATCTGTGCTGAAGTCCATAGCGAGCACCTAAGAAGTACATCCCCTTTTAGAAACAACACGAAGAGTACCAACTGTGAAGTCAGGAGTAGGGCCCACTATTGAACCTGGATTCCTGAGGCCCCCAAAAGATCTGTGTTCCTGAAGACAAGTTCAGCACGTACTCCAGGTGCTGAGGGGCAGCACTGGGATTATTTCTGTGAAACACTTCATTACGCAGTGTTCTGCGGTGGGTGCCTCCTAAGTCAAAGTGATGCTTATCTCCACAGGGTGACATGATGACTTCTCCGTGATACGGGTCCCATGCTGCTCCTTCAGCTTCATTAGAACTCAGCCTGTTTTCACGCCAGCTGTCCCGAGCTGTTTGCTGAAGGGGGTTTTATTCATGTACGAAGCACAGTGTTACTAGGTCAGTGCCCTGGCTTTGACTGTATTTGAGCAAGTTGCCCCATGGAAATGACTTCTGAATACGATTCCAGTTTTGTTGGTAGGGCTCATACAGTCACGCAGGCAGAGTGCAGTTGGCTGCCATGAAAATGCAGGGTTATGTTGTAGTCGTTAAGCAGCTTTTAGATAATCAATTATAATTTAATTAAGTGCCATCAATACTGCTCTGTCTTAATGTGCAGCCCTGAAATACCCCAGCTGGCAAAGGTAAGAACAGGTGGCTGTGGGACAAGGCCTGAGAGCAAAGTGCTGCATGGTTCTGATTATTCTTGTCTTACTGCATTTCTGTAGTGCCATACAAAGACATGGAAGCTCAGAGAGGGCCTGGAAGGAGGCAGGGCAGGGTGGCACCATAGAGCAGAGATTCTCGCTGAGGGTGTGGCAGTGCCCTGCTGTGCTATGAGATCCTTTTAGGGATGCCACGGGATGCCCACAGCATTAGCACTGTTCTGTATGCAAACACCTGCACGTGATTCACAAGACAAACCCAGAGACTTCAATAGGAAACCGTAGTGTCAAAAGCATTCTGACCCGTTGTGGGCTCGCTGAGTTCTTTGCAACAGAAGACATGCTCTTTAATTTTTCTGTAGTCAAGAACAAGAGAAAGCTAAGAGCTGGCATTTTCCTTGAGTCTAAAAGGTTGAGAACCGCTGCCTTAGAGACTGTCGTATAGTGAGGTATAGGATTTTGCAGATGATAGCCCACTTTGTCAGAAGCCATGAGTACTGTAGTCTGTTCATAGCCTCTGACAAAGTGGTTTGTCACTTACAAAGCGTATGTCTCTCTCTACCAGTTAGCCTGTAAGGTACCACCGTGCCTTTCTGTCTTCCTGACTTCCGGCTAACACAGCTAACCACCTCTCTCTTCTCAAGGAGGAGAGACCCTGTGTCTAGAATCTCATACGAGAAGTTTCCCACTGAACATTAACGATTGGTCCTGCTTCTGATCCTCCTGACATCCATAGTTGTGTGGCTGGTGGTAGAATTGCCCAGCTGGGGTCTGCATTCGACACAGCAGAGGAAGAAGCAGTAGCACAGTGTGGAGAGCAAAGGGTTACATAGGAAAAGAGCAAGAGCCTTGCGGCTGCTTGTGAATCTCTTTAGCTCTGAGTGTGCGTGTGAGCTTGAGGAAGACGCAGTGAGGGTGTGTGACAATTACCAATGGAAATTGAACATTTGTTATGAGTTAATATATTCTGGTTATCTGAAGGGAGATAAATCCAGTGGCTGCTCTTGCTGCAGCAGGGAGGGGAGCTCAGTGTAGCCGTGAGCTCGGAGGGGTCTGCATTGCTGGGAGGGGAAAGTTAGCACTGGGAAGGGGCTCCCTGGAAGGAGACTGACAGATGGATTGGGAGGCAGGTGCACAGGGGGCTCATCCTGGCAGAGTCGGCACCGTGCAGTAACCCTGGATTGAAGAAGCCTTAGGAACAGAGGACTGGTCTTCCCCAGACAAGAGGGGCCAAGTCCCCAGCTGCCCCAGAGGGACATGACTTTGCTCACCTGCTGTAAATGAGTCATCCATGTCCCCACAAAGAGCCTGCCAATCCTAGAAGACCAGGCTGCGTTTAAGTATGGGTTCAGTGCTGCTGGATACCCTTCGGGGGAATCTAGCTGTGACTGACAGTTGCGGGGCAGCGATATCATTTACAAACACTGTACTCCGCAGTGAATACTGATCAGTATGCAGCTGCCATGGGAGATGTTTGCCGTATGCTGGTACTGGAAAGTTTGCTGTATGTATCTGGGGTTAAGTTCACTAGCAGGAAGATAACACGATGGAACCAGATACAAACCCTCTGGGTAGGCCAGGCAGGAGGTGAAAAGACAAAATACAGTCACAGCTAAATAGCCTCATCAGTTTTCAGACCCAGCCAAAGGAAGCCAGCTTAGTTTAAGATTAACCAATGCCTTGTTTTTAGAAATCTAGGCAGTCACTGCATTGAGCCCCTGAAGGTGTTGAGCTCAGAGGCTACAGGGCAGCGTCAGCGGGGATTGCTCAGGTCCACATGGGGCGGTAGGCTGAGGTCCAGTCAAAGAGCAGGAGAGTTATAGGAGATGAAGGCAGGAGGACTGGCACTTGAGGGGTGTCCTCAGAGCCCAAAGGGGAGTCCCACATGCAGCTTTCCCTGAACTCTGACACTCACTAGCACTTCCTTGAACAAAGCTCCCCAATCTACACAAACTGCAGATTCCTGTTCAAAATCTGATAACGTTCAAAATCCAGTACCATGCATTAGGTAGTGTCTACATGCAAACAAATGGAAACAGCTGCAGCCTTGGATTCTAGTTGGAGTGGCTTGCTTTGGTTTATGTACCCTAACTTTCTGGCTTTAAACTGGAACAAGCCTGACTCAAACCCTCTGTGGCTTTTTGCAGTGATGCAACTAAACCAGATTAAAATCCAGCATTTGCACTCAAGAAAGATCCCAAATCAAAATCTTTCCCACCCTCATTCCTGCCCTCAACAGTGTTTAAGTGGCACAATGCCTGGCTTGCTATGGCAGGTTTGTCCACAGCAGCATTCAGGAGTGCAGTTGTGGGCCAGGACCTGATGCCCCGGGCACTAGTATACATAGGACAAACAGTCGCTGCCCCAAAGTGCCAATTTGGCAGGCAGTCCCCTCTGATATGCCAATTCTGCCAGGCCTACTACACTGTGGCCTCTGGCTACAGTGATATCCTCTTCTGCTAGTCCAGTGCATTAGCCTTATGAGCCAGTTCTTTAAGGCTGTTTCTTACTTTTTTTACATTATTTTCACCTTTTCCCCGCTTTCTTACATCAAAAACAAAAACAAACAAATAAAAAAAAAATCCCTCTCCTTCTTATATTTAAGGACTCCGGGCTTCAGCATTGCCTAACAAGTCTGTGGCTTAATTACAGCACATCCTGAGAGCACAGTTTCGTTCTAATTTGCTTTAGAGCCTCTAGGTTTTCATGTTTATGAGCAATTCAAGCCAACAGCTATGATTTCTAATGGGTGTCAGGAGGGAATGTGGTGGTTTGAAGCTCGGGATTTAAATCCTTTGCCGAAGTGGTTTATGAGCTAAATCCAGTGGATGAGAAAGCTTTCAGCTGGGCAGGGAAGGTGTAGTGTAGCTAGCAGAGCTTGGAGCTTGGAAGTGAGGTAGTATGAGTGAGTGGCTAGAGCAATTGCCAGTGTTGGGACATTTGGTCTTACCTCTGCCATTTTCCAAAGTAAGTGACAGTGTCTAATGTTACAGTCAGAGTTTGAATATCAGTGATATCAACGTAGAGATCATTTTGTGATGGCTCCTCATCAGTGCCCTTGTGGCAAGTTCAAGTCCTGCAGATTGCTAAAACAGCACCTACAGTTCCCATTTTATGGCTGGAGAAATCCTGTAGGTTGGGATCATACCTCTTGTTCATCTGCATGGAAACTGTATTTTTGAAGCTGAAAAGCAGTCTGACATACTGAAGGCCCCAAGAATAGGAGTGACCTGGAGAATTCATGAACACCGATGAGCTAGTTCTGATCACGTGAGAACACGTCCTGTCAAGGGTCTTATACCAGATTTCTAATCACCCTTACACCAGTGCCTTCAGAGCATAAATCACACCTGCTCTGTATGGAGCCTTCCCAGTTCTACACAACCCACTCTTCCGCTTTCTAACGTGTGCAGACCCGCAGATGATGGCTACACCGTTTTGGAAGAGCTCCTGCCACATGAGGCCAGAACCGTGGGCCCCTAAATCTCATGGAGCCATGCTTCTGGGCTGCTCTCCTGCAGGTCCCACATATCCTCCCCTGCTTCAGGAGAAGGCCAGGAAGGAAGTAGGGGGTACACGTCTGAGCCCTCCCTGAATGAGAGGCCCTGGACTCTGGACATGTGCCCTAGCCACTGGGCAAGCAGGTGGGAGGGCTTTCCTCCCTCACAAACTATAGCTAGTTCTGGTTTTTTTTCTAGATGCACTTTTGAAGACGTATGCACACACCTACCTAGGT
Source organism: Gavialis gangeticus (assembly GCF_001723915.1). Lineage (NCBI taxonomy): Eukaryota > Metazoa > Chordata > Crocodylia > Gavialidae > Gavialis > Gavialis gangeticus. Next base: position 2,644,032 of record NW_017729019.1, on the reverse strand, counting down.
GGAGTAAGATTGCCCCAGGGTACACGCAGTCATAGTGGAGCTTTCTGGGCAAGTTCAGAAGGGCAGTCATAGCTGTGCAGGTGGAAACAGGATAAAAAATCTGCATAACTGTAAAAAATAGCACATTTAGATGTCTAAGTAGCACTTAGGCATGTAAAAGTGAAATTAGATTTGGCCCTAAGTGCTCAGATACCCTTTGGCTAAGTACAGACAGTCAAAAAGCCCAATTAATTCAGCCTTCACAAGGTAGTCTAAGCTGTGTAGATTGAACTGATAAGCAAGTGAACAGACGTTCACTTTTGATTCTGGAAATGCAGCCACGTGCCTGTAGCGGCCCAGGCCAGTAGCTGGTGGGCACTAGAGCAAACCTATCTGCTTGGCTTCAGCCAAGGCTAGCCCATTCACCTGGCAAGGGAGGTGGAAAGCATCCTGGGATGCTGGGGGACTGAGAGTTAACTTGAATCTGGAGGGGATCTGGGACAGAAGTTCAATAAACTGATTAGACCTAAATCAGTTAAGTCTGATACTATATCCATCCAAGTTTATCTTAAACTGGTTTCGACCATTTTGAAAATGGTTTATGTGCATTGAACTTCTGTTATATTACAGAACTGAACCAGTTTCCAATCACTTATACCGGTGTATGTGTAATTTCTGTCCCTAGCCTTTATGATTTGTAAAATCTCCCTCTTGGTCCCCACTGTGGGCCCTTACAATAAGAGCAAGACAGGCCATCCAATTGCCAGGCAGAAGGGGTCTGAAAAAGTCTAGAGAAGCAAAATCAAATTGAACCAAATAAAAAAGTTCACTCCCATTTAGGCCTACCTCATTGCTTAATAGCCTGTGTGTCAGTGCCCCGTGAAGAAGGGATCCCAGCACCTCTGGTAGGCAGTGAGAAAGTACATGACTATCTACCCATCTAACTGTGGCTGTTTTGTATTTTTTTTAGGTTATCCATCTCTCTTGCCCATCAAGAGATCCCTACGGTATTGACTGACTGGTCCATGCAAGTGGCCGTGGTAAGTCCAAATCCTATTGATCCTGTTTTCTGACAGCCTCCTGGGCTAAATCCATTCCTTGGTGTAACTCCCTGGGAGTGGATGGAGCTAGACTAGAATGAAAAACAGCACCTCTGAGTAGCCTGAGAAATTTAAGATGAGCTCCTCTGGAGCAGAGAGGTAGCTAGGCACTGGGAATTTGTCGGAGCTGATCCACAGTGTTCATTCTTCCTATAATCTTCCAGACACCTCCAAACATAAGCACAGGGACCAGTGTGTTAATGAGGAATTCATGACTGCCCTGAAAGCCTTACACAATGAAAATCATCCTGGTCTGTGACCCCTATAAATCTTTGAATCTGCAGAGTGCCAGCACCAGTCCCAGGACCAGGGAGAGCTGAACGGCTTAAGGTTATCTCTGGTGATGTGCTGTGGGCAGAGGTGTCATTAGCCATTTTTGCCCTCTGGACAGAGATGTCAGAGAGTGGAGGCATTTTGTGGGGGTTGTGCTGTTACCCTGGGTGCTCTCTCCACCTTGGATGCTGCTGTCATGATGTGGGTTCAGGGACACAGGATGCTGCTGCCAGGGTGCAGACTCTCTGGGCGGATGCCATTTTGGTGCCCCCTCTAATTTGGCACCACTTATACTATTGGCTATCCTTAATTAAACATGTTCTATCCCCATGCAGTATCTCCCTCTTAGAGTTACAATGTGATACAACCTGGCTTTTCTGCTCCTACTGTCAGTCACCAGCAGTGGATTGCAGTTTCCTCTGCATCCAGTTACTCAGTACATATTTATTCATGTGTTTTACTCTTGGGCTAGTGGCCAGCATTTGACATTCAAGCTGTGTTGGTTCAATTAGGTACTGTTTGCCAGGTGAGTTGCACAGGGTTACTTTTGACCCCAATGGCTAAGTCTGCAAGCACCTCAGTTTCATATACTCTGCAGAGATGATTGTGTTGCTCTTTGCACCAAAAGACTTAGCTAAATCCTGGTGGGCAGTGAGCCCAAAAGGGGCTTGGAGAGCTGGAAATCGATGTACTGGGCTGGGAGCCAGGAGACCTGTGCTCTAGTCATTGCTTTGCCAGGTGACCTTAGGCAACACCATTTCCTCATTTGCAAAATGGTAGGTAATGACCATGTTTTCCACCCTCTTTGTACAGTGCTTTAGGATTGTAGTTTATGTTTGCCTTTCTATAACCAAAGACAAATGTACAAAAGTTACACTCACACCCTGCTCTTAAGAGCTGCACAGGATGTGTATAACTCACTGAAGGCTGCAGGCAGGTCAGCCTTCACAGGGAGACATCGCCTTCCAGATGCATGTGCCTTGAGGATAAATTGTCACCAGCTGATTTAGCAGGAACCAGAGAAGAGAGTCACTGTCAGCTGGGGAAATCTCCAGTGTGGTGGTAGGATGTGAACAGGGACACGTTCTGGCAGCTTGGAGGCTGTAACTGCTCTCAGGTCATGAGCTGTATGTCTGGGGTCAACAGGTCAAAGGACAGTGTGGACAGTGTTTTTTTGCCTCCATATTTTCATGAAAGCAGGAACTGAGCTGCAAAATCAAAGTCAGATCAGAGCTTTTTCCTTAGTAGAGGGCTGTTTGTTGCAGGCTTTGGCTCCAGCCCATGGCAAGTGTGCATGGTATTGCCCTCTTAGTGATGCTCTTGTCTAGGGAGGTGGAATGGGAAGACAGCTGTACTGGAGTAATGCCAGTCCCTGCTTCATGCAGTGCAATGCCATGAATCAGGGCGAGCTCAGCTGCTCCTTTCTGAGAGATGATACCTAATTCCACAAGAATTCCACTGGATTGCCCCTTAATTAAGGAGCAAATTTGGTGCCTTTTAGAGCTAATGAAAATGACAGTCTGCTAATGGTAGATTTGTGCAGCAGGTGCTGTGAAATCTTTCCCCACACAGCCCTGCCAATGCCCTTGCTCCCACCTGCTATTCCAGCCCTGAGCTCTGCTCCCACCCGCAGCTCTGTCAGTGTCCCTCAGTTTGGACACTCAGTGCCCTGTTGTGGCCTCCCTCTACCCACCGATTCAGCCATTGCTCTTCAATCCTAGCCCATAGTCCCCTCTTCTGTTTCCTCTTTACACAGTCAGCTCTGCCAGTACCTCCCAAGCCCAGCCCACAGCCCCCTGCTATTCCAGCCCTTTACATGGGGTTCACTGAAATCATATCTTCGTCTGATCCCCAAAGTGACCAAGAAACATGGTTATGTGGCAAAACAGAGCTCTGGGCTTCCCAGGCCCATCTGATGCCATGAAAACTGAAAGAGGGAATGTGCCCAATTGGATCTCGGTTATGGTGATTTGAAGATAACTCACTTAGCAGTTAAGCCTTTGCATCTCACACAATGAGCTTGTGGAACTCATCTCCATAAGGTATTGGAGCCAAGAGCTAAGAAGGATTTGGGGAAAAGGAGACATGTGGATAGCAGGAACATTGCCATTAAGGATGCATGAACAAGGATAGACAAGACAACATTTCAGTGAGATAAGAGCCAAACTCTAACGGGTCAGGAAGAAATTCCTTCAACCCGCAATGACCAGGGAATTTCATAATTGTCCAGTGAGGGGGATGTTGCATCTTTCTGTGAAACACTTGGTGCTGATCAACGTAAAAACCAGTATACTGGGGTAGATGCCCCCCCTGGTTTGATCTAGTTGGCAATGCCTGTAGTCCTGTAATTATGCATGTGGGGCGGAAAAGTAAATCACGGTGCCCATCAAGAAAAATGCATACTCCAGCTACTGACACAGCTCCTGTAGGAGTGCTTCTGATGGAGTGGCCACAGGGACGACCGCTGGGTTCTGTAGCCCTCTGTCTCCTTAGGAGCCTGGCCATTTAGTTCATGCTGCTTGCCATAGTAGATGAACAACAGAGTTCCCAGGTGTCATTGTTGTCTTCTGCTCCTTCTGCAACTAATGGTGATTCATCTGCAGTTGTAGTGCTTGCAATGGGTTCTCTGGGGATTGTAGGTGCAGCATGTCTGCATGAAGCGCGTGATTGTGGTGTTTGGGTAGTGCAGGATCCTCACATTTCTGTCACTGTTCTGGCTTATCCAGCTGCACTCTGCATTGCATCCAGCACGGGCTCATCTCGCTTAGGTTGACAGCAGCTTGCACTTTCAGTCCCAGGTCTGAGTCTTGCCTGCAAGTATTACCCCCCTGCTTGAATCATAGTTATCATTCTTCCTCCTCCCCCCACTCCCCTTTTCCCTTCATTGCTTCCTGAACCCACACAGGCGTGGAACTTGCTCCCATTTCTCCTGCTGTCCAAACACTGTCTCTCTGGCCTCCTCTGGTGGAGACGACTGCGGTACGCAAGCCCTCGGCTGCCGCTGTAAAGCTAAGAAGTAATTACTTTGCTTGAGATACCAACACAGGGAAATTGCATTTTCTCTCCCCTGTGAAGCATGCCTGGGAAGCAGTGTCAGGGAGGGGTCCATTCATCTTCCTGCTGTCGAACCACTGATTTGACACTGGCTTAGCCCCTTGCTTTGCAGCCCGATCGTGCACTGACAGCCAGACCAAAGGGATGATGAACACTCATTGCCACATGCAGTTTATCCCCTTGCTGTAAATGCTAATGCACCCGCCCAGTGCAATGAATTATCCTTTTCACGCCTGGCAAGCCAGTTAGTCCCTTTTGATGTTGCCAAAGCTAGCGAGCAAGCAAACATCAGCCCATTTTCTGCAATGGGAGCACAGAGAGAGCAAGGAGCAGTTCAGAAGAAAGCTGTCCCATTCCTCTATCTTTAAGCAAGATTAACTCTTTGGAGCTGGGATCCCTCATCATCACTGACCATTAGTCTCATACCCATAGACAAGGTGAAGTATGGGGTTACAGAAGGCCCCTCACCTTGGGGTGGGTGTTTTGGATGTTTTGGGAGAAAGGAGGAGACATGGTTATACTGTTATTGCACCGAATGAGGACTCTGGAGACTAAGGTTTGACTCCCAGCTCTGTTCCAGGCTCCCTTTATGGCTACATAGGGCCAAATCCAAATTGGCTCTTTAGGTGTCTCCATCACGGTTTTCCACATGCTTAAAAATTAGGTATCTGGCTCCATGAGGGTGTTTCAGAGAAATGGTGGATTGGCATCTCAACTCCTTGTACAGTCAACAGGGAGAGTTAGGAGTCTCCAAAGGGTGACTCACAGAAACCCTGAGCAGGGAGCTGCCTAGAGCTAGTCAACAGGAAACACGGAGCACAGAGGTGTTTCTGAAACCACGGCCCTCCCCAGAGTCCTGGTGTCTGACTCATGCATCTTACCTGTATCTTCCAGTGTCAGGGTATATAGTGCTTCCTTCCAAATCAGGTCTCTGGAGCCTGGAGTTGGTAGATGCCTGCCTGAGCAGTGAGGGATGCCCTTGCCCTCTGCAAGGTGATGGGTTTGCATTACCACATCTCACTAGAATCGAATATTCAGTGTTTCAGAGATGTTGGACGTATTGAACTGAATCAGACCAGGGCTCATCTAGCCTTGTATCCTCTCTCAGTTACTGACACTAGCTGCTTCACAACCTCCTAATTGTTCGATAACTTGCTTATGAAAGCAGTTCCTTCCCCAGCTCTGTCAGTGGGTGGCTTATTCCTTATAAAACCACTGCTAAATGATTTTAAATGTCATTGTGGATGGTCTCATTAACCATGTGAATGCCTTATCTTTGAATTCTGCTAATCTCCTGGTCCTGATGATATCTTGTGGCAGTGAGTGCCTCACTTTGATGATGGGCTATATATGAAAGTATTTCTTTTTACCCATGCCTTCAGTGTCATTGGATGTCCCTGTGCTAGGATTTTTAAATATAGGTGGAGCATTTTGATTTGGCTTCGTCAGCGCATTCGTTAATGTACACCTTTCTCATGCCCTGAATCTCCTACCCAGCCCCAAGATCACTGATTCCCATTCCATATTGTAGGACCAAGGCTTTTAACACAACTGGAACAGGTAGGTACAGATGTGGCAGTTCACGTAGCAGCCCCTCATTGAAATGCATGAGCCACAGACCTGTCACCAGAGACTTGACTTCTGTAGGGTCTATTTATACTCCCAGCACTGAAGGCAGAAGCTCTTCAACTGAGCAAAGAAGCAAAATGTATTGTCAATATAAACTGGGGAGGGGGTCTCGTACTCTCTAGTCTGGCTAAGAAGTGGAGGATTATGGCTAATGCCTGCTAAAGTGGGACAATTTCCATATCCATGAAATGGACCAGAATGAACATCCCCTGAGGCTGGGAATAGAGGGAGTAGAGGGGTAAGTGGGAGATGGAAAAGTAATTTTGGTGCAGAAAAAAGAGGCAAATGTTAAAGAAGCCAACAGATGAGTTGGAAACTTATTTTTGAGGAGGGAGCTGAGGTTCTGGGAGCAGTTACAGTGCGGTAGACACCGGGGTCTTTTCTCAGACCAGTTTTGATCTCCCTTACACTCTGTCTCATCTGTCTGTACCTGGTAACATAGATGGGGACTCTGTTACTTACTGCAGGTGGAGGTGCAGCTGGTGCAGGAATCGCTGTGTCTGCAGCCAAGCGCTGCATTACCAGCAGTGCTGAGGTTTATTCTCTCTGTTGTTCCTGGGGCAGAGCCGTCTGGGAAATGGCAAACGGCAGCACCCCGCGTCGGAGCAGATTGGCTCAGCCTGTCCTGTCCTGCTTTGGGACTGCTGCAGGCAGCTGGCAGGATGAAAGTGCTGCAGTGAGAGCAGCCTTAGTGACTCAGCACTTCTCTAGTGTGTCTCTGCTCACTGGCTTTGCTGCAGTATTAACTCTGTGCTTGCCCTGTGCACACCTGCCAGCTTCTTAGCGAAGCAGCAAGGGGGGCAGCATCCGGGGAGGGGGGCAGCGCCAGGGCTAGGAGTCAGCTTGGCAGAAGCAGCCGAAGCATCGAAAATGGCAGCTAGGTTTCATCCACACCGCTCAAAAGCAGAAGGAGAAACTGAGGCACAGAAAAGGGAAGGGACATGGTCATCTTGCAGGCTGGTGGCAGAGGGACAGTGAGTGAGCCTAGGCAGTTGCCTGGAGCAAAAGGTTCAAAACCCAGGAGGACGACTGATTTTAAGTGGTCATGAACTGCATGTGGAGTCCCTAGAGGACCAGCTCATTCATTTAGAGACCCATTCAGAGTTACCTACATGTCCCATTGGCTCTTTTCTCTCAAACTCAGAAGCAGTGAGATATTCCTTCTTAAGGCTTTTGTACTAAATAGCAGGGAGCCTCCGCACCTGATCCCTACCATGTCCACTGAGTAGGCTGGGGAAGCCCTGGCAGTGCTGTGGTGTCAGGGCCAGCAGTGGGGAGCAGGACATAGGGCAAGCTCAGAGGGGAGTGTGTTTTCATCTGGATGTGTAAGGAAGGCATCAAAAGGCTTTGCAAAACAAAGCTTAGGTGACAGTGGTCAAACTAATGCTGAAGCTCCAGGCCCAGGAGCTGCCCTGAGATAGAAGCCCACATACGGGGCCATGCCCTGGAGTCCTGGAAAGCGTCTGCCTCTGAACAAGAGACTGGTTCCCAGCGCTGCTCAGTGCAGGCCGGCAGGGGTGAACTCAGTGTGCTGCAACCTACATCAAGCAAGAATGCAAGGCACCTGGCGGTTCATACCCTTTAAAGCCAGGAGAGCCCATTCAGGTCATCCAGCCTCCTGTATCACACTGCTGGAGCGCCCCATCCAGGGACAGCTGCCAGGTGTCTCGCTCTAGCTGAGCTGGCACACAGCCCTCACAGAGACTCCCACTCCTGATCTGAGGACTCCAGGCACTGACATGTCTCCTAATCTTCCACCAGGTGAGGAGGTTGGCTGCAGTGCAGGGAGCTTGCAGCATACATGCCCATGCTGAGGAGTAACGTGCAATGCGGGCATACAGGATCCAGGACACTCCAGACCCAACATGACAGTGACAGTGAGAAGCGGGTAAAGAGTGGGGTGAATTGACTAAAAGCACAGAGCAAAGGTCCAGGCTTTCCCACCGACCCTAGTGAGAGCAGGAGGGTCTTGCAGTTCTGTCCTTATGCCTTTCTGAGTATGTGGCAGCCCCTTTGCTGTGGAGGGGGGTCAGGGCCACAGATGCAGGGGCTGCATACTTCATCCACTCACACCAGGTGACAGCAAGTGTCTTTTCCCCATGGGCAGAGAAAAGCTCTCAAAGGGTTACAGTTTTTTATGTTTGGGGAATACATGAGCCAAGAGGATGGAAGCACTAGGGGACAGGCGTGATCTCAGCTCAGTGGCAAGGCCAGCCAGGTGCTAGGAGAGCCGTCCAGACCGGGGTGTTTAGGTGACCTCAGGGCCTCCCTGTCCCCTCCCAGCAGGGCAGTTTCTCTCAGACAAAGCCTGGCCAGGCCCAGCACAGCTCCAAAACATGTCGGGTGCCCAGGGATTACCAGAAGCCCTGGGCCACCATCTGCCTAGAGTAATGCCTGAGGCCTCACCCATGAACTCCAGTCCAGATGCCCCAGGACATCAGAGAGGGCTCTATCAGGGAGATAATGCCACTCAGCCAGCCGGAGCATTGCCTTGGGATGCAGTGTCAGAGACAAGCATTTGCTGCCCTAACAGCTTTTTCTGGGAACCAGGGGCTGAGTGCTGGGACCTGCCAGAATCTACTCAGCTCTGCCATCCATGAGCCAAGTGGAGGGTGCATCTGCAAAGCCAGATATATCTCCCAGTGATGCCCCTCAGGCAGCCTCATGGTCCTCTGGGTGATCCACGAGGCAGGTTACCAGTGCAGCCTGGGGAGACTAGAGCACTACCTGCCACTCACAGTGTCCTAGCTGAGTCTGGTAAGATCAGTGCAGGTGCCTTTTCCAAAGTAACTCTGTTTTCAGTGGCTTCCTTTTTGTGTATCCAGTCTCTGAGCCCATGGGGCCTGGTTTGCAGAAGCACTGAGCGTCCACAAGTAGAGCTGGTCTCAATGGGAATTATGGATGCTCAGGCTCTGATGCCGCAGCCTGCGCCATGCTGGTCTCCTGAAGAGTGGAGGTAGCCCAGAGTAATGGTTGCTTTTCCAAACATTAACAGCGATCAACATTGCACAGAAAGCAGCATGGCCTAATGGCAGGGGACTGGACTAGAAGATGAGAGAAGTGGGTTTTACTCCCAGCTCTGTCACTAACCTAGCTATACCCTTGGACATGCCAGTTCACTGCCCTGTGCCTCAGTTTCCCCTCAGAATATATCTTGTCTTTTTAAATGTGAGCTCTGTGGAGGCAGGGATGGGGTCTCACTGTATGTACATGGCCCTCTGTATGTACATGGCCACTGTATGTACATGGCCACTGTATGTACACCAACATTGGGGCCCTCAGCTCTATGCAGTCAGCTGCTGGCTACCTTGATGCTACTCCGGACCAAGTATACCTGCACTCTGAGGAGACTGGTGCATTGTGACATTGGTGGCTGTTTTTTCTTCCTGCAGAATAAGGTGGGATGATGCCATCTCTGTGACCTTGCTATACCACCTCACTGAAAGGACCAGGACTGCATAGATTGCAGTGAGGAATGTGTTTTTTAATAGGCAGCTAGAGAAGGAAGAGGTGGAGTCAGGAGTCCTGGAGCAGGGAGGACCAAGGAGGGGAAGCCACTGAAAAGACTGACGGTGAAGCAGAGCGGGCATGCGTTGGGTGACTGAGGAGCGGCTGTTATTGCTGCACGTTCCCTCTGGAATGATGCGCTAGTGCTGGGGAAGTGCTGCCTGCTCTCCAGAGGCTGATGCCAGAGTTTAAGGGGATTAATGGATTATGCAAGCATCATGGTCCTGGAGAGGATGGCAACCCCCTTCTCTGACCAGGGTGTAGAGCATGGATCTTACCTTCCACCTGGAAAGATTTCATGTCATTCACAGGCCCCAGCTTCATAGGGAAGATTCTTGCTCCACAGCACCAAGGTGTGCAGGGCTCAACTCCAGTTCTCTGTGCAACTCCAACATGCCAGTGATGCATGGCTGCAGGAGCAGAGCCAGCATTTAAGTGGGCCTCTCTGCACTCACTGTCCTTTAGCGGACACAATGAAAGGGGCTCCCTGCCTTGTGTTGTGCTTTAGAAGACAAGGATGGGGGCATAGACAAGCCCACAGGGAAAAGCAAGGCCCTTTAGGAACATCAGGTGCTGCTTGCAAGGGGTTTAGTCTTGATTCTTCCTTTATTCCCTCCAGCTGGGGGGCCTCTCACCTCTCAGCCCCACTGAACCTGATTCCCCTCTCTCCCTCTTAAAGCATCTCAGCGGTGGCTCACTCCATCAGAGCCACTTGCCCGCTGAAATGAGAAGCTTGTGCCCTGCCCAGATCCTGCAGCAGTGGTAGCTCTGCTGCTGGGAGTCTTGTCCCTGCTGCCAGCAGAGCCATGCGCCTATGCCGCACGGATGCCAGCATCAGAGAGTTAGTGCTGAGGGAAGCCTCTAAGCTACGGTGTTGGATTTGTCTGGCTCAGCGGGTGCTCTGTACAGTAGTAATGAACGGGGAGTTATCAGAGCAGCCAGGAGAGGTCAGATGAGGTCATGGCAGCATCACTTGTGGAGCCATTGCTGACTGGGGAGAGGCTGCCTGGCCTGTGGCAGCAGGGTGCCAGAGTGCCTCTGGGCCATCAGGTCTCCTCAGGCTAACCACCTTGGAAGTAGAGGCAACCCCTTGAATTCAGGCAAGTGAGGAGCCCCAGGCTAACCACCTTGGAAGCAAAGGTTGCCTCGTATCAGGCAACAGCCCTACCATTGTGCAGTGCAGGCAGGAAGGGAGCTGAACTGCCAAACCCATTTTCCACCTTGGCATGTTTCTAATTTGAGCCCATTTCCAAAGACCTCTGTGAAGGGGATGAGAAAGCCCCCCAGTCCCTGAAAAACCCCTGAGTCTTCTCTCCTTCTGGCAGGGGAGGATCTGAACAGGAAAGTCTTGTTGTAAAGTACCCAGGTAGTGCAGCCAAACATCCGCTTCCCTGCAGCTATGCCGTAAGTCAGTGTTTCTGGGCACTGGGGAGGCTCCAGGGTTCGGCAGCTCCTTCCGATAGTGTTTCACAAGCATTTGGTCTTGTCCTAGTCCTTCTCCCAGGAAGAGGAGGAATGGGCTAGTGGCTAGGATGCTAGCCTGGAGCCCATACTTAAATCCCTGCTCTGCAATTGACTTCCCTGTGCAACATTGGGCAAATCAGCTCGGCCTAGTCTACATGTGAATAGTCATGCAGGGATAGCTACTTTGATGAGGGGTTGATTTTTTTAAATTATAAAATCTCCAGACTAGATGCAGCTACTGCAGCATAAAGCTCTTCAGATCTATTTGCCTTTTCTCCTGTTCCAAACCAAAATAAGCTACATCCGTATAAATACTTGACCTGATGAATAATGTCTTGCATTTGAAAGCTTGTCTAACTCTTTCCCAGCCATGCATTTGGTTCAATAAAAGATATTGCCCTAAAAAACCCTTGCCTCTCATATAAACATTTTCACACTAGTACAAATGTGCCTGTACCAAGGGGTGTTGCCACTTCAGCTATTTTGTGCGGACAAGCCATAGCCCCCTCAGGATCTCAGCTGTCCCCTGCCTGGCTCCCATCTCTGCAGTCTTAGCACCTTGCAGGTCTTAATGTGCCTTATCCCCACAAGCTCCTCAGGGGCAGGGCAAGGCTGGGTGCACCTGGGCTTTGGGATGCAGAGAGAGCAAAGCCTGAGTTTTAAAAGTAGTGTTAAAGTAATATAGCCATGATGGTGCAGGAATGATGCAGGAGGTGAGGATTTCTTAGGGTGATACCTCTTTTGGACCAACTGCACAGTTGGGATGGAGTTAAGTAAGTTTTCAAATGCAAAACATTCTTCATTGGGTTTTAAAGGTATTTAGATACCAAAATACATTCTAAAAACTGCCCTCAGGTCACAGCAAGCAGCCTGGGACAGAGCAGGGGACTGAAACCCAGCTGCCCAAGTGCTAGGTTAGTGCCCCAATCCCTGGGCTGCCCCATCTCTGGTCTGCAGGCTTGGGTAGTAGGAGCCCAACAGACACCTTACACAGACAGACTGATGTTAGAAGAAAAAAACCCATGGACTTCAGTCAGAGCAGTCAGGCTGAGCGCTTACGGATCCTACCCTAATTGATCTGTTGGTTAAATGCCTCTCTCCAGCTGCCCCCTTTTTGCACCTTTCTATAGTTCCCTGTCACACACCACATCCCAGCCTGAGCTGCTGGTCCTTCTCACTCATACAGGCCTAGAGAACTTTCTCCCCAGGGGCCTCTGCTGTCAGTTCATGTCCTGAGTGACAGACTGACCACGACACATGGTAGTATCATAATTCACTTAAGAAATCATGGTGTAAAGAGCTGAGTAAGAGGTGACTGCCTGTGGGGTGTGCTTAGGGGGAACAGAACAGAGCTCTGGGGGTGGCGCTGAATCTGCAGGACTATCGAGTAGGGTGGGAAACTAGTCCTTGTCTAAAAAGGTACTTTTACAAGGAGTCTCCAGGCTGACCGTGCTGTACAAGTGCTAGGTGACTCAACCCAAGGCACATAACTCTGAGGCAGAAATAACTGGGCCTGCAGCCTCTTTAGAAAAGACACTGTATACAAAACAAGAGAGACAGGCCAGGCAGAAGTGAGCAGCCCTGTGATTAGAACGAAAGGACATTGCCTCTTGGATGAGATGTAAAGAGAGGATTTTATAGCTCTTCTTTCTCTTAGCCTCTTTGCAAGGGAAATAAACCTGGCAAAGGTTCTTAAGAAGATGAATGAGGATGGATGGCACGGACAAGAGGGGGTGTGTGTGCAAGTGCTTCACACACCATGAGCTGCCTTTGCTCGTTTCAGTGAAATCACGCAAGCTGAGAAGCGTGAAACTGCTCTGCAAAAATTCTTGAGTGCCCCTGTCCTTTCCAGTTCAGTACCTGAATTCAATCCAGGAGACCTGGGGCGTCACACACTACTGCCTTTGGAGGCCAGCAGTGCTGAACCAAGAGATTAGCTCCTGCATATCTGATGTGGGTGCTACTCAAAGCCTTCAAGCGTGGCAGGACCTGGCTTGGTTTAGGGAAATTGTAGCTTGGGCAGAAATGGCTTGGTTGTTAGCTCCATCTCCTGGTCACATTGCAGGATTAACAACCTGAGGTAGACAAAAAATCATGAATCAGGACCCCCCAAATTATGAGGTCAATGAAACCTACATTTGGCTGGGTTTTGCTTCTGGAGTCATAGTCTTTAAAGGTCACATTTCCTTGCTTTCTATTGGCAGTCAGGAGGGCTAAGGGCTGTCATTCTCCTGTAATTTCCCCAAGCTGGAACTTTAAGAAAAACCCTAAATCATAAGATTCACAGTAACATCATTAAAGTTGGTAACAATGAAATTGTGTTAAGTCATTGTATGCCTGGTGCCTGTGCGCATCCACAGTAGAGTGTCCTCAGCTCATTTCGTAAGAACATCCTGCATCTAATTCCACACTCGCTATAAGAGACATTCAGTATTTTGGGCCTGATCCACATCTGGAGTAAATAGGCATAGCTCTATTGAAGAGTATGAGATGGTGTTCATTTACTTCCACTAATCATCTGGCCCTTTTAATGGCTGCCTCTAAAGGTGACATTCTAGTCCCTCCCTGGTCATCTAAACCCCCAGATTTGGTCATCTAATGGCATTTTCAGTAGTCTACATGCCAAAAATGCCACTTACACACAGATTGGCATTCTAGCCCTGAGCATGTAGCCCCACACACGGATGATTATGCATGATGATGTAGTTGAGCATGCCCAACGGGGTCATGCAGCGTCCCTGACTGTCACAGTTTTATCACAGTCTTGCAGTATTTCATTTTTGGATTTGTTTGTTCTTTTTGTTTGGCATTGTCTGCAACCCATAACACTATGAGGTCACCATAACTAGGACTCCCAATGCTATGATAATACGAACAAACAATATATACAGGTGGGAATCTTTGCTTGCATTTATTTAAACAGTGTGGTTTTCTGGCCCCCGTAGTTTGGAAAAAAGTTTGACAAATGTGTAATGTAACACTTCAAAATTCAGAAAGCCAGTTCCAAATAAAAAGAATATCAAGACAGCAAAAGTCCTGTCATCTCATCCCATCTTATGTTTCTGAGGCCTTGGGGTTGGCAGTTGTGGTGAATGCATAGGCAGATCCCAATATGTGCCCACTCTTGTGTGCAGGGTGGTTAAAGTGCCATGCTAAGGCTGTAGAGGCATGAGTTCGAGTCTCAAGTTGAAATCCCGATGAAGACTGCCCGCAGCCAGCCCAGCTGTAAGTGAGCACCAAGTCTTACGAGCCAGGGAGTCAAAGGCATGTCTGGTCAAATCACTTTTGGGTATGCATGGCATACCTTAGCCACAACACCCAGCTTGGCCAGACATTTGACCCTGAATCACACCAGGCACAGCCAAAGCTACTCCCTTACAGTTGGGCTTTTCAGCTGTAATAGACTCTCGCTGACTGGTTATTCAGTCTCTGCACTGCCAGACAGTGGTTCATTTTCACTTTGATTTCCGGTTAATGTTACTTCCTAGTTCTCGTGCACCTGCTCAGACCTCCACCCTTCCAGGTGATTCCAGGAATCCAATCCTGCCTCACAATGATGCAGTCGGCTCTCTCATTCACAGAGAAAGCCTGACCTGGTATCATGTCCCTACCCCGGCCGCCCCGCGTAGCCTGGATTTTGAATGCACTCTAGTCTTTACAACGCATCATTAAACAGACAGATATGCCACCACTTATCCTGAAACACCTTTCTCTTTTAATGGCCCCAGAACTCATCAGTGCAGAGAAATGTATCTAGACTGAATGAGTTACATCATCAGACACCCAGTGTTACAGAGCAGGCCATATTTTGTTTTCTGCATGGGTAGAGCTGAGCCTGCCAGTGTTGAAATCCTGTAGTGATGGTGAAGCCAAGGTGGTGAGTTCTTGGGTGCAGGAAGATGGGACCCCCTGATCATTTACTACTGCCTTGGAATCATTTCTCCCATGCTACACTTTGGCCCAACAACTTGTGTTGCTTTATAGCAGGGGTGTCAAACATGGACTGGATCTGACTTCCAGAGCCCCATCATTTGGCTCTCGCTGCTGGCCCTGGGTCTGAACTGACCTGGACCAGTCCTGTGGGCAGTGCCAGGATGCATGGCTACACAGTGCCTGCTCCAGCCAGTCTGGAGCCAGGTGGAGCAGGGGCTGCCTGCTGGGCAGTCCTGGACCAGCTGCTGGGGGCACTGCATGAGACACAGATCCTGGAACAGGTGCCACATGCGGCGGGGTGGGCACCGTGTGTAGCACTCCGATCAGTCTGGGATCTGTGCTACAGGCAGTGCCTGCCGGACTGGGCTGGGCTGGGCTGGACTGTGCCACATGTGGTGCCTGCCCTGGCCTTGGCAGGTGTGCATCCCATGCTATGTGGATCCCAGAGCAGCCAGAGTAGGCACCAAGAGTACCAGATGCAGCAAGGGGTGATGGGTCCATGGACCAGCCCCATGTCACTTATCCTTCCTGCAGGGCCAGATAAGTGTGACACCCATGCTTTATGGGGTCACCCAGAAGTAGAAAAGTTTGGCTTTTGCTGCTTTTGTTTATTTATTTCTTAACTCAGGATTTTTTTCCTGTACAGTACAGAGCCCATTAAGCAGCTCTGTGTCTAGTGGCACTAGACAAAGGTTTGCAACTCCCCAAAGACAAACCTGTACACATCCAGTACAAAAATATCCAAGCATACATTAACTCAGATGTGGCGTTATGAGAAACTAGGACAAGAGCAGCCCAGAGAGCATGAGCGAGCTATGGATTGGACCCTCTGGGGGGCCAGACCTCTCCCTCAAGATGCTCAGCACCCTGAAGTCCTCTGGAAACTGCTGACCATGCAACTGCTCAGCCCCTCCCAGGAGGCTTTTAATTTACATTTCTCAGAAGTAACATAGGAAATGCAAGAAGGACAATGGTCAGATGGACCTCTGAGAAATGCACCATCTCTTTCTCTAGACCAGCAGGCTGGGGCAAGTTGGGGATCTAGGCAAGCTGCTGCTGGCCATGCTGGACAGAGTAACTTGCCACACTGAATTTAGCATAAATTGAAGCACCTCCAAGAAACATAATAGACCCAGCGTCCATTTCCCCTCAACAGCCTGCTCTAAAGACCTTGCTGGGCACTGCATCGTGGAATCAGAGGGCTAGAAGGGACCTCAGGGTCCTCTGGTCCAACCCCTGCATAGATACAGGATGTTATTTTTATCCTATGCCAGACAAATGTCTATCTAGTCTCTTCTTGAAAACCTCCAGTGAAGGTGATTCCACAGGTTTCCTGGGCAGCTTGTTACCGCTCTGGGCAGCATGAAGTACAAGGAGACAGTCCTGAGAAAGCAGGCCAGGCCAAGCAGTAAAACGGACTGGGCACTGGGAAGGCATGTCCTTCCGATCAGTTTTCCTTCCACACACACTCTTCTTGCTTTGGTCATGGTTTTCAACATGACGAGCTATTCTGAATGCCTGTTTCTGGGCTCCCACCTTGAATCTCCCACCCTCTGAAAATACAACCCGTTAAGTACGGCAAGTGGCACAGCCACAGTCCTGTGTCCCTATGAAAACGGAGGATGCAGAGGCCTCCATGCTGGGATGTCTATCTTGGTACTGGAAAGCAATACATGTCAAAACAACAGCAGTGGTGCACATCAGGTACCATATAGACAGGCTGGATTAAAGCAGATCAGGGAAGATGAACCCTGCATTTAGAAGCAGGTTAGACAAACCCTTGGCTGGGCTCCTGCCTTGAGGTGGCTGCCCACTGCTCTGGGAACACACTGTGTGGCAGTGAGCTTCTTTGTGGAAACTTCATCCCTTTTCAGTCCCTGTGTCTCCCAGCAGAAACTCCCTGGGACACTGACACCCTGGACTCCTCACAGAGCTTTGGGGGCTGCCTGGGGTTCCCTGCTTGACGGCCTAGTCTTATCCCTCAATTTATACCTTTTGCTTCATTGTTTGTCGTCCTTCCTACTCAGTTGATTCTTGGCTCCATCACCCCTTCCCTGTTTGCAGGGCAAGCCTTTTGCTCTGGTGAGCTCTGTCCCCTTTGCAAGTATTTCTAGAAATCCCCTGCCAGTCCCCAAGGCCCCCATTTTAGTTTCTAAACAGAGCAAAGTGAAAGCTTTCCTACCCAGAATTCTTGGCCAGGGCCCTGACCGGGGCATTTTCATCACAGTCTGCACCTTCTCAGTTCATTCTTGGCTTGACAGTCACCTTGCTGGGGTCGTTTGACCCCACTACTCTTTCCTGCCATGGCAGGGGGTCAGACTTGATGATCTGCTCAGGTCCCTTCTGACCCGACCAACTATGAAACTATGAAACTATAAATTCTTTCCTGATATGCTGCTTTCTTTTGTGAAGTGGCAGGTTGATGTTGCAGGCTTTGGGAGGGCTCCTTTCACAGCAGAGCGATGGCTCGGTGTGGACTTGGGAATTATAAACTTCCTCTCTGCTTTCCTTTTCTTCCCCATCTTTTATTTCAGTTTGTTCATTCTCCGTGCTGTGTATTGATTGGAACCTCTGCAGTGTAAACACAGTGACACAAATAAAAAGCCCCAGAGAACAATCTTCCGAGCTGATTTTTAAAATAGGTACAGGTTCTGCAACCTCATCAAATGCTTCTCAGAGCAGCGCAGCTGCCGACACCATTAATTGGCACTTGCTCGCCGCTTCTGTGCACTGTCTGATGGTCCTCCGAGATGTGTTCAGTGCATCAATTTCACATGAGTTGAGCCCAAATTACAGCCACCTCCTTTGCAAAGAGAGCTCTTCTTCTCTGCATCGGTTGGTCTCTAAGGTGCCCCCATGCCCTACCTCCGACCCAACTTCAGACTAACGTGGATAATTACCTCTCTTCTTCTGTGGAAGTGATAAAGTCAAGATGTAGCAGGTGACTTACTAAAAGTGCTTAGCCTCAGAAGGGTCAAAGCAGCTGTAAGCAGCTCATAGGCCCCTGCATTGCTCTGCACTGCCATTGACATGTATTGGCCTTCAAGCACTTCTGTATGAAGTCCAGCTTCCCGGGTAATACTGGGCTATACCTAGAACTTCCCCTGCGAAACACCAAGGTTTCCAGCCTGGTGCGTGAATGTAACACTGGGGTTCTGCACTGGTGCCACTTTCACTTCTCCATGCAGCTGGGGCACAGCTTATTTATACAGCTTCAAGCAGGACCTTCTAATGCTATCAAGAGCAGGTGGGCAAGGTCAGAGTGGTCCTCTCTCTGCCCCTGGGCAGCTGCATAACATCTCATGTAGAACCTCTAGGAGCATCTTCCCTTTTGCGATCGGCCAGGACTTGTTCAGCCCAACTCTAGTGGGACATGTCTGTTGGCTCTGGATGTCTGGTATGTGGGTCACGAACTGGGGGCTGAAAGTGGCAGGTAGAAAGTTGTGTGTGGGGAGTGCCATGTCTTGTGATCAGAACAAAGAGAGATGGGGTCTAATAGTAGTGAATTTGTCAGTGTGTACTCACTGTGGAAACGATGCAAATTATTAAACAAACTCAATGGTACAAATGGAAGGCGATTACAAAAGGAAGTGCCCCTGCTGTTTCAGAGGAGGGGTGTTACGCATCAAAGTCCCCGTCCAACATGCAACTCTCCAGCTTTATCAGAGGGGGCTACATTCTGCTGCATGCAGCAGCCCACGGGCATCAGCAGCCCTTTGCAGCCTTCCTAGAATGAGACCTTGGGGCCACCAAAAACTGTTCAGGGCCGGTATCAAGACCATCCCAGAGGAAACTACTTGTACCTCAGGAGTTTAGTCAGATCTGCAAAACCCAGGAATAAAACTATGTATTCCTGAGCACCATCTCCTGGTGCTTTATTTATGACATGCTGCAACGCAAAGCTGTTCGCTGGGAAGATTGTGGGCACGGACATAGCAAGGAAAGTTCCAAGCTTCCTGCTTTGCTTGCATGTATTTTCCTGCCTCTTTTGTTGAGGAAAGAAGTGAGAGGCAGATCTGACCACTAACCCTCAATGACAGATTGACTTTAGGCACCCCCTCTGCTGTGGAAGTGCATTTTAGTACATCCCTAGCTAGGCTAGGCTCGAGCCCAGTCCCACTGGGCAAGGATGAGCAGGCAGGGTGGAGATAGTGTCAATAACGTCATAATTAATAATCCCCAGAACAAGTCAAGGGCACCAAGGTGGAAGAGAGCTTAGAAAGCAGGTCTCCCATTTCCTGGGCGAGTGCTCTAACCACTAGGCTGCTAGCTTCTCCCCAGCCTCACATCAAGCCGTGTTCACATAGCTGCCTACTTTCAGAAGCAGACTTCAGACTCTGACCCTGAATGGATGGAGGGGTTGAGTGTGCAGCCCTGAGACTGGAGCCTCATCCCTGGAGAAGTGCAGCCATTTGGGCGCACGCTGTGCTATGGGTTTCCTGGAGGCTCATTCCAGGTTCAGTATGCAGCTCTGAATCACCCAGAAGAGGTGCCTGAACTTCCCCATGATGTAGATAGGGAGCCGAGGCACCAGTCCTACTTCTTTGAGTCACTCTCCTGGGCCCAGGCACCTATTTGGAAGCATACTGAAGCCTCAGTTGGAGGTGTCTACAGGGCCAGACTACAATTTCCCTTTCATTTTAGATTAACCAAATCCGGTCAGCAGCAATGAAGATCTAAGCCCTGTGGTTGTTTTTTTTAAAGGTTGTTTTCCTCCCCCCAAAGCTAAAGCTGCATAAAAATGTTTATGGTGGCACAAAGACAGTGAAAAGCAATGTCTGTTTCCACCCCAAGTCTGAAAATAGGAATAGTTCAATTAGTCAGTGTCAAACCTGTGAAGGGGACAGTCTGCGAGACGAGAGTCTGGCTCTTTGGATTGGGAGCTGTTCTCCTGACGTGTATGTGTCAGGCCTGGTGCAGTGAAATCCCGATCTTAGCTGGGGCTGTTGTAGTCGATGTAATGATGACAAAGAAGATGTAGAATGATTTGCTTATACAGCAAGAAAGAATTCCTTGCGCTATTTGTAGACCGGGATAAAAAAAATTATGTGAAAATAAAGACAAGCTAAAGTTTTTTGGGGAAGAGAAACTATTGGGGATCTGACTGCTTAAACCAGGACTCTTTGCTGTGTGTCTCTTCTGATAGCTGTTTTCATTTTGGGTGAAAATGCTCATTTTCAGGTGAGTATGAGCACCAAATCTGGTATTGCAAGCCACTGTGTCAAATGCATTAGTGAACCCCCGATAATCACACTGACTTTGGTTATGCAGGGATCAAGCATGCCCTAGCACGGTTTGTTTGTAAATTGGTACCATATATTGCTTATGCTTCAGAGCGTTTCTTGCAGGTTACACTTGTTCTCTCAGTTATTTGTTTTGTTGCTTTTAACCTATTATTATGTGTTAACATTACTGTGGCTCTCACGAGTCGGAGCATTGATCCAGAATCCCCTGTGGTCAGAGGCAGATCAGGGAGGAGGAAGGGGGCAGGGAGTGCAGCAGTGAGGATGCCCCTCTCCCACTTCCCGCTTTTGTGCTGCTGTCCCTGGCTGATCCAAGCACAGAGGGAGCCCCAGAGCCACTCCTGCCCTGCTCCAGCCACAGGCTGTGGCTGCACAGGGTGCTGGGCTCAGCAGGGGACAGTGGCAGCACACAAGTTTCTCCCTTTAGAGCCTTCTCCTTGCCCACCTCACAACCACTGTGCTCCCCGTTGACTGGGAGCAGCTGCTGAAAGGAGAAGCCTGCACAGTACTGCTACTATCCCTTGCTGACACAGGCACAGGGGAGCCCAGAGCCACTCCAGCTGCAGGCTGCAGGGGACAGCTATACAGGGAACCTGGCTCAGCTGGAGACAATGGTGGTAGCAAAGAGATTCCTTCTTCTAGCACCTGCTCCCTGCCAACAGAGGACAAAGGAGAGAGGCAGGCATGGAGCAGGCACTGGAAAGAAGAACCTGTGCATTGGCACTACTGTCCCAAGCCGAGCCCAGCACCCCACATAGCCACTCTCCACAGGCCCCAGCTGTAGTGGGGTGAGAGCAGCTCTAGGCCCCCTCATCCCCAGGTCATGTGAGGACAGCAGCAGTAGTGCTGGCAGGGGCAGAAGCAGATTGTACTTCTGCTCCCTGCCTTGCTCCCCAGTGTCCCCCACCAGCCCAGGGACTCCAGCCATGCCTTGCCCCACCCCTCCATGGGCTGAGGGGTCATGTGCTGAATACCCCTTTAGTAATCCCAGATCCACCCATGTGTGTGCTAGGACCCTGCTCAAACTTGGAACAAAAAGATGATTGCTGCCCCAAAAAGTCTGCAATCTAAGTGTAAGGCAAAAGGCAACAACAGGGACAGATGTGGGAGTACTTGGAAACAGTGCTACAACATGGGTCAGCTTGAGGGGCAATAGTTATAGCACACCAGCAGCTTCACACATGCTGTATGCAGAAGGGAGAAGCTGATACAAGGCAGAGCTCACTCTCTAGATACCGAATGAGAGATGATAGGGTGGGTAGGAATAGGCTGTAAAGGACTCTGAAGGTGGTGACAAGTTGATTACACAGGTTGTGATGGAGAAAAGGCAGTCAGTGAAGGGATGTGTGGAGAGGGGGACAGGGCGGAAGTGACAGACCATGAAGATGACCTTGCGGTGTTCTGGGTGGACACGAGGCAAGACGGCATTTGCCAAGGCCAGAGAGAAGGACATTGCTGTAACCAAGATGTAGCGGATGAGAGCCTGGATGAGAGTTCAGGTGTGGGGATGATGAGGAAAGGCTGAATTGAATAGATTCTATTCAATATACTATGGCCTAGAAGAGAAGAAACAACCTGCAAGACTGCACCGGAGGACTCAGAATAAGGTCTGAAGCACAGCGTTACAGACCTGAGCAAGAGGTGGGGTAGTGGTGATGTCCACACAGCCCCTCGGACAGAGAAGGTGATTCTGGCAAGCAGGAGTCATCAGAACAGACCTGCTTCCTTTCTGGAAACTGTTGATGTCTTCATACTTTTCTGGGACTTACATATGAAGGTGTCCGGGGCATTAGAAAAATAACAGCTAATAATCCCCTAAATTCACAAGTTCCTTTCATTGAAATAGGATCAGTTTGTTGCTGATTCATGTACATCATTTTTTTTCCTTCCATTTGTCTTAGTCTATACTAGACCAGCTTTTACCACGTTGGGGAGGGGTGATGTTTTACCAATATAAATCTAGGTGAAGTGGTATGGTGTGGTGTGGTGCTCTGAGACTTGGGTTCTCTTCCAGCCTCAGCTCTTGGCCTGGTGGATGATTATAGACAAGTCGCTTCACATTCCTGCACCTCAGGAATGGACAAGTCAAACCACATTTCTGATTTGTAAAATAGTGATAAGCATTGTGTCAAGTTTTTTGAGATCTATTGATGTAAAGTTCTGTGTAGGAGGCAGGTATTGTTATATTTTTATAGATGCCTCATATGGATTTATCCTATTTGCTTCCCAAACTGGAATAAGCTACACCAGTGTGACTGTGTCCACACATGAAGGTGTTCTGCTGTAATTATCCTGCTATACTTAAAGTAGCAAAACCAGTCTAATGCACACCAGCTTTTCACTACACGCAAGTCCCTCATTATTTCCTACTCATCCAAACTTGCATTATTTTCTTGTTGGAAGAGATTTGACAAAGCAAGCACAGTAGCTCAGCAATTCTGAAATCAGCCATTTCATCTTCTTCCTCAGGTATTAATGCTCCTGCTTTTCTCTTTTATTCCCCCAATGTATATCGAAAAGCCCTTCTCATCCTCCTTAACCCCACCGGCACCATTAATTCATCCAGCCTTTGGGCTGTTCTTATTTTCTTCTTGGAAGCATATAACTACCTTTGTCTTTTTCCTCTCTTTGTTGCCCTATATTTTTGGTATTTTGAGCAAAAATTATTTTATTACCCTTGGATCTTTGACGGTTCCTTTGAGGAATTTTCTGCTATCTATTTGTTTCTAGGTAGAGGAAGCGGAGGCTTGATTAGGCTGATCCAGAGGCTACATCTCACTGTTGCTTAACATCCTTCCTCCAGTGACTGGGGGAACATGGCTGTCTCCAGTTACAAGGGCCTGCTTCTTCAAATGCCTGCTCATGGGGATGCACTGTCTTGTGTCCTGAAGACACACACACAAATGCATGCAGTCAATACTCTTGTTAGCAGTGCTCCAAGTACCCGACCCTCCTCCAGCATTCCTGGGCTTCTCAGATTGCTATAGCATGGCAGCCTTATGGGACCACTCATTGCAGCAAGAAGTCCCATGAACGGCAGGGAGATAGCATGGGCTAGGAGACTGGACTAGAGCTTAACATGGAACCAGCATCTTCTGCCTCTCATTCCAATCTCTATTAAATCACGTAAGTCAAAGCTTTCTAACTCATGTGCCCAGAGAGGAAGGGATGTTATGGGACATGGGCACTAGCCTCTGACCCAGGGCCAGTAGCATAACTAAGGAGGTGGAGGGAGCAGGGCCTCAGCCCTGGGTGCAAAGTTTAATGAGGGGGAAATAGCAGCCACTTCCAGCCCAGCACCACCTCCAGGATCCTACCTCTGTTTGAGGATCCCCAGTTCAGTGCTACATTAGACTTCCTGGCTTACCTTGGGCAAGTCACTTCAGCTCAGATCCTCAAAGTATTTAGGCAGTTGGCTGCTTCTGAGGAGCTGGACCTTATTGCTTCATTTTGCCATGCCCAAAATGGGAATAAAAGCACTATCCTACCGCACAAGGGGGGAGAGAGCATAACAGGTAGCAAGGTACTCAGACCACAGGAATGGGGGTCCTGTTCATGCTTAATTTCAACAGTCTTGGTGTTCAGAACCAAACCATGAAATCAAATTGTTCCTTTGGGTTCATAAGCAAGGATCTTGGTGCCTAATACTGCATTTAGCTGCTTCTTGAATCAGGTAGCACCAGCGCAAAATAGGAGTGGGAATTTTCCCTTCCCTGGGTAACAGCTTTGTAAAAAGATGGTATCTAGGAAAAAATGCCCATTGTGTGAGAAAGGCCTGCTCATCTGAAAGGGATGGCAGGGATCTGTCCCATTGTTTCAGAAGCCATTAGAGAAAACATGAATGCTGTTCAGATTTTAATGGGGCATCTTAAAACAATAAATGCCAGTCATTTACCCTCTCTGCTAGGCCCATAAAGCAGGCAACATATGGGGCCTTTGTGTATGATGAGCTTATCTGATGCCACTAGGCAAAGCTCCCCTTTATTTTGCTTAAACAGCAAAATAGTAAACAGCACTAAAAATGGTAATTTGCTTGTTGGCGCCAATTCCCCCAAACTGAGCCCATTAGTGACTGATGAGCACCTGCTGGTGTGTGTTGCTTTTCCATCACCAGATTGGGCCATGATAGATAGGTGCCCCTCCCTTTCCCCCACCTCTGTGCCTTGTATTTCTCTTTTATGATTATAAGATGCTGTCATTTAGGCTGCGGCATAGCTGTTAAATATCCCCCTCTCCTGAGGGGTGGAGGCATGCCATTTACTTGAGCTCTTTTTGTTTCAGTGAAAAAGCAGCAGCAAAGACATATGGACTCATTAGCCACACCGCAGCCAGATTGGTGTGTGCAGAGCTGTCCTTGCCCCCTCACTCCCCAGTACCCAAATATGACATTATTTCACGGGGGAAGGGAATCTGTTATGCTTCGGCCCTGGAAGCACTTACGTAGCAGCCTGCATGTTACCTGCAGCAGCTGCATGAATCAGTCAAAATCAATAAAGTACCAAATGGGGTGTAATGAGGTGGCACTCTTCTTTTTATTGTTTAGGGGGTAGATTTGTGAGCAGAGGGTGCTGACATGAAGCTAGACCTATGGAGAGAGCATTGGCTAGCTGGCAGGCTCCCAGTTCCTTTAATGTGTGGCTTGCTGGTTCAAATCCAGACAAGGTTGACGGAAACTAGAAGGTGTCGCCATCTGCCTGGTGGTACGATGGTGCCTGCATGAGATGAGTTGGTTGGGTCTTAGTCTCATAGAGTCAGAGAGAAGTAGGGCTGGAAGAGACCTCCAGCAGTCATGTAGCCCAACCTCCTCCCTGAGACAGGATCATCCCTGTCCAAACCATCCTATATGATCCATCATCTAAACTCTATATAAGACTACTGTAAAGCCTGACACAACACAGACCGAACACCCTAACCTACCAAAGGTAAAGCAGGGGAACCACAGCAGCCAACATCCTGCTTCATGAAATATTGTCAATATATGCTCAAGAGATCCTGGGTCTAAGGCCATACCCCCCACTACACAGAAAGGCAAAACCTCCATAGTCTGTACCAATCTGACCACGGGGTAAAATTTCTTGCTGACACCAAACTTGGTGATACTTCTTGAGCAGAGGGGCAAGCCCCTGTAGCCATGAACCTGTGGCTTTGACTGGGGCATGCCAATGCTCCTGCTGGGAGCAAAGTCCCGAGCCTTGTATGTAGTCAACACTCAGTGCCTCTGAGGAAAGGCTTAAAAACACCCTGACACATGTAGCAAAAGGAGGGTGGGGGGGAGTGGCAACCAGCAAAGCCCGGAGCATGGGAAATGCCCATGGTAGATTATAGGCATAGCAATGCTTAGATCATCCCTGACCAGTGGCTGTCCAACCTCTTTTGAACACTTCCGGTGATGCAGAGTCCACAACTTCCCTAAACAACCTATTCCACTGTCTCACTAGTCTAAGAATGAAGAAGTTTTTTCTGGATATCCAATCTAAACTTACTTGGTGGGAACTTGAAGCCACTGATCTGTATCCTTATCACTGCAAAAAGAGAGAAGAGGTGTTTTTCTTCTTCATGGCAGCCCTTCATGTATTTGAAGACTGCTTTCTTAAGTGCTTTTTCCACAAACTGGACACAGAATTGTAGAAATTAGGGTTGGGAGGGACCTCAGGAGGTCATCTAGTCCAGTCCCCTGCTCAAAGCAGGACCAGCTCCAACTAGATCATCCCAACCAAGGCCTTGGCTAGCCAGGTCTTAAAGCATCCAGGGATGGAGATTTCACAACCTCTCTGGGTAACCTGTTCCAGTGCTTTATTGCCTTCCTCATGAGAAGGTTTCTCCTAATATCTAACTTAAACTTCCCTTGCTGCAACTTGAGACCGTTGCTCCTTGTTCTGTCATTTGCCACCACTGAGAACAGTCCAGCTCCGTCCTCTCTGGAACCGCCCGTCAGGTAGTTGAAGACTGCTAGTAAATCCCCTCTTGGTCGTCTCTTCTGCAGACTAAATGAGCCCAGTTCCCTCAGCTTCTCCTCAGAAGTCATGTGCCCCAGCCCCCTGCCCACTTTTGTTGCCCTCTGCCGGACTCTCTCCAATCTCTCTACATCTTCTCTGCAGTGGGGGGGGGGCCCAAAACTGGATACAGTACTCCAGGTCTGGCCTCACCGGTGCTGAATAGAGGGCAAGAATCACTTTCATTGATCTTCTGGCAATACTTGTACTAATGCAGCCCAGTATGCCATCAGCCTTCTTTGCAACAAGGACACACTGTTGGCTCACATTCAGCTTATTGTCCGCTGTAACCCCCAGGTCCTTTTCTGCAGAGCTGCTACTGAGCCAGGCAGTCCGCAGCCTGTTATGGTGCATGGGATTGTTCCTTCCTAGGGTCCCTCAGTTTCTCCTCATATGACTTGCTTTTCAAACCCTTTATCATCGTTGTTGTCCACTTCTGGGCCATCTCTAACTTCTCCGTGTCATTTTTTTAAATGTGGAGCTCAAAACTGCACACAGGACTCCAGATGAGGCCTGACCAGTGCTGAGTAGAGGGGCACTATCACCTCCTGTGTCTTGCACCTAATGCTTCTATTGATGCAGCCCAAAACTGCATTTGCCTTTTGTGCAGCTTCCTCACACTGCAGACTCATATTGAGTCTGTGATCTAACAAGACTCCCATAGTGATGCCATCCAGCCAGGTGTCACATATTTTATATTTATGTTTTTGATTATTCCTCCCAAGGTGTCCGCATTGAGCTTCATCTTGTTAGGTCTAGCCCAACACTCCAGTGTGTCAAAATCCTTCTGAATTGCGCTCATATCCTCCATTATGTTTGCAGTCCTTCCCAGTTTCATGTAATCTGCAAACTTGCTGAAGAAGCTTTCTATGCCAACATATAAATCGTTAATAAACATGTTGAACAGCACCGGGCTGAAGGCTGGCTACTTTCCTCCTCCAGATGCTTCCAAATGGCCTTCCTTAGGATATGCTCCAGTAACTTCCCAGCTATTGAGATGAGGCTAACCAATCTGTTGTTCCCCAAGTCCTCCCTCTTGCCTTTTTTGAAGAGAAGCACTATATTGGCCTTTTTCCAGTCCTCTGGCATCTGGCCTGTCTCCCATGACTTCATGAAGATCATTGCCAAGGGCTCTGAGATCTCCTCTGCTGGTTCCTTCAGGATCCTGGGATGAAGTTCATCTGGCCTTGCTGGCTTGAGTTCACTCAGATCCAACAGCAGCTCTTTGACTGTCTCTTTTGTTATCTTATCCCTCAGCTTGTCCCCTTCCTTATCCAGATAATCCCTATTAGGTGTCCGGCTGTACCTTGATTTTTGACGACTGAGGAAAAATAGCTGTTGAGTAGCTCTGCCTTTGCATCTTCAGTTAGGAGTCCTCCCCTGGCTTGTTAGCAGGGGATGCAGAGCTTCCTTGGTCTTCTTTTTTGGCCAACATACTGATAGATCCTGTTCTTGTTGTCCTTAACCTCTTTTACCGGGTGCAGCTCATTTTTTATCTTTGCCTTCCTGATTTTGTCCCTGCAGGTTCTTGCTGTTTCCTGGTATGCTTCCTTGGTGACCTGCCCATTCTTCCATTGCCTCTGTGCTTTCCTTTTGCATATGAGGCATTTTAGAAACTCTGTGCAGCCACATTGGCCTCTTGCCATTCTTTTTGGGCTTCTATCATTTCAGGACAGTTTCTTATTAAGCTTTCAATACTGTGCCCCTTAGAAGCTCCCAGCCCTCCTGGGTGCCTTTATCCTTCAAACCGTTTCCTGTGACACCATGTCTATTAATACCTTGAGTCAGATGAAAGGTGCCTTTTTGAAACCTAGCATCCTAATTTTGCTGACTTCATGTTTTCCCTGTCTCAGGATCTGGAATTTTTCTATCGTATAAGGATCATTTCCTCCCAAGTTATCCATCACCTTCACATCCTCTGCTAGTTCTTCCCTGTTGGTCAGAGCAGGATCCAAGATAGATGATTCCCTAGTCATATCCTCCACTTTCTGGAACGGAAAGTTGTCCTCCACATACTGAAGTGTTCCCCTCATATTATAAGTGGCTCCTGAGGAAACAAAGGGCAGATTGGTCCATGACTATTGAACTTGCCTGGCAAGACAAGCCATCGTGGCCCAGCAGCTTCCATTAGGAGGTCTGCGGGGATGCAGCCCTCAGTGGTCTGGTTCTTTTCTCCAGCACTGAAGCGTGCCATGAAAGATGATGCATTCAAGCCATCAGAAAGGTGCGTTTTGGGGAGGGCGATGCAGAGGAGAGCTCTGAGAACATCCACTCCGGGGAAGCAGCTTAGTGACTACTTTTCAGAATGAGCGAATCCCATGTCACAGGATTTGGACATAATCCATGGGATCCAAGGAGCCCACAGAGCCCCTGGATCTAGCCCACAGCTCTGACAACTTGCTCATCACTGACCTACTCCATTGGCCTGTAAGTAGCAGTGAGCCTGATTGTCCCGCAGTGTGACCCAAAGCAAAAGCTGTCCTTCCAGCTTGCACTGCTGCTCTTTTGACAGTAGGTGGAGAGGGAGAAGCACACAGTTTGGCCCGCTTAGCCCTGCAGTCACCTGCAATAACCCTCTACAGACACTGTGCCATGTCCTGGGAAAAAGCATTAGCATATTCTGGCCTACATACTCCAGAGGGACCTGAAGCAGGACAATGGAGTTGCCTTTCTGTAGGATTCCAGGGCAAAAATGTTTCTCCTGGGACAAAAGCAATGTCTATGTAGAGCCTCATCATGAGAGGGCCCAGTCCCTGAATCTGGCTTTGGATTCAGATTTCCTAGAGCCAGCCAGAGGAGGGAGTTGGACCCAGGGCTTTGATTCAGGCTCTGTTCTAATTTCAAAGGGAAGTGAATTCAGAGCCTAATTAAAGGACTGATCTGTTCCCACTCCCCACCCTCAGGATTTGCTGGGCTAAATGAATGTCCTGCAGCATATTTCCAGAGGAGGGAGTGACCAGAGGGAATTTTGTATGTATACTGTGGCAGGGGGTGTTAAATAAGGCACTACAGTCATTGACCAGGACCCAGTTGTGCCAGGCACTTAACAAACACAGCAAGGAGCTGACAATGTAAGGCTCACATCCACAGAGGCATTGAGGGCATAATGCCCATTGAAAGCAATGAGAACTAGTGCTTACATCCTTTGTGGACCTATCCTAAAGGAAGGGGAACAGCCCACGCCATTACTAGAATTGCTTCAAACCCAAAACAGGGTGTCATCAAACCAAATAAAAAGTGACACAAAATGTTGTTTGCAGCCATGTTCTTTGATAGTAATTTTTTTAAATGAAATGAAAATGTAGTGTTCAATGGAACAGTTTATCTCATTTTAGTTTTTGAACTTTCTGAAGTGGGGAGACTCCCTCCTGCTGCAGTTTCCTTTGTTTTTGCCCCTAGAAGCAACCGAACAAATGATGCTTGGGGGCTGCCTTTCATCATCTTTCCTTTTTTTTTTTCTTTCCCTTTGCTGTTTGCCAACTCTTCCAGCTTTGGAGAAGCTCTGTAAGGCTAGAGCAGGGAAAAGGAAAGCAAACAATAAAACAAGTAAAGAAGTCATAGCTGGCCCTTGTGCATTTGATCTCTCTCAATCGCAATAAATCTTAATGGGGAAAATAAAATATTGCAATTTTTTCTCCCAAAAAATTACAAGGAAAAGAAAAAGAATTTCGTCTTGATCCCCAAGAAAAGAGACAACTCCTTAGTGGGGATGTCTACACATGCATTAATGCACTGCAGTTACTGTGCATTAAGTTTAGTACCTATAATAGCAGGTACTAAGTCAATGCATAGTAACTAGCGCAACTGCCCAGTAGCGCTGGTGCATGGTCTTTCAGTCATGCTAATGCGCAGTAGACTAATTCTATTAGGCATTAGCACGGCTTTTGCCATGATGTATTAATGCGCAGTAGAATTAGTCTTTTGTGCATTTAGTGTCTCATGTAGATGTGCCAGTGTGATGTAGTGTGGAACGTATTTCTGACCAGCTTCAGAAGTGACTACTCACTGCAGGGTGCTGGGGAAAAGTCCCAGCACAGTCCTGTACAGGTGGTGCTCCTCAGCCTTCTTCAGCCTGGTTTTGAATTGGTAGAAAAGAGCCCCCACACATAGTTGCATTCATTTTCACTAAACTGATGCAACGATCCCAGTGGTCTTTCCTGCCCTTAACATCTATGAAACTATGAAATGCATCCCCTGTTGGAATATTGGTACAAGCCATGTGTGGTCCCAGGGACCCTAGCCCAAATGTCCCTGCCTGACCCAAGCCTACTGCAAACAAGCAGTAAACTCATTAGGATGAGGCACAGAGAGTTGTTTCACTGGGAAAGTCAGCTCCACTCTCCTGGTACATAAGTGAGATGCACAACAGCACCTGAGCAGCAGTTAGAAGAGACATTACACAGCTGGAATTGAATTGGCAGGCACTGCCGTCTCCAAAGTGCCAACAGCTAAGAGTTAAAGGCCAGGCAAATGAGATTTCTGTCCTTCAGATGCCCTAGAGGAGCCTGTCGCACCGCCACGCTCTGCACCATAACTCAGTAAGTGATTGTTCAGCATGCAGGATCCCTAGGCACAGTTGAGAGCAGGTTCCTCCAACCACAGTCATGCCACACTGCTGAGAGCAAGGAAACCAGAGCTCCTCATGCTGTTCTCTCCAGACGCTCCAACTGCTGCACTTCCCAGGGAGAAGGGATGGGTCAGAGGGATGCACAGACCTGTTGATGCTGGCTGCCTTTTCCAGGCAGGAGAACAGTGCCCTGGTTGGGATGCCTTGAACAGGCTGCTTCTGTGCATGAGGGGCGAGCTGTGCTCCATGCCACAGGGGCGGGTGTGCGGAGTGCATGTGAGAGTGTGTGTTTGCACGCTTCCGCGTGTATGTGACTAGGTGAACTTTGGAAAATATTAGTCCACGTTTTCAAATCTGGGTGCCCCAAATGAAGAGCCTGAATCCATGGGCAGGAGCTGTGAATTGCCACAGGTTCTGCACACCTGCAGCTCCCACAGGAGTCAACGGGGTGACACCAGCAATGAGGAGGTGTCACTTGCCCTTTCCTTTCAAGTTGAATAAGTGGGGCAGTTCACCTGGGGCAAGTCAATCTGTGGGAGCAACCTCAGAAACCCCATGCAGCTGCAAGTGAAACCAAAGCAGGGAAGTTTCTTAGCCAGCTGGTCAGATTTTTCCTGCTGGTCATGATCCCTTGTGCTGCAGCTAGACGGTGGTGGCTTTGATCACCGTTACATGTGCTGCATTCTCCCTGCTGCTGCCTGAGGTCCTGGGTGAAGGTCCTGGGTGTTTAGTAAAAGAAGTCCCTCCTGCCTTCCCTTTTCTAAGCCTCCCACAAGCAAGCCTTTTGGGGGTTAACTGCAAGCATCCATATACTGACTGAGCATGCTCAGCAAGACTGCACTCCGGCCAGGCAGGTACATGGCACACTTACCCAGGTGCATGTGTAAAGCCAGGTGAGTCCAAGAGGAGTTGTAGCCAGCAAGGCCCATGGCTAGCTTTTGATAGAGGAGGAGCAGGGCTCTCCCCTAATTTAGCACAGTAGTGATTAGGGCTATTTTGACCAGGGCAAGGGAGACCCAGGATCTAGCCCCCTTCTAATGGGGAGGGGTTGAACCTGCATCTCTGCAAAGTGCTCTAACCAGGCCATTAGTTAGGTATTATCCAGATGCTTCTTCAGCCCTGCCCCTTCCATCTGGCCTGCTAGGCAGCCAAGAGAGGGAGATAAATGGGGTCAGGAAGAAGAAACTAGCCAGAGGATACGTATCTCAGCAAGATGGATGCTGGCCTGCATGGGGGGAGCCTAGGTTCTAGCCTTCATCCTTGTTCCCAGTGAGACAGAAACTCTCCATCCATTTTATCAAATGCAAGGGGCAGGGGCTCAGCTGCAAGAGGAGAGCTAGAGAAGGGACTGGATAATGCACAACTTGTCACATTGTGGTTAGAGCACCATGCTGGGAAGCAGGAGATGCAAGGTCAATCCCCTCTGGGTGAGGGAGTCCTAGAATCGGGGTCTCTATGGCCTAGTGAAGTGCCCTCCCCAGGCCATGGGCTATAGAGCTGAAGCTATGGACTGCCCTCCATTGTCAGTATTTGGCTTCCAGCCCAGAAGCATGCAGGAAGATGCTGTTTTGAAAGAATCCAGAAATGTGTGGGTATGTTAAGTGAAATAGGAGTCTGCCCCAGCTGCGTGGCCAGTCTCCGTCCCTCCCCCCCCGGGGGGGGGAGAGGGCGTGCAGCCACCCCCTGCTGAGCTGTTAGGCCAGTGCAAGGAATGGGAATCATGGGAAGTCACAAACAAGTTCCTTGTGACAAACCCCACTCATCAACCTGCTGGCTTTGAGCTATCGCAGCAACAGTGGTCTCTGCTTAGCAGGTTCAGGACAAGCCAAGGCCCCTGCGCAGCCTTCACCGCTGCAGCCTCACTGCTAACCCACTGTGCACTTGTGGAGAGATACAAACAATTCTGCACATCACTGAGGAGCGTCCCCTCTACAAACTAAGAGGTGGATTAATAAATTTGAACTCAGTTAACAAGGAGGCTATTGCTAGGCTTTGCAGATTAGCATTCGCTAAATAAAATAAGTAAGTGCTTTTGTGTCTGGTTCCTTGATAAAGGACAGACCTGATGGGACATCTGGCTTGGTTTGTGGGAGTGACAGGGGGAGCTGTCGTGTAGACCCAGCTTAGCGGCAGACATGGTTATCTCTAGTTACAGCTTCCCTGCTTTGAGCCAGGGCCAAAAGAATCCCTTTAACATACACCATTGCAAGGGGTTTTCATCTGCCTCCTAATGGCTACAGGACACACTAGCCATTAATTCTAGCTGGGCCATGGAGATGCATTAAAATGACAATTTCCTTTTCCTTCCTGTTCACAAGCATCTGCAGCCAGGTTCTCAGAAGAGCTCAGGGACGGTTTGGCAGATACCTGACTCCCACCGCATGCAGCATGGTGAGCTCTGCTACTGCCAGGTCTGGGCACTGAGCCCTTTAGAAACGGAGCCCTGTCATTAATCCTCTGCTGTGTCTCCAAGGGCTTGAAGAGCCTTAAAATGTAGCGCTGCTCTGACAATGGATGGTTAGATTCGGTGCTCTTTGGGACAGGCACCTGGCACAAGGGGCACTAGCATGCCAAGGCAGTGCAGATACTACAATAGTACAGTACTGATACTACTGATGTAAATGTGGCTCTTCGTGGTCCCCAGATCAGACCTGCTCATGGTTTTTTCTAGCTGCCAGCCCTGCACTCTAGGATCTGAGAGGCAGGTTGGCCTGTTGTGTTTCCTCACCTTCTGAGCATAGGGCTTTAATAAAGGACTTAGAGCAGGGACGGGCAATTATTTTGCGTGAAGGGCCTCCTCCCGAGTTTTGGCAAGCTGTTGAGGGCCCCGCCCCTTAACAGGAGCCCCACCCCCTGGGCACAATCTTGTGACCAGAAGAGCCACCCCTAACCTCTGACCTTTGCCACTGGAAGTCCCTCTCCTTGCCCCTGGAAGTACGCCGTTGGGGAAGAGGGCTTGCCATCTTAGAATGGGGAAGAAAACCTCAAATTATATACTAAAAATAAAACACCCATAATAATATACTTTGATTTAATTAAAAATATATATTTTTGTCCTGATTTGTATGTGCTTGTGCTGTATATGTAGAAGTGATTGCATTACAGATCAAAATGCAGTATTACTCTTGTATATTGAGCGGGGGAGGGGGTGCAGAGGTGTATGGGTGGATGGGTGTGGGGTTTTTGGGGAGCTGTGGGTGTGTGTGGATGTAAGTGGGTGAGTGTGGGGGGTTTGTGTGGATGTGTGTTTGGGGTACGGTATTTGTGGTATGTGATAGTGTGTGGGGGAGGATGTGGCTGTGGTACTTGTGGGAAGGGTTTGAGGGTATGCGGGGTGTGCATGGGAGCCCCTCTGTGTGTACCTCCCTGGGCTGCTCAACACCTGCCCCCACCCCACAACAACCCCGAGCTTGAGTGCCCTGCAGTGCCTCCCCACCACCGCCAACAGCACACAGCCCCAGCGCTCCTGGCGCCCGTTCTGCACTGCCCGGCCGTGCCATGTCCTGCCACCCCTGGGCATGCAGCAGTAGCAGCTGGGACCAGTGCATGCAGCCACGACCCTGTGCACGCTACACCAGCTCTGGGCTCACCTGTCCAGGCTGAGCAGCAGTGGCTGCCTGGAGCTCATGCCATGCTGGGCTGCCCTGCAGCTTCATCACCACCACCTGTGAGCTGCCTTGCGGCTGCTCCACACTGTCACCACTGCCACACTGAGCGATGGTGACGGATCTGTAGGGAGCTTGGAGTGGCGCGGGCTCCAGGCGGCCACATCAAACACTGCCCAGCAGCAGCAAGGAGGAGGGGCCACTTTCCCCAGTGCCAAGCAGCAGTGTCTGCCCAGCTGCTGCTGCCACTGCTGCTACTGCTCAGCCCCAATGGGTGAGCCTGGACCTGGCATTGGGGCCCAGGCTCAGCAGTGGTGGCACAGAACAAACTGCTGTTCAGCATGGGGGGGAAAGCAGCCCCTCCCCCTCCTGCTGCTGGTGTTTCCTGCTGCAGCCGCTTGGAGCCCATGCAGGGCTTCCTGTGCCTGCTGTCCGCTGCCACCACTGCCCTGTGGGGCAGCCCAGAGGCAGCAGTGACATGGAGACACAGGGCAGCCCCATGCGGGCTTTGGGCAGCTGCACCAGGAAGCTCCAGCAACAGGATGGGGAGGGGCCACTTTCCCCCTGCTCTGAGCAGCAATTTGTCTCACACTGCTGCTGCTGCTTAGCTCAAATGGGTGAGCACGGGGCATGTGGGGTTGGGCCTGTGCGCACTGGTTCCTGCCTGTACCGCTGGGCTGGGGCGGCGGAGACTGGGAGTGAGCAGATGCACAGGAACACAGCAACAGCCAGACGGGAACCTGGGGCCCATGCTGGTGCCCCGGGGCCAGTGCTGGCAAGGCCCAGAGTGTGGCATCAGCAGCACAGTCCCGGACGGCAGGGGCTCTGTGGAGCAAGGCCAGCTCCCCTCTCTCCCTGCTGGCACAGCTCAGTCCAGCTCCATAGACCCCTGCCAGCCTGTACCCCACGTTCCTGCCATCCTGCTCTGGGCCCCACCAGCGCTGGCCCCAGGACACCAGCACACGCCCCACACTCCCGCAAGCCCGCTCGCTTCCACTCTCCTCCTGACGCTGCTTTCCCCACTTTCCTGCCTGCCTGCCAGCCACCCCTGCACCATGTGGCTCCTGGCTGGATGGTCATGATGGCAGGACTCAGCAGGAGCCAGCCCAGCCCCGAGGACTGGGATGGTCACCTGTGGTCCTTCTGTGCCTCCTCACTCCC
>NW_017729019.1:2600147-2603524 GCF_001723915.1 Gavialis gangeticus | reverse complement strand
CCCCCCCCCCCCCCCCCCCCCCTTACCTGAATTTCCTCCTCCAGCATAGGCAGGCATGGCGCAGGGTCCTAGGCAGGGGCTTCTGGTTGGGTGGGTGGAGCTGGATGGGGCCAGGCAAGCCTTGCTACTGCTGGGTCCTACCATGGCTTCCCCTGAGTCCTGCTGCCCCTGGCTCCTGTCATCTTTGACAGGTAGCCAGGGGCAGATAAATATTAATTTTCTAAATTTTTTAGGGGCCCCACAGGCTGGATAGAATGGTCTGGTGGGCCGGATGCAGCCCGTGGGCTGTATTTTGCTCACCCTTGACTTAGAGGGTACTCAGGGAGTATGTCTATAGCATACACGTCCCCAGCAATGCATTCTGTCCCTCATGTTCACTGCTAGTTACACGCAGATTTATTATGCAGGTGCAGTAACACATTATTACCTGCTTCCTGCAAGTCTCTCTCAGAATGCTGAAGCTTGAATGCTGAAGCTGTCCCACCACAGCCCTATGAATTATACCACTGACCATCGCTGCATCCTGTAGGTTACAGCAGTGGGGAAAATATGACCCAAGGTAGCAGGAGGGCTATGGCTGGAAGGAACAGTGGCAAGACACCCAAGGATCCATGAGCATGGGGAAGCTGTTTGCAAAGGGGCTAAGTAGTTCTGATGCTGGGTCTCTGCAGAGGCTTTTGCTGACTCTGCTTAGGAAGGAGTTGCAGAATGAGTGGTCTCCAGTCCCTGTGGAGTCTGCATCTCTGCCAGCCTTTGGCGGAGAGTGGAATCCATGATCCTCTCCACTCATCACATTGACAGGCAGTTGGCAGGACCTTGACAGGCAGAGTCACAGCTGTTGTCCCCAGGTCTCCATCTGCTCAGCTGCCTTGTCTGACCCGCTAAGGACAATCCTTTCCTGTTCCCAGGCTGTCTCTGAGGTTAGTTCTCACCACTCAGGACTGACAGCTCCACAGCAGCTTATTGAGTTCTTCCTTCCAGTGTCAACTCACTTGCCCTCATACTGACACCATGCTTCTGCGTGGGACGGTGGAAAGGAGAAGAGAGCCTTGTTGGGTTCAATCCAACATTTCTCCCGGCACCTCCTAGGAGTTTCTGAGGCTGGGCTTTGGTGCTCAGAGCCAAGGACTGGGCTTCAGGCCTTCCCAGTTGTGTTCTCTGCTGGGCAACTTTAGGCAATCCTGTCCCCTTCCCAGGCCTCACTTTTCCTATCTGTAAGAGGGACACACTGCCCACTGGAGAGGGTGCTGTATAGCTTGACTGATGTTGATGGAGAGTATTAGGATCATTAGCTGGAGTCTGCAGGTGACAACATCCTTTGAACCATACATGAAATGCCATTCAGGAGAGTACTTGCAGTTCTCCCATGACCACTATGGATGGGGTCATGAGTGGGGTGTCTGTTACACTTGAGGGCAACTCTGGGATCTAGTGTACACTGAAGTTCTTAAAAACAAGGACTGAGAAGGGCACTGGGGTCTGACTATGGACTTGAGGACTTGGCTCCTACTCTGCCCAGCCCTGGCACGTTCACCCCCCAGCACCCTTTGCAGTGCAGAGGAGAGGGGCCAGAGCATTAGGGGTGTGCAAAGGATTTGTACTGGGGCTCTATCCCCTCACTCTTGGGGAAGGCTCCTCCGAAGCATCCGCAAAACCATTTCACTGTTCTCGGTCATGTGTCTCTTTTTAAACTCATCTTTGCTGGGATGCCTGAAGACCTGGATGCAAGTTAAGCTGCTGATGTGCTGAATGACTGCCCAGTGTACTGACCAATACTGTCTCCTTGTCTCCTCCTGTTCCCCATCTGCCCCTAGTGTCCCTTGCTTTATACTCCAACTGTAAGTTCTGGGGGTAAAGACTGCCGTTTTGGTCCGTGTTTATGCAGCACCCGGCAGTAATCCAGTGGTTGGTGTTCACGGCACTGAGTAATCAAGTAACCATAATTAATAGCAATAAAAGTGAAAATGCAACCCGGAAGTCCTAACCATCCCACTCTCCCCACCCTAGTGGCTCCTCCAGTAAGAGAGTATCATACTCGTGCCCAAACCCATGAAAGCAGCTAGAGATGTCTGTCTACAGATTTCAGGGTGGTGAATGGGGAATAGAAATCAACCTTCTTGGGATCAGGACGCCTCTGAAAGCTGAGGGGCATGTTGGGTTTGTAACACAATCAGCCTGTGGTTATATTTCAGTGAATCTGTTACCAATGAAGTCGAGGAACTTATTTAGGAAGGTCCAGGAGGATGAGGTGCCTCCAAAGCCCACCAGCACCGAGATGCCTGTGACGAGCATGGACAATGTGACTCATGCCACGAGCCAGGGGAAGAACGAGGACTTGTTCACCAAGCTTAGCGACTATGCCAAGGAAAGATTTAAGGAAGGGCTACAGAAAATTCCCTGTAAGTAACTGGCTGCTGCCTCCTCTTCCAGCACCCTTTTCTGAAAGCACTGTGCACTGGTCTCACAAAAAGACAGACCCTCTATCCCGTCAGCCCACCTCCAGTTAGGTCCCACATGGTGATGTTAAGCACCAACTCTTTCCCATGGTAACCTCAGGCGGCAGTTACCATGGAGACCACAGGGTTTCTGGGTGTTATGAGACTACTGCCTTGCAGGGAATTAGCTGAGGAGGGGTAGTTGTTACATATGATGCTGTAATAAAGCAAACCATGGGAGTGCCTCTTTCCCATCAATCAAGGTCAAAGGCCCTTCTGAGCCTAGTGACCCTGGGGCTGGCATGGTTAAAGCATGATCATTTCTGTAGCCAAGGCCACACAAAGAAGAGATGTGTCTAGCATTACATCCAGCTGCCTTTGACTGCCCAGCCTGAATGACCAGGTGCCAGCTACACCTGGGGGCACTGGGGAGAGTCACCAGTCCAGAGCAGGCTTCGAACTCTTCCTGTTGCAGCCATTGAAACACATCTTCCCTGCTCCATCACCAGTGCCCCTACCTCTGGCCTTTCTGTAAATGCTTGTGGCTTTGGGGTGACTGTTTATCAGCCCCCTGTGTCCCAGTAAGATGTCTGTACTCTGTCTGCCCTGCTGCATTTTGGGAGCACAGTCTTCCTCTACAAGTGCTGTGTGCATGGAAGTGGCCCCAGGGTGACTGTGTGGCTGGTGTTTTTTGCACAGTGCCTCCCTGGGCCCTGATAGCCATTGCTGTGGTAGTTGGCCTGCTCTTCCTCACCTGCTGCTTCTGCATCTGCAAAAAATGCTGCTGCAAGAAGAAGAAGAACAAGAAGGAGAAGGGCAAAGGCATGAAGAATGCTATGAACATTATTTTGCTCCCTATATACCTGAAGAAAGACTTTTTGTTGCCTTTAATTTTTGTTGTCAGCCTAAGTTCCATTTCTGCTTTGGCCTTTCTGACTGCCT
>NW_017729019.1:2594646-2595147 GCF_001723915.1 Gavialis gangeticus | reverse complement strand
AAGTGCTGTGTGCATGGAAGTGGCCCCAGGGTGACTGTGTGGCTGGTGTTTTTTGCACAGTGCCTCCCTGGGCCCTGATAGCCATTGCTGTGGTAGTTGGCCTGCTCTTCCTCACCTGCTGCTTCTGCATCTGCAAAAAATGCTGCTGCAAGAAGAAGAAGAACAAGAAGGAGAAGGGCAAAGGCATGAAGAATGCTATGAACATGAAAGACATGAAATCAGGGAACCAGGTAAAGCACCGCTCATAACATCTCAGCCAGCTCACGCAGCCAGCATTGTACAAAGGGTGAGCTTATGATTCTGGCCAAGGTAAAGCCAGGGCAACCTGCTGGTTTCCCCAGCCCCAGGAAGCAAAAGCAGCCAGCTCCGTTTAAGGCAAGAGTGAGATATGAGCCCTCAATAGGCAATAGGCAGGAGCCCGGTGCTTACATTAAGAAAGTAACCACACAAGGCAGAAGCAGTCAGATCGTTAGCAGCAGCAGGCAGAGACTGGGCTCCCCA
>NW_017729019.1:2589378-2589646 GCF_001723915.1 Gavialis gangeticus | reverse complement strand
CGTTAGCAGCGGCAGGCAGAGACTGGGCTCCCCACTGTCCCACAGCAGGTTACAGAGATGTTCAGCAAAGGGCTGGGTTAGTCGTTCTTTGCTCAGCAGGAACCAGGTCTGGGGTTTAGGACAAGCCCCCTTCCAGTGTTTGTCTACAAGGTGTTCACCCTCTTACCAGTATCAGGAGATGGGAGAGCGGACACTGCTGGACAAGGGGCCTTGTTTGTAGGCACCACACACACGCACATACACACACACACACACACACACACACACA
>NW_017729019.1:2583292-2584378 GCF_001723915.1 Gavialis gangeticus | reverse complement strand
TGTAGGCACCACACACACGCACATGCACACACACACGCACACGCACACACACTTCTGACCACTGCTCCATGTTCTTCTGTACCACCAGAGACTGTTTCGTAGCTTCACAGAGGTTAAGGCCAGAAGGGAACATTAGATCAAAGCATCATATTCACATCACTTGTTACTATCCATCAACCTGCAGTCTCTGCTGATCCCTTGTCTCCTGGGGGTGGTCTTATCTGGACCCAGCCCTGTTTATTTTGCCCTTTTCCCTCAGACCAGGGAACACACAGGTAATGGCTCAGGGAAAAAAGGAAGTGGCTTGGAGCTCTCTGGTCTCTCCTTATAAAGCTCTCAATGAGCAGAATTTCCCTTCTGTTTGCCAGGAACCAAGATACTTCTGCTGCCCTGTATAATCTGACACCTCTTCCCTCCAGTCCCTACAGGATGGCTACCTGTTCCTAAAGCTTGGTAGTATTTGAGGTTCGAACTGGTCTATCTTCTCAGATTGCTTTATCACAGGGGCAGGCAAGGCCCGGCCTGCAAGCTGGACCGAGCCCACACCAGACTCCGTTTCCCAGCAGCCCCTGCGAGCCCAGGAGTGGCAGGGCCGGGGTTTCCAGCAGTTGTGGCAGGGCACACAGCTGGGCAGGGAGCTGCTCCAGAGCTGGCATCTTGCAGTGGTGACAGCGTGGTCCAGAGCTGGAGCACAGCAATGATCTGCTGCCCACATGCCCCAGGATCTGCAGCTCTGCTCAGCTCTGGACCACACTGTCACCACTGCAGACTCCAAGCCCCGCACCAGCCCTATGCCCTGCCAGCACTGCTGGGGCCAGTCTCCACGGGAACCCCAACCCATGCTGATCAGCAACGCGCGCAGGGGCTGCTGGGAAATGGAGTCTGGCTGCCAGCCAGATGTGCCATTTTGCCCACCCCTGCTTTATCAGAACCATTACTAGTGAATTTGGGGCCATGTTTAACATTTTCCTCTCTGTCTTTACCCATTTCATCTTTATTTTTGCTGTTCTTCACTTTCAAGGATCAATGCCTGGGGTTCTGACTTGAGGAGAGAAGTCCTGGGATAAGGAACATCCTTAGCAAGGT
>NW_017729019.1:2576688-2578292 GCF_001723915.1 Gavialis gangeticus | reverse complement strand
CCACCCCTGCTTTATCAGAACCATTACTAGTGAATTTGGGGCCATGTTTAACATTTTCCTCTCTGTCTTTACCCATTTCATCTTTATTTTTGCTGTTCTTCACTTTCAAGGATCAATGCCTGGGGTTCTGACTTGAGGAGAGAAGTCCTGGGATAAGGAACATCCTTAGCAAGGTCAAAGTTCACACCTGGTTTTGTGATCCCCCGGACACATGCCTGTTTGTTCAAATTCTGCACGCCGCCCAAGTACATAAGGCTGGTCTGTGTTTTTCAGAGGAAAAGGGGCCCTTGGGAGATTTGGGCTGGAAATCCAGGGAAAGCAGTATCTTTTGAGCCTTTTATACCAGTCCAGCTACAATCCAGAAGATCAGAGAGAGGCAGGGGACAAGAAATTTTGGCGGGGGGGCCATGGGCACCAAAAATGCTGCACTTCTCCAGGAAGTGAGTCAGGTTTGGTTCTGGCAATCAGCAGGGTTTCAGATACAGGGACTTATTCTTTTCTGAAACCCAATTCATCCATCCTTCATGGAGAGCCAGAGGAATGCCAGCCTTTCCATTGTTCAAGGGCTGCCTAGAAGTGACATCCACGAAGACCGGCACAGGTCATCTGCTGACCGCAGTGGCTGAAGATCTGTGCTTGTTCCCACTTTGAGAATGCTCCCTTGTGAAAACGAAGTACCTAAGAAGATTTCACAAGAAGCCCTGAATTTTTCAAGGAATTTTGTCCCCTCTGCCAACAAATAGATCTTCTTTTCCTTTTCACTGAAGAAATGGGGAGGTACCTTAGGAGTCCCTGCACCAGGAATGGCACTGAGAATGCCCTAAGCTGCAATGCTTAGAGAGTCCACTGCTCCTGGATCAATGTTGAGCCCCAAGTGGGTGGGCTTCCCCTCACCAGGGCCACCTGCAGGTATGAGGACTGGACCACTTCATGGCAAGCCCCACATGCAGCCTGACCTGCTGTATGTGCCCCTTATATCTCGCTTGGCTTTTCCCAAACAAAGCATCATTCCCCTCAAAGCTGGCATGCTGCTGAGCAGCCCTGACTGGCAGCATCTTTCAGATGCAGGAGGCCATTTGCAGACCACACATCAATCAGGCATTGTCCAGAGCTCCAGTCCTCCACAGCCGCTACCTGTGAGGAGGGAGGTTTATCTCAGGAAGGGCCACTTGGTGACTGAGTGATGAGGGTGGTGCTGCTCCCACCACCTGCCTGCACCAGCCCCATGACTGATGGCAGTACCTGGCTCCATGTCACTCTCTCTGCTACTTGCACAAACAGAGGATGAAACCCGGGAGCTGTTCATTCCCAGTGGGGTGTGGGAAGAGATAGGGAGGATCACGCTGACAGATGCACAGTGGGGAATAGTGCCAGGAGCCTTCCACACACACACCAACTTGTGCCCCTTATATCTACCCTGACACAACTGCTGTGCCCTGCCAGCACCTGTCATGGCTTCCCCAGAGGAGCACTTGCATGGGATCCCCAGGCTTACACAGTCTCTGGGAGTACCCCCTGAAGACTCACAAAGGTGGGTGGTTAGAATAAGATGGGTTTCAACACAGGTAAGTGCAAAGTGATGCACCTGGGGAGGAACAACCGGC
>NW_017729019.1:2570868-2572302 GCF_001723915.1 Gavialis gangeticus | reverse complement strand
TCTACTCAGGTCCCTTCCGACCATAGAAACTATGAAACTAAGACAGCCCAGGCATCATAGCTTCTGGAGAGTCAGCCTTTTGGTCCCTGACCCCTCCTGGTTATCCGTGGTCCCCACAGAGAGAGATGTCTTCTGGTTTAGTTTCTGGGAGGGCTTTTATCACTTCAGAGGGATTCATAGATATTGAGGTGGGAAGGGACCTCAGTAGATCATTGAGTCTGACCCCCTGCCCTGGCAGGAAAGAGCTCTGGGGTCAGACGGTCCCAGCTAGGGGTCATCTATGGAGTGCACCCAAAGCCCAACCCAGTGAAGCAGGCAGCTTTCATTTAAAGAGCCAGCAGTTCAGCTGGCAGAGTCCTCAACCATGAATCCCAAGCAGTTTCTGTCAGCAAAAACAGCCCTGGCTGTTCTGCCTCCAGCCTCTGGGCCCCCCACATGCACACAGTCTGGGGGGGCTGCAACAGGTATGCCTCAATCACAGTTAACCATTTTTTCCCTGTGTACAAACTAGCCAGGGAAACTGAGGCATGCAACATTATTATAATGTGAACACACAAATGTGACAACAAACCCGGAGTGTATCATAGCAGCCCTTGGGATATATGCTGCATGGAACAGAGTGCAGGCCCCTTTAAGGAAGACTTAATGCACCTGAGCCAGAGGAAGATCTCTGTTAGGGAATAGTAGAAGTTGCTGGGCTTTCCACCTCTCGGTAGGCTACAGGAGACAGGAGAATGCACATTCAGTCAGGGTATTACAATGTGTTTTTCTTCCTTTTAGTTTCCATTTCCTTTTCCTATCACTCACCTCCTCTCTGCCTCCTGTTCCACAGCAGTGTCATGCTGTTGCTATAAATGTATTCTCTCTGTCAAGAAAATCTCACACTCTCTGTCCCTGCATGTCTCTGTGCCTTTGATTTCCAGAGAAACACTGGGCTGGTAGCAACTTCCGTGACTTTGCTGGGCATTATTCCATTAGAGGGAATGATGGGATTGGCTTATTCAGGCCCGCAGACAGAAGAGACAATACTTTAATGTGCTTGCCCCTTTTAGGAATTGGCCAAGTGCCACCAAAATTCATGTCAGTATGGACAACATTTCCAAACCCAGTTGATCCCACTCCAGCACAGAGGCAGTCTGCCCATACAAGGGCAAAGTCTGTTGTTTCTCACAAACATTGGATGTTGTTGATGACCTGTGTGGCTGCTGCCTCTATAATGTCATTCTCTTCCTTCTCTGTGCTCTTGTTGTCTTCCTCTGTGTTGTTCTGTCTCCATGTTTTCTGACTAACCTGGATGGCAACTCACGGTAGGTGCCAAGTTGAATGACGCTTCTCTACTGGCCAAAGAGAGGGAGGGTCTGGGATCTGTGCAATGCACCAGCATACCCATTGGCTCCAGAGCTTATGCACGGCAGGCTGAAAGCATGTTAAAGA
>NW_017729019.1:2548717-2560707 GCF_001723915.1 Gavialis gangeticus | reverse complement strand
TCCACCAGAGAACCATGCCAGACCCATTCTGCAGCACAGATCCCTCAAATTGGGTCCAGGTTGCAGATCAGTGTAGCAGGTAGCACTAATGGTTGTTTCTGTGGATGGGGGATATTCTAAGCAGTGCAAATAAGAAACCCCCTGACTTAGCTGCAGATTTGCTTCCTGTCTTTGTTGGTGTCTCACAGAACAGCACCCTGTTCCTGGTAGATGCCTCCTTCCTCCAGGTAGATATACTTAGTGCAAGCACAGAGAATGGCTCTGTGGCCAGCACACCAGCCTTGGCGTAGCAGAGACCGAGGTTGTACTTCTGGCTCTGTCCTGGGACAAGTCACTCAATCTCCCAAAGACAGAGCGTGACCCACCTTCCCCTGCCATTATACACGTGTCCATAGTTTACTGTGCCGGAAAGCCTTGGGGTTCCTGCTTGAGTTTAACAAGCCCCTCTCTTCCATTCCCTCCCTGGCCAATCTACCCAGAATCTGGCCCCCGTTCCAAACCTTCCTCCCAGGGTCAGCACTCAGCCCTCATCCCATGTGCATACATGGCCAGTGCTGAGCACCCTGCAACCTGCCCCACAGCAGCCTCACCCTTCCTCCTCCTTGCCACATAGTGCTGTTTGCTGCAACAGATCTGTCAGATCCCATCGTGTCACCATCATCAGTGCTGCACACGGGGGCTGCCCAGGGTTGCATGGTCCTCGGTTAGAACTTGAGTGCTTCTGCTGCAGAAGCTCTGGTACTCACCACTTTTGCTAAAAGAGGCTCCCCA
Source organism: Gavialis gangeticus (assembly GCF_001723915.1). Lineage (NCBI taxonomy): Eukaryota > Metazoa > Chordata > Crocodylia > Gavialidae > Gavialis > Gavialis gangeticus. Next base: position 2,559,936 of record NW_017729019.1, on the reverse strand, counting down.
TTAGCTGAAGCAGTGTTAAGACTCAGCATGCACATTGCAGCAGGTCTGGGTCTCCACTGAGCAGAGGGCAGCAGTGTCTGTCTGTGTTGTAGCCACAGAGACGTGGCAGCAAACTCCTGTGGAGCAATAGGATTAAATGTCCCAGTGCTAAAGAGCTTGGATTTTACCAAACTGAATCCCCATGCAGCCCATACCTCCCTCTCAGCCAGTGCTGAGGGACGTGAATGCTGGAGCTGCTGATCCCTGCGCTACCAAAAGCCTCTGGGCTGAGCTTGGGAGGAATGTGTGTGTGCATGAGTTGACAGCAGTCTCTACAGGCTCAGTCCTAAACTGGGCACCTCTGTTTCCTCTTCAGAACAAACAGGACGATGAAGAAGAGACAGGCCTAACAGAGGGAGAAGGCGAGGAGGAGGAAAAAGAGCCAGAGAACCTGGGCAAGCTGCAGTTCTCACTGGATTATGATTTCCAGGCTAACCAGGTGCCATGGCTGGGGCTGGGAGCCTGGGCTAAGGAACTCGTGGTGCAAAAGTGGGTTTAGATGAGGCATTCACATGGGAAAGATAGCTGAGGAGTGTGGAGCAAACACCAAGCTCTGAGCAGCACAGGTGCCTGCAGAGGGCTGTGATGTCTTTGGGTTCACGCACTTGTGTCCCCACTATTGTCCCTCTGGGCCTTTGAAAGGGTCCTTCTGGCAGTCCCCCTGCTCTCCAGAGTGTGGGCAAGAGAGGCTGTCAGGGGTCTTGCCACCAAGTCCTTGTCCAGGGCCCCACCCTTTGTTACCTGGGCCCTTTGCCCGTCCCAAGGAAAACTCCCAAATTCAGCTTCCAGATAGGGAGATCAGTGCTTTGGAGAAGGTGACTCCCCTGGCAGAACTGAGTGCCATCCCACTCTGGCTGCAGAGAGAGTGGAACAGGAAGGGCCTTCAGCTTTTTTCTATGTAACACCCAAATAAGCTGTCTTGCTGTCTTCCCAGCTGACAGTGGGGATCCTCCAAGCAGCTGAGCTTCCAGCATTGGACATGGGTGGCACCTCAGATCCATATGTAAAGGTCTTCCTGCTGCCTGACAAGAAGAAGAAGTATGAGACCAAAGTGCAGAAGAAGACTCTCAACCCTGCCTTCAATGAAACCTTTACCTTCAAGGTGAGCCTCTCCTCAGGCCCCTCGCTTCCTGAGAGTTGGGAGCCTAGGCTGGAGCTGCCCATTCAGGCATTAACTATACTAGAGGTGGATCCCAGCCCAGAACTCCTCTACACCAATTCCCAGGGCTTGGTGCCCAAGCTGGGAATTTCAGGGATAAAGAAGCTGGCCTCAAGAAATGATTAACCTGAGTATCTACCAGGTTAATCCTGCTGCTGGTGTGCATCTACTTCCATGCTGCAATTCCTGCAGCTCATTGCATGAATAGGTAATGGGCCCAGGCTCATAAGCTGTAGCAGATTCAGATCCATTTGAACCATTCTCACCAAATCAGATCCTTTCTTCTATTGCATCCACACTACCATCGTGCTTTGAAAGTACTCTTCTCCGTAACAGGTTCCCTATCAGGAGCTGGGTGGGAAAACTCTGGTGATGTCTATCTACGACTTTGACCGCTTCTCCAAGCATGATATCATTGGGGAGGTCAAGGTGCCCATGAACACGGTGGACCTGGGCCAGCCCATTGAGGAGTGGAGAGACTTGCAGAGCGGCGAGAAGGAGGAGGTGAGGCAGGTGTCTAGTAGCAGAAGGCGGGGGCAAAAATCATGCTCATGGGTCAGGAGCTGGACTTCCCGGGCAGCTCCATGGCTTTGGGGCTGAGGCTGCTTTCATGGTTGCCCCACAAATGGGCTCCTGGCTCTGCTGTGCACCACAGGGTGCAGGCTGCAGGAGGTGGATCCACCCTTCAAGGAGACAGCAGTAATGCTGGACAAATGTCCCTTGTGGGAGAGAGTGCACCACCCAGCAGTTAGAACAAGGGCTGCTCATCAAGACTTATGGGCTGTGTTCCCAGTTCTGGCTGGGGAGTGGAGGCTAGCGGATTGAGAAAAGTACTAAAGTCCAGGGCCTGTTCCCAGTTCTGCCATTGCCATGATGCGTGGCTTTGAGATGTTACCAAGTTTATCAACTGAATCAAATTACCTGCCTAAGCAGTAGGGAGAAATCCCCACTTAACACCAGACCTGGCTCTGTTACAAGACATGCAGGGGGTCTGTGCCTTGCTTATCCCACCTCTAGCTGCAGTTGGAGCCATAACGAGCGACATGAGAAAGACTCGTGGAAGCAGTTGGTGGGAGAGTCAGGGACTGAACCCCGATCGGAGTCTCAGCTCAGGGCTTGGCCATGAGGCCAGTATCTGCAAAGTGTCTTCCTTGTGCAAAAGCTGCATGTGAATATGAAGCAATAGTAAAAACACAGGGATCATTGAATCGCCCCAATCAGGGAATGTCCTGTTGGAAAGGCAGTGATACAGAAGGTGTGCAATCAAGAGAGTGGCTCACACTGGCTCATGGGTGATGAGGTTCCTGGCTGTGCATCTCCTCCCATAGTTTCCTAGGGTATTAGCTCTCAGCCCCACAGGCAGGTGCTCTGAGGGACAGCAATGGCTGTCTGAGCAATGGGACGGCATTGACCTCTGCTTTCCCCTTGGGCCAACAGCCAGAGAAGCTGGGAGATATCTGCATCTCGCTGCGGTATGTACCCACTGCGGGGAAGCTCACCGTTTGCATCCTGGAAGCAAAGAACCTGAAAAAGATGGATGTCGGGGGTCTGTCTGGTAAGCACAGAACCACCTTCTAGCACTGGGTGACACTCCTAAGTCAGCAGCAAAACGCGGTCCCTCCGCTGGGGGACATTCTGGAGGGGAGTCCTTACCATGGTGCTTAGCATTCACAGCATCTTTATAGCAAGAACCATGCACCTGATGGGGACACCTGCATGGTGCAGTTACACCTCCATGGCTCTGTCTTGAAGCCACATGGAGTTGTGCCCCCTGCAAGCCGAAGAGAGGAGCAAGCCATAGATACTGCATGTCCTATGGCTTTCTGTTGGGTCTGCCAGTTTAAACACCAGATCCCTGACATGCAACTCCAGTGGGGGCAAACACGATGGCTCATGCCCACCTTGCACTGATGTCAGAGAGTGCCCAGGGGGAAGCAAACCTGGGGTGTCTGGAGAAAGTGGTAGCTTGTGCAACTCCCTTTACAGCCACCCACATTTCCAGCTTGGCTGGAGCCATTTGTGGCAGACACCAAGGAGACAAGGGAATAGGTGCCCTTGCTTAGTCAAATGCAGGGAGCCTCCACTGAGCTGTCAGGGCCCAGAGTATGTAGATGGTCATGTGCTAAGCAAACACCAGCACTGAGTGGGGCAAGTACCCTCTACTTCTGTTTCCTGCAGTGGGAGGAAAGGGGGCCAGGGCCCCTAAGGGCTGGCTTATTGTTCAGATGCATTGGCCCGCTCTCTCTTTTACGCTTACAAACAGCATCTCAGTCTTGCTTCCCTGGTCCCTCACCCCATGGGCAGAATGTGTCCCACGGGGAGCCCTCATTAGGCAGTGGCCAAAACTGGCTTTATAAATTAATGACAAAGATAAAGGATCATGACAAGCAGAGCCTGTGCTTCTACCCAGATATGAGAAGGTTAGCCCTGATAATCTACGGCATCAGTAAAGCCAGAGTCAAAAGGAAGGCTTAGGTTTATTATTAGGAACAAGAATCTTACAGGTCTGTGAGCTCACCAGAGCCATGTTTTATCTAAGCAGGAAGAGTATAAATTTCGTTCATGCAGCTCCCCTGGTGCCCCTCAATCCCAGTGCAAGGGCTGCTCTTCCAGCCTTCAGCTCTTCCCACAACAGCTTTGCCAAGGTAGCTCAGCCATGACCTTCAGGCCCCTGCTATTCCAGCCCTGTGCCCCATGCTTGCACACCAGCCTGGCAGTGAGATTTTTCTGAGTGCAGACTTCCCAGTGCCCTATTTTGGGCTGTGGGATAAATAAGCTTTTCTAGTAGCACATGCAGGCTGCAATCACACCAGAAATGTCTGGAGTCATAACTTGCAAGCAGTACAGTTTTGCGGGCCAATGTGTCTGGGAAGGGGACTCTGGTGCTTTTACCAGCATGTCTCACTGTGCCCTGAGGACAGCTGATGTGCCTCGTGACAGAAAATATCTTCTTTACTACACCAGGCTAGTGCCAAGACAGATTTGCAGAGGTGATTCTGAGCTGAGAAGTCAGCTGGTGTAGATGTGGTCAGGCTGGTTTCCTGGTAGGAAAGAGCTTTGCCTCTGTCTCTGGAGCAGTGGTCCCTGACTTTGGCTTGCTAGTGAGCAACAATACTGAGCAAGAAGTGTGCTGCAGGCAAGGCCAGGTTGTTTCCTAACAATCTGCTTTATCATGAGCAATGCCAGAGGGCCTCTGCCCACAAATCCTGAGTTAGGGAGCATAGTTCAAGAGCAATGAGACATCCCACTCACTGGGCCCCTTGGTGATATTGCAGGATCCTCTGGGCCAAGGAACCAAACTCCAGAAGCCTGTTTCTTAATGAAAACAGCAATAGCTTTCCAGGCCCAGCTTTCCACTGCCCAAATTCCAGCAGCATAAACAAAGCAGGCATGGGGGCTGAGTGATTTTGGTGCCCCCTTTGCACACACCCCTGCTCTCCAGCCCTTTAGCATGACTCAAGTTGGACCTCCAGCAGCAAAGGCAAAGGAGTCACTGTCATTCATGCTCTGCCAACATCTTGGTGACTGATTGGACTAATGCAGGCCTGTGGATCTGCTGTGTTAGATACCCCATGGGCAAAAGGTGCTTAACAATCTCGGTGCAAGATGACATGCTCGTAGATTGTCTGAGGCTAGACGAGGCTGTGACAGCTACCCTGTCTCACCACAGCCTAGTGCAGGCCAGAGCATCCCAGCTTGTGGTTCCTGCCCAGAGCCCAAACCATCCAGCTGAGCCAGCTTGTGTCATTCAGGAAGATGCCCAGTCATGGGGTGACAGCAGCCCTGCCCTGTCCCCACGGCAGTGGCTCCCATAGGTAATTCCCCTCCCTGCTGAAAATGCACCATATTTCCAATCTGAATGTTTCCAGATCCAGCCTCCAAGCCTTCATCTGCTATCAGACACCTGCCCCATGTACATACATAATCCAATACAAGTAAATATATGAGGGCTACTTATTATTCTTTCATATTAGGGATTTGATAGCAGGCTGCCATGTGTCATGATGCTGTCTCTGCCATCCCTTCTGCGTGGACCCAGAGAGCCTCCTACCTGGGTCTCTGCCCTCTCCCATCCTCTATGAGGTGCTCTATCAGTTTTCCATCAGGCACCAGCTCTGGCTGCCTCTGACTTCTGCTCTTCTGGGCTTTCTTTTCAGATCCATACGTGAAGATCCACCTGCTGCAGAACGGCAAGAGGCTGAAGAAGAAGAAGACCACCGTCAAGAAGAAGACACTAAACCCTTACTTCAATGAATCCTTCAGCTTCGAGATCCCCTTCGAACAGATACAGGTTCACTTGTCATGATTCTTGCCTCGGGTGCTGTGGGGTGGACCATGGGGACAGAAGTGGTGGGTGGCCGGCACTTGAGGTCCTCTGAATGGAGGGACTGGCTCCTTCCCCCTCCTTGTTGCCTCATTCTCAGGCTAAAATAAGCGTGGCCCCACACATTTAATGCCACTTATGTCTATCACGGTCCACCTGTGGGTGCTGGAGGTACTGCTGCATCGGGTCCAAGAAGTACCCACAGCCTGGGGTGGGCAGGCTGAAGCCAGCACAAAGAGCTTCAGGCTGGGTTTTGGCAGTGACTGCGAGGATTAGCCAGGAGCCCAGGTTGTGTGGTTTGGAGCATCCGTGGGATGTCACTGAGGATGCTGTCAAAGCAGGGAGTGCTAGAGAAAGCCAGTGCCTGTTGTCAGAGGTACCATCAGCATCAAGAGCCTTCAGACGACTGGGGGCTCAAATGTCACTGACAACCATTGCCTTCCCATGGAGCTGCAGAACCTGAGCAGCTCTGCAGAAACACCCCCCACTCCTTGAAGAGCTTGCAGATGACACCTGTTGCTCTTGCCAAGAGCCTTCCCCTCACTGGCAGTAAGAGCCACTGCCTCATGTAAGGCCCAGCCCTGCCCTCAGTACGTGCTAGTAGGAGACAGAAAGGCTGTGCACAACAATGGGGAAAAGAGCCCCAAAGCCAGCAGCAGAGCTACTGAAGGGATCATGAGGCCCTGGGTCACTGTCTCAGCTGCTCCGCACTCAGTGCGCGTGGGCCACAGGCTGACAGGTGCCTTCTCCTCTAGCTGCCATCCCTGCACACTTAGCCTGGCAGTAAGCAAGGGACCAGAGCTCACTCGAGAATTGTATTCAGGATCCTAAATGAGAGGGGAGCAGGGGTTTTCCTTCCTTTCATTTTGTCACCTGTAACAGATGGTTATAGGCAAATTAGGCTGCTACTGACCCCTAGACAGCCCTCTGTCCCTTCTTACCCAGTACAGCCACTTGGATTTGCCCTCTGGGATCCCTGTGTGGGCAAATTTTATGCCCTTTACCCAGCCCCCCTCCTCCGTGCCCTGCTCTTGGTGACCCTCATGCAGTCTTAGACCCTTTGCATCTAGTCCTTGGTGACTCCTGCAAAGCCCCATCACCTTTCATGACTCCACAAGGGCACCGCTGATTGAAAAGTGGGCCTGGTCTCCACTCAGCTTCTGCCCATAAACTCGGGCAGTCTGAATACATCTGTCTTGGTGAAGCCCTAGTGTGGAGGCTGTTAGCACTGGGTTTTCCCTAGTGCCCGTCCCTCCCTGGAGACACAGCTATCCTTCTAGCAGCCCCTTTTGTACTATATGAACTCAGTTCCCTCAAGGGTTTACACTTCCTTAAGTGTACAGCATACAGATTTAAAATGATACAAGTTCTGGATGGTACCAGGGTTGTAGCCAAGTTAGCTCAGCCCAGGCTGAGGGGAGAAAAGGTCAGAGCTCACTTCAGCATCTGGCTGGGGCAGCTCTGATTCAGGGTGTTGGCGTGTCAAAGGGGCCACGTTCTGAATGCCCGTTCAGGGGGACCTGTTACATCTGTGCTGAGAAGTCAGAGCCATTGGAAAATATGGGGTGAGCTTTCCAGAGCTCCCAGGGTGTTTGGTGGCATAACATTGCAGGGGCTAGTGCCCAGAGTCTCCATGAATGGCAACTGGTGCCCAGAGTTGTTAGGCAGTGTTGACCCTGCCAGCACCTGTCCCTTGGAATCACGACAAACACCAGGTCCCCAGTGGGTTTCCCTGGCACTGAGGCTGTTTCACAAGCATTGCACCTGCAGTACCGCAGTGTTTCTGTGTACCTAAAGACCCCTGTTCCTCCCCTTGCTTCCTTCCTCAGAAAGTGACAGTGGTGATCACCGTCCTGGATTATGACAAGCTGGGGAAGAATGAAGCTATTGGCAAGATATTTGTTGGCAACAACTCCACTGGCACAGAGCTGCGGCACTGGTCTGACATGCTGGCTAACCCCAGGCGGCCCATTGCCCAGTGGCACTCCCTGAAGCCTGAAGAGGAGGTGGATGCAGCTCTTGGGAAGAACAAATAGGAATCCCCATAGCCCAGCCTGCGAACGTTCTCAGCAACCCAGAGCTATTGATACCTCAGTTATGCAACCTTAGGTTTTGGTTTTGTTTTGGTTTTAAGCTGAAATACCCTTTGATGGCTGTGGAAGGGTTCCCAGAGAGTCCCAAGAGCTTTCAGAGGAAGAAGTTAAAGACACAGATGGTTTTTTCCATTCTTTAAAGAAGCTTAACTGTGCTGCATGTCCACCATTTCTCCATGCTATTCCTTTAGGGTGTGAAGTAAGTTTCTGTCCTGGGGTCTCCCTAGGCTGTGGCATCACCAGTCCACAGCAACACTTCTTCTTACTTTCTTTTTGGTTACACACTTGGACCTTTGAACTTTGTGCTAAGATGATACCAGAACCTGACAAGGTGAGATGACCAGATACACTGTGCTTGCTTTGGGGATGAACACAAGCGGACTATGAGAGTCCATGGAGAAGACCTCTAATGAACATCTGGACACCTTTCTGCTTCGCCTCTTGATCCCTTCTCATCCCTGCTAGCCGTCCAGCAAAGAGTGAGAAGCAGCATGGAGATGGGAGTGCCTGGAATCTGTCAAACATCAGCAGGTTTAGCTCCTTCTGGTGAGAGAGCTGCATTGCTTGGCATTCACCTGTGGGACATCACTGCCCAGTGGTACCTAGGCTGGGTATTGAGCCTTCCAGCCCCAGCAACTGGAGGCATATGGGAGGAGCCACAAGAGACCGCATGCTTTTGGTAACAGGACACGAACGATTCCAGTTTCAGTGTAGGAAGGGGAAAGGAATTGTAGTTTTTGAAGAACAGTGGCCGCGTCTACACAAGATGCTACTGTGCAGTGGTTACTGTATAAACAAGTACTAAATAAATGTGCAGCAACCGGAGTTACTGTGCAGTAGTGCCGGCAAATGCCTTTTTTTGACGCCTACTGCGCAGTAGCCTAATACTACTGTGCAAGAGCATCTGGGCACGGTTTTTGCCATGTGATGCTACTGTGCAGTCAGCATCTCATGTAGACATGCCCAGAGTTATTGAAATGACCAGGCATGGCAGATGTACAGTTTTAGCCAGAACTGAGAACCCCTTTGCTGCTCAGAAAAGCCCTATGCTGAACTGCCCAAATGGCTGTTTAAGCTTCTGTAATCTCCATATGGGCTAAATGCCATCCTAAAGATGACAGCTGTGGGTTGCTCTGCACACATTTCCCATCATGCTTTGCACTGCCGTACTTCTAAGGATATTTGACTTAAACTTGTGCAGAACCACCAGGAAGGTTTCATGTGTCAGGTATTCAGACTGCCGGAGGTGACCACATGGAGATAATAGTTGTCAGAGGCATATGAGTTGCTATAACTGCTCCAGCATCTGGCATTTGAGGGTTGCAGGAAGCCTGGTGAGTGGTATCTGGGAGAAAGTCACCTGCATTGAGATTTAGGGCAAACTCTTCGTGTGTTTGGCTTTGCTCTCCGCACCCACGGCATAATCTACTTTAAAGCTGCTGCCCCAGGCTCTGGCACTCCATTCAGAGCATGAGGAAAGTAGCCAGCTGGAGGGGCTCCCTCTCCATACCAGTGTCACACAGATCTGAAAGGGGTGCTCCCATGTGATGAGGGAGAATGAATGCATACCAAACCAGGGACCAAAGACACCCCAATGGCCAAGGTATCTGCTGCTCACTACAAGGCTGGCTGGATGGTAAGCACATTCTAGTTCCTTTGTCTCCCTACAGATATAAGCCATAACCATGTTGCTGACCAGTATCTGCACTGATTATTAAAGAGCTTCTCTGCTTTACCATTCCCCCAGGCACAAAGACTGGTGAATGTCCTAAACCCATGGCTCTCTTCCTTGATGGCCATGGGGGCTGGGACACAACTTGATAAGGAAGAGCAGTTGTATCATTCCCGTGCCACAACTTTTGCCAACAGAACAATAGGAACTACCAACCCCTTCCTGGTTCAGCCCACTCTGTGCTGGAGTGTATGACCAAGCAAGCCAAAGTCCATTTTCCTGCCTGTAATTCCCAAAAGGCTTTGTTGGCTGTGTCTCAGTTCAGCCAGTCCATGGGTTGGAAGTCTCTGATGAACAGCCTTGCTTGGGCTTCCTCCTGTCTATCTTTCAGTCTAATGCTGATGCAGTCTGGCCATTTCAGACAATGGGGCCCCCTCTGAAGCAGAGCGGCCATCTGGTACAGCGTATTCTTGCAAAGGTTGGCCAGCAGGCTGGACTCTCCCTGAGTATCAACTATATTTTCCTGCCAGTGAGAGGGTTTGCACTGAGGAAGAGTTTCCCAAGGAAGGTGCCAGGTGTCTCATAGTTTGGGACTGGCCCCCATCAATAGCAAATGCCCTTTAAGAAACAGTCTCAGCTTGGCAAAGCAGGTGGGCTGAGTAGAAGCTGACACATCTGACCATCCCCATGCCCTGGCAGTTTATAACTAAGCTGAAGAACTGAGTAGGCGCTGACATTATGGTTTCTAGTGACCAGGAATAGTCTTAGGTGACAGATAAACTGCAAGGGCAGTGATCTTGGAGTCGATGGGGGCTGGGGCCGGGGCCCTGTGTTTGGGACACCTCCCTGAGGGTGAATTTCACACTGCATGGAGGACTTCTGCTCCTGCAGTGCTGGGGCTTCTCTGATGCTGAGGCTTGTTTGCCCTGGGGGCAGTGCTACCAGGTAGGAACAGCCCAGCTCACTTGGAGTCTGGGGAAGGGGCAGGGTCTGTGTATTTTACCCTGCCTTCCTCTAGGGTCCAGGGGAAGCAGGAGGATAGGCACAGGGTCAGCTGGATTTAAGCTCAAAGGAAGTGGTGCTGGCATCTAGACTCACCCTGAGTCTCTCCTGCGTCTCCTCTCGTCTCCCCCCCCCCAAGTTCTCTTTGGTCCCCTCATTTCAGTTACCCACCGAGCCTCCTTAAGTAGGTGTGCTGCATTGACAGGTCCCAACCCAGGCCATTCCATTCATAAGGCAAGGAAGAAGAGAAGTTAGGCTCAAGCCCCTATCAGGAGCAGCCTAAATCAGTGTTTGAAGGCCAGGCCTAGACTAACCCATTACCCCTGGAGCAGCAGCACCAACCAGGGCACGGCCCAGGCATTCAGACCCCACTGAACATTTTGCACGTTGCTGCTATGTGCATGTAGGAACTGCCCACAGGTGCACATTTAAATCCCATCCCTCTGCCACATCACTGATTGGCTCCTAAGTTCTTGTTTTTAAAAAAAAAAAATGCCCCATATTTTCAGTGCAGACAGAGCTGACAGTGCCTGTGCGATGCTCTGGCTCTGTATATGAGACCTAAGAAGTGTTACCTTCATGCCTGATTCCATTTCATTGCTGCATGACGGCAAAAGAGAAGTTGCTCAAAGGCCTGGGAGGCAACTGCAAGGGTTGCACTCTGCAGAACTTGCAGGCACCCTGCTCAGCTGTGTCCAAACTCCTGGTGCTTTTGTTGCTTTAAAGGGTGACAGGAAAGGAAGCAAATCAGCCTTCAGAGGGTAAAAATATAGTTCTGTTTAAAGCCACAGCGTTCCCGGCTTTGCTTAAATACTGGTACAACTGTGTGTGTGTGTGTGTGTGTGTGTGTGTGTGCGTGCACGTGCATGTGTATTTATACATATATAACACAAGCAGAACCTCACTTCATCAGATGCTGTGAAAAGATAT
>NW_017729019.1:2543493-2543717 GCF_001723915.1 Gavialis gangeticus | reverse complement strand
GCGCGTGCACGTGCACATGTGCGTATGCATGCACACACACCTACATTTACACATAACATGGCTGCGTGGGCTTTCATAATTAGGGGCCAGCCAAAAATAGAAATTGTTAATGGGATTTTTATTGAACCAAAAGGTGCAATAAATGCCCAGGGCGTATGCTGTCAGAGATGCTGCCAATAAGTGAATTGTCTTGTTAGCATCTTCCCCCATTGGGGGGGGGGGGG
>NW_017729019.1:2542946-2543468 GCF_001723915.1 Gavialis gangeticus | reverse complement strand
GGGGGGGGGGGGGGTCTACTATTCCCATGGTGCCCAGTAACACGGACCTCACGCCAGTTACATTAAATCAGGATGTAACTCTAGAGTCCCCTACAGCAGAACATGATTTTTTTGTTCAGTTTCTATTTATAGAGAACATTAAGCATGTAAAACCATTGGTTTGTGGGAGCTGGTGAGATCAGTAGGAAAGCAGCCCAGTTCAGCTGGTACATGCACATGGGCACACACACTCACCCAGCTGTACGGTCAGAAGTATTCCCAGTGCTACTGTCTCCGGCCAGGAGGTGGCCTGTTGCCACTGGTGCTGTGGCAGTGAGACTGGGAGTGAGTCTTGCTGTTTGCTGGGGTGTGTGGGTTCCACGGGACCTGTTTAAAAGTGGGGGAGCCTGTGACTTTAAGACACAGCAACTCTTTTTTGGTTTTGGTTTTCAATAAAAAGGGGGGGGGACAAACCTACTCAAGCCATCTGAGCCTCATCCAAACCCTTCATTTGTGTGTGATTATATATAAAATGCTAGTGCT
>NW_017729019.1:2519330-2537946 GCF_001723915.1 Gavialis gangeticus | reverse complement strand
CGAACCCTTCATTTGTGTGTGATTATATATAAAATGCTAGTGCTGTATATCAAAACCAGAAAATCACCAACCTTGTGAACAATGCATGAGAAACAATCACAGTGTAAATAGCAGCATGGTTAAAGCTGACGCCACGCCCCTCGCACACCTGTGGGTCCTTGTCCCTCTTGCAGAACACACCTGGGCTATGGTGTCATTTTTTACATAAGGCGTGAATGACTATTTTACCTGATGAGATAGAGTGAGACCGATACGAAGGCAGGCAGCCAGCCAGCCAGAAATCTTTATTACCCAAGTGAGCGGTCTCAACAATGTAAGTTTATTTTCAATAAAAAATAATAATAATTAAAAAAAAAAAGGGGGAGGAACAAAGCATGCCTGATCCATTCAAAATGTCTGGGGGGATAGACTACAGCCCAGTCTGGCGGTTAATTACATGTGTCTTGTAACCTATACTTGCAAAACTGTAGCTTGTTGAATTTATGCCATGTCCAGGTAGCAGCAGCATTGTGGCTTCAGCGTCCTGTGTCGTGTTGATGCATTTCCACCGTAAAAGCAAACTTTAGAAGCCATATTAGATCCCGGCCTGCCAGGATCCTTGAGTGGGGTTGGCCAGCAGGTGATCCTCGACTCCCCCGCCCCCTCTTGTGGTGTCTGTTCAGGAACTCCTGGTCCTCGTTTCCCTATGGGCAGAGAGAGGTTGCTGGCTCAGGGTGCTGGCCTACCCCTTGAGTTCATTTTTTGAGCCATGAATGTCAGCTCCAAGTCTTGACCGAGGCCAAGGTCCAAGCCAGAGCCTGGCCAGGCGGGGCTTGAACTGTTGTGGTTCTGTGGTGCTGGGATCCTGGTGGCATGTGACAGGGGTAAATGCCCAAGTCCTTCCTTGAGCAAACTCCCACTGCCCAGCTAAGGCCTGAGTCAGTCAAAAGGGAACAACATCGTTACCCTAACTGTGGCATTGTATGTCCTATCCTGAGTTGCTCCAGGGAATTAAAAGCAAAGCAGATCTGATAGCTGCACTGTCAGATGCAAGTGTTGTCTCATCACTGGCACAATCCTTTCCCAGCCAACAGCAGACAGACCATCCCTGTGCTCAGCATAGAGGGGCGAGATGGTGTCAGGACCAACCTGGGACTGGTACTGTCCCAGGTAGGAGGAGGGCAGGTATGGGCCAGGCTGTGCTCCCTAGCTCTGTCACTGACTCCTTGTGCGGCCTTGGGCAAGGCTGAGGCAATTCATTCAAAGCTTTGGGTCTAGGGTCTGGAGCCAGAGCAGCACAGAGGTGTCCCCATGTTTAGGTGCTGTTTCATTTGGGAGCTTCTCCCTTCTCATGCCCCCTCCAGTGAACACCTGTTTCATCTGGACTTGAAGCCATTCCCTTCCCATGCAGATTTGGATGGTCTGCTGAGGGGCTGGGACCAAACTTTGCGCTGCCTTTGAAATCTGGTTTGGAGCTGGTGCAGGCCAGGCGCCACCACTGTGGGCCCTGCCAGGGAGGGGGAGGCAGGCACGCGCCACTTGGTTGAGGGGCACTAGGACCACTACTAAAACTCCTACCTGCTGCTGCACTTTGTCCACTGGCATCTCCTAGTGCACCCAGTGGCACATGCCTGCCTAGTCGTGCTGATCGCCACAGATGGGCCTGCAGCTTGCAGGGATTTAGACTCAGATCCTGGAGGCTGAGGCTCCTTCCTCTCACTGAACTCTAGCTACCCTGATGGGATAGGCTGCAGACTCATTTCTGCACCTGATGCTCTTTTTCTGAAGGGTTGATTCTGTGAAATGACTTGTTCCAGGAGATGGTCCTCCCTCCTCTGCAGCCTGAGTGCCAGGAGCACCTGGTGAGGCGAGCCTCTGCAGTCTGAGCCTGAGCTGGATTGATAGGCAGTGATTAGACACATGGCTTTAGCCTCCCCCCACACCCCCCTGCATCAGTTTAATCCTTTCTCTGAGCAGGAGTAAAAATTGGCTAGAAGTCACAAGTGCTCTCGGCCCCTTAGGAAGAAGAGGTAGATGACTATCATTAGGACAGTTCAGCTGGTAACCTGTTTCCTGGGTCCCTCTATTTGGGGCAGCCACCTTAGAGCATCTGGGCTCCTGCTGAGGTGCATGGCAGGGAGCAACGTTCTCCCAGTGCGTTAACAGGACAACTGCCATCAGCACGTGGGCCTGGCTGTATTGAGCTTGGGCAAATTTTTACCTAATCGCCATTGTTCTGGGGTCCTAGCCAGAGGCTCTGAACGCCTGTCTTCCTGCTGCCGCAGCACTATCATGCTCCCTCCAACCTGAATTGTCTGGTCAGGCATCCAAGCCTTCATGCTGCCCCATTTTCTCCTTGGGTTGGCCCAGGAGCAAATTTCAGTCTTCCACAACGCAGCTGGGAAAGGCAGATGCAAGGGCACTGCAGTGCAGGCCTCAGGAAAAAGGTACGTGAAGGGCAGGGCTCTGGCATGTGGGGAGGGGGCTAGGATGCTGCTGGCTAGAAGCTCGGCTGCACTCCAGGCTGGGGACGTTGACTAGATTGTGCCAATTCTCCTGCCGGGACTAAAGCCCGAGGTTCCTGGCTAGAGGGTCTTGCCCCTCCACTCAGGGGGTAAGACTCCTTCCTGACCCCAAATGTGGTGATTGGTCTGACCCTGAGCAGAGTGGCAGGGGGCATGGGGGTTGTGCCTTCCTCTATGGCAGGGGGAACAGCCCTCTTTGGAGATATCTTGCACATATTCTACCAATCCTCTCAGCAGCAGGACACAGATCACCACTGTTACCTGGGGCCAGCGAGGGCGCTGTGCCTTGGGGCTGTGCAACAGGGTCGACTGTGTGGCTTGAGTAATTCATTGGCTAAGGATTTGTATGGGATAGCTTGGATAGGGATGAGCCTGCCTCCGGCAGGGGCTGGGCTAGCTGACCTTCCAGCCCTGCTTCTCTGACTGAGCTGCACAAGGAGGAGGTGGTGATGTTTATAAAGGACATTCTGCAATGCAGGGAGGGGCAAAGAAGCCCTTGAGTGAATTTGGAGCTGCCAGGTTTCCACACAGAGCCTAGGGCCTGTGTGTGTAGTGGGAGGGTATAAGCTGCAGGCACCTCGTGTGCTGGGCAGGAATCCTGTGATCTACTGGCGTGAAGTGAAGCCCAAGGCAGGTCAGCTGCATGCCAGCCCACATAGAACTAGGATCAGCCTCTGATGCAAAGGGGAGCTGACCAGGGAAGGGACTTGCCCAAGGTCATCCAGCAGGCCAGTGGCAGAGCCAGGAATGGAGTCCTCATGAGCACCTGCCCAGCCTGTTTCAAGCCTACCTACTGCCCAAACTGCCTGTTCACTCCAAAGAGCAGCACAGGGAGCAAAGTATCTGTAGGGTGAGGGCAGGAGCACCAGGGAGAGGCACAGCCCTGGGGAGTTGCAGCTCTGTGCGCCTTGCCCAGCAAAAGGCATGGGATGGGTGAAGACATCAGGCTGCTCCCTCTGCATCTCTGGCAACAGTCTGCCAGCCTCACAGCTGTCCTGCCACTCTAGGGGAGGGAAGGGAAGGGATCCAAGCCTTCAAAACCCAACATTCAAGCAAGACCCAGGCTGGTGCATGGGGTATCCTGAGACCTTGGCCCTGATGCTCCCTTTCCCAAGGGGTATTTGTATGATCTCCCTCCTTGTCTCTCACCAACACCAACCTCCACTCCCTGCCCCCGCACCCCAGTCCCCTGCCCTTCCTGAGTGTGCCACGGTCTCTGCAGCACTGAACACCGGCAGGAAACTGCTTTTAACGCCCTCCCCCCTCGTGTGGACTCTGTCGTTTCTGTCTCTATTGTCAAATTGTTATTTTGTAACAATACATGTCTCCTTATTAAAGAAACAAGCTGAAAGAAGTCTTTGGGCCCTCTCTTGTTCTTGAACCCGCGGCCCTGGTGGGGAGTGGGAAGCAAATACCAGAGGAAGGAGCCACAGCCTTACAGCCAGGGCCACGGTACACCTCAGCCCACAGTCGTGGCTGCCAGACCCTGCTGGCTCCCACCGAAGAGGAGGGGGGCACTGAGCGTGAGGGGAGCCAGGGCGGGGGGCTCCCACCTGCAAAACTGGAGAACCAGCTGGAGTGGAAAGCAGCGGCTCCCTGGGTGATGTGCCCCACCACAGCCTCCAGGGCAATGCTGGCCTTATGGCATGGGGCCACCAGAGGATGTGAGTGCCAAAGAGCTGAACTGGCACAAGAGGGGACAGGCTTAGTCCAGGACCCCCAACCCTTGCAAATGTCAATCCCCACTTGCAGCCTGAACAAAAGGCAGTAAAAGGAGCCCCTGGCAATTCAACAGGCCACCAGTTCTGGAGCACGTGTCCACTGGGCCTGGGTCCCAGACCTCTGCCTGGGCCAAGCTGGGGGCTGGCACGAAGACCAGCGTGCATGTGGTCAGAGTCCCCAGCTCAAGCCCTGCAAGAAGATGGGCTTTCAACTCATTCACATGAATGAAGCAGCAGGGGAAGATGCCACAGCTCAGGTTGGGGCTGCTGGTCTCACTGTACACCCAGGACCCCTGCCCCATGCTCAGCCCCTCTGCAGCCTGGGGCAGGACAGCACTGCGGGCTCCTCTTGCGGGAGAGTAAAGGCCTTGGCATGGCAGCTGGCAACGCTCCCTGCAAGGGGGTGGGCGTGGAAGTCAGCCTCAAGCACAGAAGAGGCAATGACCAGCACTCCCTCCTTTCCCAGCTAGGGGTGCATCTGCTCAGGCCTTTCCTACCAGAGCAACAGACTTTAGGGGCAGGGTCTGCATCCAGAAAGAAGTTTCACTTCAGTGCCTGCCAGGGGCAGATGCAGAGGGGCCTTGACACCATGGCTGCCCCCCCCCCTTTCAAACTCACCACAGGAGCAGCAGTTGGGGACTCAAGTCCCTGAAGCAGGTAAGAATCCCCCATCCTGTCCCCTCCAACCTCAGCAGCACGTTCCCCTCCGGTCCCATTCCCTCCCCCTTCCCGTGCCCGCAGCTGCCACTCCCCTGTGGGCAGGGGAAGCGCCAGACCTGCTCATGCCCTGCTCCAACCCGACTGCCAGGCAAACCCAACTAGCAGCAGGCAGGCTCCCCCTTCCTGTCTGCCACCCCTAGGTGTCCCCAGCCAGCACAGGCACAGGGAGAGGGAAGCCACCTGCTATTGCCACTGTTCCCAGCTGGGCCCATCTCCCCACCCGGTCCAACTGGAGCATGGCAGAAGCAGCTTTGGCACTCCCCTCACACCTGGGTCAGCTGGAGACAGTGGTAGCAGCAGGGAGGGGACCAGGTGAAGTGAGAGAGGAGGGGATGTGCTGCTGGGCATGAAGGGGGGTACTGAGAGCTGGGGCAGGATTCTTCCCCGGCTGGGGGACTTAACATCCCCAGCTGCTGCTTCCACAGCGCAGTCTGCCTGTCCTTGGGTGGGTGGGGGAAGCAGGGATGCAGCCACCCCCTCCCCCCCCAGCGCCAGTCATTGCTCTCACCACCCTTTACAAAACTGTGCACCTACCCACAGTCCCTGCTGTCACACTGAAGCAGCTCCACAAAGTCTCTTAGAATAGGAGCCATGGGGGCAGGCGCCTCTTGCTCGGCACATGCAGCAATGGCAAGTTCAGCCACATTGTACCCGTCTTCTGACCCAAACTTAAGTCCAGGAATGTCCAATCTGTGTGGCCAAGTGCTATGGGTTCCCAGGCCACATACTTTGCATGTGTCCCCATGCCACACCATGTGCCCCCCCCCCGCCCCACGCTATATGGCTCCCTACCCCATATCATATGGCAGGCAACCCCTGCTGCACTGCACCAACATCTCTGGGTCCCCCTCAAGTTCCCCAGGAACAGGGGCCTCAGCTCCATGTTGTGCCATCCCACCCCCAGGGGCAGGTGCAGGAATAAGGAGCAGAAGCTGGAGGAAGGAAGGGGAGCCTAGAAACCCCAGTATTAGCAGCAGAAGCAGGGCCCGTGCCAGTTCTGTTGCTTCTTTGTGCCACATACAGACTGCTGGGTCTGGGAGAAAATGATGGGGCAATTAGCAAGTCCAAATCCTGCTGAAGGAAGGACTACAAAGCTCCATTGACTTGGATGGTGGCTCTGCAGCATTTAGGTTATGAACAGAATCAATGCCCTACAAAGCCACAGCATAGCTGGCAGGAAGCCTAGGTGTCCCACTTTCTTGTAAGGAGTGTCCACTACCAAAGTGCCAGGCCAAAGCCACAAAGGGGCGGGGTGGAGGGGACAGAGGCTTGAGGCTCTCTGGCATCAAGGAGCTCTCTTCTCATAGTTTGCAGAAAAGAATCTCTCCTGCAGACACGTCCCTTGCTCAGCAAGACTCCAGGCTGCTTTCATAAAAGGTAGTTAATGCTACACAGCAGAGATGCTCACCCCAGAAAATCCTTCCTGTTTAACTTCATCCCAGTCCCAGGAAGGGAGAGCAATGCCTGCTGAGAGATACCAGGTTCAGACATGCAGTAGCTAGGGACAAAAGGGAAAAGTCCCTTTATTGTTTGCAGACAAGGTTCCTTGGGTAAATCTGATATCTTTTATTAGACCAACCCAAATAGCTGGAAAAATTCTTCTTATCAAGCTTTTGGGTTTAAATACCCTTTGTCAGGTTGAAGAAGCACCTGCAGTTGGTGTGTGCTCTCCCTGGCTGGAATGCAAGTTTTTGACATTCAAGACCTGGTGCCTACTCCAGACCCGGACTGCGAGATGCATTTCATGGAGACCTACATCCAGGTAAGGGTAGCTCAGGGATTCATGACCCTGGAGCTCTGATGCCGTATCAAAGTATGACTCCCCGCACACCATGATCTTAAGACAGCAGGCTTCTTCCTTAAGTGAAACCCCAGGAGTCAACAGGATGGATTGTTACAATGCCCCCAGCACTAACTGTAGGTTAAACAGCTCAGCAATTCAAGTTGTGACAAATAAAAACCCTTGGGGCATCTTTACATGTGCTTCAGGTTGGGGGGGGGGGTGCTTTAATTCAAGTGGCCCTCAGAAGCTAATTTAAGCGACTGCAGCATCACGTGCATTCAGCGCATGTTGGTGCGGACACACTTGCTCTTCTCAGACATTGCTTTCATGCCACCATATTCACTTTTATAGCACAAATGCCCATCATTTGTGGCTGTAACGGAAGTGGCAATAGGCACCTATTACAATAAAGCAGCAGGAACTGTTAGCTTTACGGAGACAGTCCAGTCCAGAGCTTCCTGTGCTCTCTGGCCACTCCAGGCAGGTGTGCCAAGGGCTTGAGGGGCCTAAACCTTGCGCCCCAGGAATTCCCATGTAGGATTGGGCCCCTTTGAGCCTCAGGAGCAGCTGCCTGGCTTTTCCTCCCTTACAGAGACATGTCCCAGGGAATCCCCAGGGCATATCTCCACCCTGGCTTTCCTCACGTACCAAGACATGCCTCACACATTCCCCAGGCATGTCTCTGTAGAAAGGGAAAGCTAGGATTTCCCATTTGCAGAGACATGCCCCAGGGCATCTCCTAGATGCATCTTTAACCACAGGACACAGCCCGTTGTCCCACAAGAGGGAGACCCTGCCCAACACAGGACAACGGGCTAAGCAGGTTTCACACAATGAAGCAGATAAGCTGTAGTGGGACACATCCTCCCTCTGCCCCCCTCCCCAGCCCACCTGCTTCATTTGTCAGTTTATAGCCTCGGGGTCAGAGCCCATGTACCAGAAAGCTGCTGTTAAAGGTACTGAAGAGTTTATAAACCAGGGGCTCAAGGCTCAGGACTCCAAAGACATGTCTACACTACAGGGTTGGCAAGCCCCCTTCAAGCCATGCCAGCACACCTCCATTCACCCACTCTTGCAGGCATGCTCATCACAGAAATATGCTGGTGAAGATGTTCCAAAGTTCACCCCTAGAGGCTTCTTTTTGGTACATTTGAGATTCATCCCAGGGGAATGTCCTGGCGAGCCTCACAAGCTTATTTCCAGGTTTGGAGCCTGTGAGTAGGGTGTGTTCAGGGATAGGCCAGCTGGAACCTACTGCTGCCACACTGCAGATGTGCCCCAGGCCACTTGAAGATGGGCCAGCTTGGATTTTATTTTATTTTTTGGTGTAGAGCTTTTTTTTTTTTTTTTTTTTTTTGGGGTAGAGCTTTTTTTTTTTTTTTGGGGTAGAGCTTTTTTTTTTTTTTTGGGGTAGAGCTTTTTTTTTTTTTTTGGGGTAGAGCTTTTTTTTTTTTTTTGGGGTAGAGCTTTTTTTTTTTTTTTTTTTGCAGGAGAGCGCTGGATCCATTTGAAAATTTGTCATTTTCCTTCCCATTGCCAGGTTCATGGGAGAGGCAGGAGCAGCAAGTGGCACAGATTTCCGAATGCAACAGGCACTTGCAGGTTGGAACTTGGGCCTCAGCGTGCCTCAACATAAATGTGCGTCTCAGCGTAAATAGGCAAGAGCAAGGCCACCCTGCTTTTCACGGGCTGTCAGGCTGTCCAACTGACAGCCCATGAGACCTTAAGTTGCAGCCTCCAGGCTCCCACCTGGCTGCCACTCCTTTTATCAGTGCTGGAGCCAGCATCTCCAAGCTCCCCCTCTCTCCTCCAGTTTCTCTGTTCTGCACCTGCCCCAGAGGGCCGTGCAACACATGCCATGATGTGAGGAGTTCAGGGTGAGGCCAGGCTGCACAGCACATGGTAGGGGGCATCCACATGGGGGTGTTGCAATGCTGGGGAGAGGAGGAAGGTGCCCAAGAGCAGTCTCCATGCTGCCATTAGCTAAGGCAAACATAGGAATTCTTGCAAGTACCTGGTGGGTCACTTCACCAACTAACTCTGTATTTATTTTTGTAATGAAGACACCAATCACTATAATTTTACTTCTTGATCCGTCTCTTCAAAAACCTTTTCCCTTTCTGCTGGCCAACAGGTCTGTAATTCAGAGCTGAGCCCACAATTAAGTGAGATAGCATTAAAGGGATGGATTTCCACATCTTCCACGTTTAATTTTCCCTTTACGTTGAAGTGTTGCTTACTCCTCCTCTCTTTGCACTCAAGGTCTGTGCAGCTGCTTTTGGACCTAAAAATTGCTTTTGGTGCATAGCTCATTTAAGTCTACTTTTGAAGGTGACCTGCTGCCTCATACTCTTTGCTGCAGCTATATGATCAAGTGAATTTCAAGGGCCTTTGGTTTTAAGACTTATTTAAACCATATAAATGTGAAGAGTACTGAAGTCTCATCTTCAGTTTTTTGCTGAAGGACTGGACTAGAATGTTACTCAACTATCACCATATGCTACAACAGCCTTCTAGAAATATAAATGAATTAATTTTTGCTGGCACTGGGTTGGCTAATTTGATCCAGGGTCAATAAGCAGTTTCTCCTAGTGAGATCACAACAGACAGAAACCAGAACAGCAGTTTTGCCCCGTTTTCCCCAAGTCAGGACCAGGTATTTCTAATGCAAAACAAGCAGAATAGTGTCTGGAAAGAGAGACACAAGGAATTAATAAAGGCTCAGCTTAGGTCTTCTGTGCTTTTAATTTCCTTTTTGAAGTAACAGGTTGGGCAAAAAGGAAAGTACTAACTCAAAGTTTGATCTAATCTGTTTAGTTGATTCTGGGAGAAACCATCACCACATCCATCTCGCATCAGAATTAATCACTTTGCTCTTATTAAAACAAAAATCAGAGGCAAAGTTAAAACACAGTTTTGTTTTATTCATTTATAAATACTGTTGTGTTTACAAGCATCATATAGATGTGAATATTATTCCCAAACTTTCAAACACATAATACTTATAACTATATAACAACACCCAGTAAAACAAATCATTCATCTCGGGGTTTGAAAGGCCACTCAAAGTTGCATAAAAATACATTCTTCCCCCCCATTTCATAAGCTAGTCCTGCTTTCTCTGAGTTGTGTATTTACAAAGAGCCATGAAACTCCTTAAACCAGGTAAGTACAGCATACTTACTGCTTGGAGAGGTGGGACACCACCAGCAGAGTCAATCCATCTCTTCCAAGATTAGCAATCAAGATGTAAGGGCATTTCCTGGAAAGAGTCTGCATTTCCTATGAAAAGCAAGGGGAAACAGGGCAACTTTGCTCTGCTGCATCCAGATTGTTGCCCCAGGTACTCTCTGAAGCACCAAAGCAGCTTTTTGTTTTTTCTAGCTGGGGGCGAGAGTAGAAGGGCTGCGCACAAGACAGGGTGGAGCCAAGGGTGGGGACTACTTGCCTGTGTGGCCTGTGACCCCTGGATCTGCAGCGTGTAGTGTGTGCAGCCCCTGGCTGCCCAGGAGTTGGACAGCCCTGAAGTAACCAATACCCACCCCAAGCAGAAATGAGAAATCTGTTTTCAGGAGAAAGAGAGGGAGAAGGAAGCACTGACCCCAGGGCTGGTCGAATGTCAGGCACAGCCTTCGAGCTCTCTGTGGAATGCTGCCGGAGCTGGTGACTCCAGGAGAGTCTCGTAGAGGACAGGGATTGAACTACAGGCCCTGGAGTGACCTCAACAGCTCCTCAGAAAAATGAAATTGTGGACTTGCTCCATACCAGAAACACCAACACTTTCCAAGACCTTTAAAACACATTTTGCTCCTGACCTAAAACCTACCTGACTTCCTACAACAACTATCTTTGAAGATAGCAACTAAAGAAGATACAAGGATTCAAACTTAAATTTAACAACTGTTCTGTGTTTCTGGTAGGGCGGCATGATAACAATCTGACTGAAAAAGGAATAACCAAGATGAATGTGTGGAAAAAGGGAATCTACAGCAACATGTACAAGCATGAAAGCAAGCAATGTAGAACAGCTGCACCAGACCTCCTGCCTCAGATTGCAGCTGTCACTAGTGAAATGTCACTGTTCCCTTGCTTTGGGAGAAGTGCCTACAGTTCAGCACTAATAATCATTCTCATGAATGGCCACATAAGTGCGTTGCTGGCAGACAGCTTCCATTGACCAGGAGCAATCAGGTGCTACCAGGCCTGTTTACTCCAGGATGACTCTAGTCTGGAAACTCCAGCCAGCTTCCTCCTCCTCCAAAAATGAGCTGTGGCCAAGTCTAGGCAACAGAACAGGTGCTTCTTTTTTTGGTGTGATCATTTTCTAGCAAAGGGGGGCATTTCTTCAGCAGGCTATTGCTAGGGAATCCTATGTTCCAATGTTCACGGGTCTACGGAAGAGAAGGACTATATAGGACAACAGACTCCTCTTCCAAAGGGGCACATTTTCCTAACCAGCTCTCAGTTCCATTTGGTGTTAGAAGGATCCCACACCTAGTTTTAGATTTTCAAGGAAGGTCATGGAAACAATGCCCTTACCAACTTCCTGCAAATTCGCTGTTTGTCCTAGCAGCAGCCTCTTACAATCCATGAGCTGTCTGTTCATTCAGAGAAGACAAGAGGAAATGTAAGTGCTATGAATACATGGGAGATAAAGTAGCATAGGAAGTACCTAAATAACCCAAAATGCCTGCAAGTGCCCAAGGAACTGTGGAGGGAAGATAACAAGAGAGGACCGCAAGCCTTGAAGCGTATGTAAAAACGACTGGTATTTCAAAATGTGTTCTGGGACTCCATTGTCTTTGGAGGCTAGAAGCCTCACCTCACTGATGAATCAATGAAACAAGCCCCAGAAAGGACAAAGATGCAAGCTGAGGTTATCAGTCCCACTCATCTTGGGTAGGACTGATAGCAAGGAGTACATTCTAGCAGTGACACAGTCTTTTCAGCCTACCCTAGGCAAATAATACGGTGAAGTTCTTGCGAGCTTCCTTGGACCTAAGCTTGATGGACAGGATCAGGTCTGAACAATCTGTTCCTCTGCAGAAGACTGTTATAGATTGAGTCATGTTTTGTTTTTCTTTTTTTTTTTAATTTAAAAACAGCTTTGAAAACAATCTAAGTTGCTTCCTGCCAGCAACACTCAAACACATTCGTTCACTACACTGGATTAGCTGAATTTGCCCAAGAGGTTATCTTTTCTTCTGAGACATTTACAAGACACACAAATCCTTTCAAATCAGGTCCCTTCAAATAAGATTAGGACCAAACTAACCTTTTATCAATGGAAACACCACAGTTTAAAAACCTAGTACAATCACTGAGTTGCATGCACTTTATCAATGACTTATTGGTAATTAGGGCCATATCCTATAGTATTACCATGATTGATGGCCTTGGTGATGAAAGCCCCTACTGACAGCAAAAAACCCTGAAGCACTTAACAGTGCAAAGGAAGTGCTATACAGTTATATCAAAGACATAATAACCAATCCAAAATCTGCATGGCTGACTTACTGAGGGTCAAAACTCTGTCTCACACACTACACTTATAAAAATAGGCACTGCTGCAGATAGGCTGCTCTCTGAATGACTGAAGCATGGCTTGCCTGTTCTCTAGACTAATGAGCAACTAATTCAACTGACAGTGGATCAATATTGATAGTGAGTAGCTCTCACTACTGCCTCACATTCCCAAGATAAAATCTTCAGTTATTTTGTGCAACAGAACCCTAGTCACACTGAATATCAGTCCTATACAGATGTCTCAGCTCTGCCTCCATTTCTTTAAAAAGCCCTTTCTTTTACTTTTCAGAGGTAAATCCATTATTACCTCTAGCCCATTAACGTTTAGTTTAATGCGAGAGAAGTCAGTTTAATCTCCAGCCAATTGAGCTCATCACATAGATGCACCTTCCTACTATGACAGCTTGCAAGACATTCCCTGTATGCAGAGCATATTTTTGTAAGCTCTGACAACTGCGATGCATCTCTTAGCAAGCCTTCAGCTTCACCCATACCAAACAGACCTGTTCCCATCTCAACAACTCATTTCACAATTTGAGCAACGAACCTGAAACCAAGTCCACACTAAAAAACATTTCTTCCTCATTCTGAGTTAGTGTTTGTGGCCCTTTGTTACCCTTACCATAAAGTCAGTCAAAGGTGACATGGTTTAACCCTACAGCAGGAGACTACGAAGAGAAAAGATCAGCAAGCACTTAAGAGGTGCAAGAGCATTTCTAAAGTACAGCTTTGATGTTAACCTCGTATGGGTAGGAAAGTAGTTGTAAAAAAGCAAAGGGCTTCTTTCTTGATTTGACAGATTTTTTTTTTTACATACAGACCCTGTAATCTTCACAGTTCCTGTGTGTGTGCTGCACACATGTGCATGCACACTGACACCCTGACTTCCATGTTTCCCTCCTTATAGAGTCTGACTGACAATTCTAGGAATCACTGAAACTATGTCATCTTTGTATATCGTATGATCTCCTAGGAGGCTAAAAGTTGAGCCTTCACATACCAAAATGGAACTATGTTACCCAGTAGAGGAAAAAAGGAAAAAAATTGCCCTGAATTCTACCAATTTTGGAGAAATGATCCTTAACTTATCAGGAGGACATGCTCTATAAATTAAGCATATTAAAACTATTTATCTCTTGCAGCTGCAATAAGTTCTTTGGATAAAAATGGGTCCCCAAGCAATTGCTTGGAACAAGGTTTTAGTTCTTTCCAAGAGATGATGTTATGATTAAAATAGATATTTTTTTTAAAAACAACTGCTTTTCACCACTGAAAGTCTTGAGTATAGAAAGCCAGGTGTCCTGCACCTTTTCTCTTTAATCCAATAGTAAAATCAGGAGCGGTTTGTTAGACCCAAGGAACTCTGAAGAAGTTGGTTTTCATCAGCACTGTGCAACAATAAAATACTCACAGTTCTGGCTACTCAACGGAGCTAAGCTACTGATGCAAGTTCCACCCCCAGACATTAGGATGGTAAAACCCAGTGCTAAACAGACACTTAACTGAAAGTGTCTTGGCTTCACATGTTAACATAGGAGAACCATGCTTTTTGCATCCCTTATTATCCTTTACAGGTTTTTCTTGAGGAGCAAATATGCTAAGGAGATATTCCTTCAACCTACAGTGTTATGTAATGCTCCAAGTAGATAGTAGCTAAAATCCTAGTGCAGAATGAATACTGCAGAAGGGGCTAGATACCTCAGGATTTTCCATACTTCTTGGCACTCTTCTCGTCAAAAGAAGAGTGATTAACAATTTGAGATCCCGACCCTCCTACAGGAGGATGTGTGCTGATCAGATGCTTACATACTAGCATATCAGATGGAAAACATCCTTCACACCAATATCAGTGGCTTCTGACAGGCATGAAACCTATACAACATAGGAAGTGACCAGACTCTTGACATATCCAGACTCAAGAGATATTCAAATCTGAAGTGAGGAGCATCCAAAAGAAGTGGACCACAAGATGAAAGACATAGAGCAAGTACTTACACAAAGACAGCAGCATGTAGGTGAAGTATGAGGCTACAAGCATTGACTCATTTCAATTCCCAAGGCTCTCAATTCTTAGAAGGAATACAAGGAAAGGCTAGGTGCTTGCTGGAGCCAGTGCATTGTAGAAGATGCGAATGCTATAATTTGGCCCCTTCTTTCCCAGATCCGTGTTGCAGAGGGAATTTCTCAGAGTATAAAAAGAAAAAAAAAAATCTCTCTTCTGAAGCACAAGTGACTACTTGGACAACCAAGTGGGGGCCCAAACAGAGACCACGGTAAGTCTGGTTTAGTTGTGTTCAGCAGAAAGCGTGTAGACGTAACGCAAAGTAGACGAAGTTGGAAAAAGTTCTGATACAAAATATACAATGGAGGAGACTAGAAGAAACCATCTGAAACCAACAGCTACTGAAGTCTGAGAACAAACTTTGGAAGAGAACTGGAACGTGTGGAAGTAAGAAGGAAAAAGCTGGAAGTCAGTCAAAAAGCACATGGCCTGGATACAGAAAAGTGCTACAACTGCCCTAGCACTGGCAGAGTGTGCCTTTGCAAGAAGCCCTTCTACGCAAAGCTCAGCAAACGTGTTGACTTGTTATAACCCAGCTTCCAAGAAAAGCTAAGAATCAAAAGCATCCAGCATCTGGAGGAGCTGCTTTCTGAATGCCCACGAGAGAGAACACTTTCAATCTGTTTTAAGTACTTCTAACATGAAAGAGCCCTTTGAGGTTTTCCATCAAGGTCAAATCCAGTTACTAGCTTCCAGCAATAAAAAAATCACTCCACAGATTCAGTTACCAGTATGCACTGAGCACAGACTCATTCTTGCTCCTATTAAATAAATATAATTATACCCTTCCATGATATGCAGCAGGACAATTGGTCACTGTTTCAGGCAGCTGGAAACAGCTGTGTCAGGAGCTTCCACCATCCTCTTGATACCTCCCCTGCACACATCTCTTCTCCCACCTAACTCCCTTTAAGCCCAACTCAGACTACTGCTGCATTTTCATTTGCTTTTGCGCCTGCTGACAGTGACATGAAAGATCTGCTTAGTGTGCTCCTCTCATAGTAGGTTAGTAGAGAAATGCTCCATGTTGCTCTTGGAAAAAAGGGACTGCTTACTTGTATTTGCATACCTCACTGTATGGATATTCACACTCAGATGTTACATACACATGTAAATATAGCAGGTGATCTCTACTGACCCAGCTTCTCTTTTGGAGGCTTTTACCAGTGATAAATCCTATCCCGAAAGGCAAGGGTCAAGATTTAATTAGCAATGCCATTACCTGGACAGTAACTGAGACAGTTATCCTGGAAGGAGTACAGAGTGATGCATCATCACCACCCAGGCTGCACAGGTTTGGCAGGGAAAGAGGGATCCAAAAGGCAGGGTTTAGAAATGAAGTTACCAAAATGATTTAAAATCTTACATTAAATAAGGAGAGACTCAGCTACTCAAACAGGAAGAGAACAGATTCTCTGTGCAAAGCAGCTGTTGTCAGTCTGTCACAGAAATGAGCCCTCATGGCTTTCACAGCATCACCATTTAACCAGATTCCCAAACACCAGTGGGGAGGCTGACACTTCAGTGCTCTTGCTCATGCTTCCCACCCCCACCCCCCAACCACCTAAAAAGGGCTTGGGCATGCTGGATCACTTCCCTATTCATTTCTGCATTGTTTATTACAGTAGATTGATTCTTTACTCCAGACTGGAGTCACCTTTGAACACGACTTCATGCCACAAGCCGAGTCTTGACCGCTCAAACCTAATCCTCAGGTTTTTCTCCCTCTTGAATAAAATGCCCAAGATATCACAACATGCTTAAATTAAAAATAGTAAAACAGCTGGGGGTGCCTTTAGGGGGCAATGAGGGAATGTACAGTGGTGGGAGGAGCAGAGGGAGGTGACAAGTTGATCCCATATCTGCAATGCTTGCAGTACTTCTGCTTGGAGGGCAAGAGGTGTTGAAGGGGTTGGTGGCAGGGTTGGCAGCTTGTGCAGAGACACCCCCTCCTCCTTCCTTTGATCAAATTTCCTATTTGGAGAGTTTGCTGATGACACGGATGAGCGCTCCATTTTCATCTTTCAGCCTTTGATTATCTGACTTCAGCTCCGTTAAAACCTGCAAAGACACAGACAGGGCAGGGTTTATGCCACTCATGATCACTACTACAAAAGACTCGCAGGTCACAGGGGCTAAGCAGGGCTCAGCTCACAGTCTTCTCAAGGTTGGACTAACAGCAAGGACACTTACAGTACTTTCCCTCACTGTATGTCTCTTCCACTGCAAGTTAGTTGAATTCAACATATTTATAACTTCAAATGAGTTTCCAAAATCCTTTGCAATTTCTTCATAACCCTTTGAGACTTCTGAAACATCGGCCCTTTCAAACTATTTGAACAGGTGCAAGTAGGGAGGTAGGTGGAATAACATTAGAGCACCAAAAAAGCAAACAACCCTAAGAGGGATGGTTCAGTGTGGGAAACAGCTGTTTCCTACCATGACACACCACAGCCTTAAGCAGTGCAGACAGGGGTAAGGCTTAGGAGAGCAAGAATGACTTTAAAGCTAGACCAGTAGATGCTGAGTCAAGTGCCAGTAGCTAGTGATGACCAACAGCAAAAAGATAAGCAGTGACCACTTGAAAAAACAGTATTAGAAGTGTACTGATAAAACACTTGTAACTTCTAAAGGAGTAAGAGAAAAATACATACAGGGAGAAGTTATCTGCTGCAGCATTTAGTCATTAAATACTAACGACTACATTAGAATTAAACTCATTTTCAAACCAAGAGTTCTTTCAGGCCTTGAGGTAGCTGACCCAGCCCTCAAATCAAATACTGCTCCCACAGTGCAAAAGAAACCTCTCTGGCAAGCCCTTCCAGTACTTCGCTGTATCACTCTTTAAGTAAAAGCACAAACTATCCCCCCCTCCCCGCCCCCGCCTTTACAGGTTACCTTTTAATGTCCAAGTTAAGAGAGTCTTGGTTACAGCAATTTGCACCCCACGAGGAGTGGCAGGAAAAAGCTTAGCTTCACATATACTAGAGTGCATTACAAACAAAACAAAATAACACAAAAACTAGCTGATAGCCTTATTGTGGACTAGGCTGTGATAGCTGAACTCATGTTTGCTGCAATCTGTGGAAAACTAGTTAAAGTGAAAGTGGCCTGTGGGAGGGAAGATAAATTTCCATGCACACTAATACTACTGTTACCTATCAATGTTGATATGCACTTTAAAATCCTGGAAAATTTCCCCAAGCAAAGCAGCCTTTTGTAACATGCAGCTGAATTTAATTGAGTGCGGATACCTGCAGCCCATGCCTGGGAAATCAGGAATTCATTAGGTGAGTTCTCACCCAGCTATTTCAACCTTCAGCCACAAATTCATCCTCTCCTTATGACCTCGCCTCCTCCTTCCACCTCCACAAAGCACGAGAACTTATATCAGACTACAAGCTACTGGAATAAACAGAGCCCTATTTCCTCATTACGACGTTTAGATTAACATTACTGCAATCAGACAACTCCCAAAAGGGAAACACTAGCACACACTATGTCCATTAAACTATTCCCTCCATTAACAAACAAACAAGAACCTGTACTGCACACATTAGCTGCCTAGCCCAGCACAATTCCCATCCAACATTTCAGCCCACAGGCTTCCATCTGACTCATTGCACATTATCAGGGACAAAGGCATCAAATTTTGTATGGTGCAGAGGGGTAGGACGAGATGGAACTGGGACTAGCTTCCCGGATCAAGGACAACAAGAAGTCCTTTTTTAAATACATAGGGGGCAAAAAGAAGGTACCGGGTAATGTGGGGCCCCTGCAAGATGCACTAGGAAATCTGGTCGTCACACCAGAAGACAAAGCTAACCTATTTAACAATTTCTTTGCCTCCATTTCCCTGAGCATGGACCGGATCAGCACCCCCACCGGGACCCCCCTCAGGCCCCAGGGGAGGCGCACCCAGGCCTAGGGTCAGTGAGGATTTAGTCAGGGAACTTCTGGAGGGACTGGACATGTTCAAATCAGCAGGTCCTGACGATCTCCACCCCCCGAGTGCTGAGGGAATTGGCTGAGGTCGTTGCAGGACCCCTGACACGGCTTTACGAGCACTCGTGGTGCTCTGGAGAGGTGCCAGAGGACTGGAAGAGGGCCAGCGTGGTTCCCATCTTCAAAAAGGGGAGGAAGGAGGACCCGGGAAACTATAGGCCAGTTAGTCTTACCTCGATCCTGGGCAAGCTTTTTGAGAGAATTATCCTGGCACATGTCCACGAGGGGCCAGCAGGGGAGATTAGGCTTAGGGGCAACCAACACGGGTTCATTAGAGGCAGGTCCTGTCAGACCA
>NW_017729019.1:2511389-2518838 GCF_001723915.1 Gavialis gangeticus | reverse complement strand
GCGCCACACTTCAAGAGGGATGTGGACAGCATCGAGAGGGTCCAGAGGACGGCCACTCGCATGATTGGGGGCAGCAGGGCAGGCCCTACGAGGACAGGCTACGGGACCTGAACCTGTTCAGCCTCCACAAGAGAAGGCTGAGGGGGGATCTAGTGGCCTGTTACAAATTAGTCAGAGGGGACCAGCAGGCACTGGGGGAGTCCCTGTTCCCCTGAGCACTGCCAGGAGTGACTAGAAATAATGGTCACAAGCTGGCAGAGGGTAGATTTAGGCTAGATATCAGGAGGCGCTACGTCACCATCAGGGCGGCTAGGATCAGGAACCAACTTCCAAGCAAAGTGGTGCTGGCTCCTACCCTGGGGGTCTCTAAGAGAAGCCTGGATGAACACCTGGCCAGGGCTGTTTGACCCCAGTACTCTTTCCTGCTATGGCAGGGGGTTGGACTTGATGATCTGCTCAGGTCCCTTCCGACCCTACCAACTATGAAACTATGACAAGTAACCTGGACAAGTACCAAGGAGGGGAGATGTAGCTATTTGTTGATTTTTGTAAAATGGCTGTTGGCATTATATTTGTGCAGACCTAAAAGGGATGTTATTCGAGGATTTTTATTCTAAATACAGGTGGTTTTCCAGTGACAGACACAGGCTTATTTCACAAAATAAGCCAACCTGCCATTGCTTTTAGATGGACAGAAAATACGGTGCATAACCATAATCCAACAAACCACATACAAAACGCTTTCTCCATTTTGCATGACTGCAACTCTCCCTTCTATCTTCAAATTCACATATAGCACATACACCAATTCCTAACTCAAAAAACAGTAATAGCATATCAGACCTTGACTGTGCGCTGTGATTCAATTTTGGAGAAAAGCAGAGCTTTCCACAAGTCTGGGTTCTTTCTATATTTCAATTTGGCATGTTCTGGAGACTCAAGCAAGTCCCTCTGCTCTATTACAATGGCCATCTGGAGTTCTGCAGTTCGTCTTCTGATTTTGGAAGTGGTAATTCTGTCATGGGGAATGGTAAGCAGTTAAGAGGTTACTGACCAGTGTCCCAATTTTTATTTTTTATTGGAAAATCAGATCTTGGCCATGTTTTAAGAACAAGCATCCTCAGAAACTCTGGCAATTTATTACAACAGTAAAGAGCTAACCCAGCGAGGGCCAGCCTTTTTGACAGGCATGCCATAAATTCAGGCACCCTTCCTAACTGCTACTCTGATGCCCTTCCCCTGTCCAATCAACTGCTCTGCTTTCTGCTCCCTGCCCTATGCCCCGACCCAGTCTGCTGCTGTATCTCTTCCTTCCTGCTCTATTAGCTTCTGTGCTGTCTGTCCCCTTCCCCATCTGCCATATGTCACATTCAGAGGCCACTTGTGTCATGTGTGCTGCTGGCTGGCCACCCTCATTGTTATTAAGCTAACAACAATGTAGACACTTTTAAGAAGTATCACAACTGCAGCAAGAAGTCATCCTCTTCTGCAGTAGCTACTGAAAACAGAACAAATCTGACTAAGTCTACAGCAGGGATATTCAACTTCCAGGTCCAAGGGCCAGATCTGGCCTGTGGAGCAGTGTCATCTGGCCTGCCAGGCTCTCCAAGGGTCTGACAATTTGATAGAAAGGGAGCTGGACAGTCTTCATTGCTGCTCCCTTGCTGCCAAATTTCTGGACCTGTGGGGAGTTCCACGGGCTGGATAGTATGGCCCTGCGTGATAGATCAGGCCCCCCAAGGCCCCCCAGGGCTGACAGTATAGGGACAGGCTCAGGTGGTGTGAGGCCTGATCCAGCCATGGCTGGACAGAGGGGCTAGAGACAGACAGTCAAAAAGTCTGAGTCTGAATTGTTTCAATCTTTGCAGGTTAGTTTAACTTGGCTAGGCTGAACTGGTTTGTAGCCACACAGACATCCCCTCTAGACTGAAAAAAATGCAGGCACATGCCTACAGTGGCTCAGGCTACAAGCTGGGGGGCACTAAAGCAGCCCTCCCTTCCCTTCAACAGTGCTCAGCTGAGGGGGGTATGGCCAGGGCCCAGCAGGGCACTCTGATTATGGAGGGGTTCCCCCCTCTCCTGAGCAGCCCACCAGGGAGTTGATAACAGTGTTTATCACCCCTAACTCAGTGTTTATCAGTCCATTACCAAAACAAAAGGCTCTCTCATTAGTTCAAGCACTTCTTAAACAATTTTTTCCAAGGAAGGGGGACATTACCAGCTACCTGTTGATTAGCTCCAAAAAGCCCTAAGGGGATACTGTGCTGTCTGCCTTTGTCCCATCTCCCACAGCACAGACCCTAGCCAACACGTGGTATGCTAGCTAATGCTGAGAGGTGTCTGTATAAGGCAGAGGGAAGGGGGGAAATTCCTGCTTGAGTAGGGAGTGGGGGGGGAAGGGAGGAGTAAGCCAGGCAGATACCCTGTACCTGCAGTCTCTGCCAGAGCTCCAGACAGGGAGTGGAGAGGAGGAGCCAGCCCTGCTGGGCTGGAGCAGAGAGCAGAGCCCTGCCCAGGGTTGTAAAGCATCTGGGATTCTGGGGGACTCTGACTTCACTTAAAACAGGAAGGGGTCTGGAACGGACATTGCACAAGTCTGATACTACACTCAACCAGGTTTATCTCAAACTGGTTTCAGCCACTTTCAAACTGGTTTATGTGCACTGAACATCTGTTCTGTTACAGGTTTAAACCAGTTTCTGATCACTTAAACCAGTTTGTGTGTAATGTCTGTCCCTAGCCAGGCAATGCGGGGCCCAATCCAGGCTCTGAGCCCAGGATCTGGCCTGCGCAACTCATCCAGCCAGTAGGGCCTAAAAGGTTGAGCACCACTGGTCTACGGTAAATCTTATACATCAAGGTGAAACATGGAAGGCTTCAATTGAGTGCTTTTATGGTAAATACACTACTGAAAGTGATAAGAGTTGAACCAACATTGAATTCCAGTTCAGCCCTCAGGGCTTCAGCTGTAGTGATGTTTACGAAAATCTTACATCAGAAATCAAAATAAATCTCATCTGCTAACGTCCTCCATGTATTACTTCACAAACATCTGGTTTTGTCTCTTGTATGTAACACAGATGAAGGAACAACTAGAAAGAAAAAAGATTAGGATTTCTGAAAACAAGCTCCCTTGAAGAGGACCTGCTACTGTGATGCATTATGTACGACAATCCTTCAGTCATTTTTCATTCACAAGGATGCAAGCATTTTAACAAGGGAAACAACCACCATTTCCCAGATGGGGAACACAGGCACAGAAGTTAAACTCCTTGCTTAAAGCATACCCAAGGAACCTTGTTTACTTAAAGCAACAAACAGGTCCGAATCAAGGATATTTTAAAGCCAGGGACTGTAAAGCCAGAAGGGACCATAAATCACCTTGTTTGCCTTCTGCATAATACAAGCCACAAAGTTTTAGTCAGTTACTCTTGTATTGAGCCCAAACACTTGTGTGAGTAACTCATGCTTTTTGGAAAGATATCCACTCCTGATTTGAAGATTTCAAGAAATGGAGACTTCACCAGGCTTTCCTGGGCAGGCTGTTCCTGTGGTTACTCATGCCCCCTATTACTGTTGCTTTATTTCTAAGAGTAAGTCTTCTGGCTTCAGGTGCTAAGCATACTGCTTCTTCAATCCTCTTGTAAAACTGCTGTGCTTGAACAAATCCAAGTTGCTCCAAACTAACCTGAGACAAGATCGACAGAGGGCTTAAATGGGAAAGTCAGGTGCCCTAGTTAGGATTTCCATTTTTAGTTCTTATTTTAACACTGAACAAGAAAAAAAAGACAAGGAGACTTAATTGCATGGCAGGTGATGTGCAAAAGGTTATAAAGAGACAATCTTTGGACTTCTGAACAGTAATTGCTCAGCCATACTTTTAACACATAAAGATGAAAAAAAAGCAAATGCATCATGCACATGCTTAGCTAGATTGCTTTGGATTTACCATACTTTATTGCAGCATTCAAGATCACAGTCAAAATTTTCTTCAAATTGTTTCTTTTAGAAAGTAATTTTAAAAAGTCAGTTGAAAGTTCTTCAGTGCCAGACTCTTATAAAAATCTTGCTTTCTTAAAATATGAAATGCATTTATATAATATCCCTAGAGCAATATTAACTCTGATTTTAGATACTCTTAGTGTCATAATTAGTTGCCAGCTACTGACTTTTGATGCAACTATTCTGAGATTAAAAAAAGAATGACTAATTGGAGGCTGTTGTGATCAATTACATGCAGCAATAATACTCCAGTTTTCTGATCATATAATGGATGATGCTGGCCGGCTCACTGGAACACAAAACACAAGTTACATACATGCCCATTTATTTGGAATATAGAATACGAGTCACAATCATGCCCATTTATCAGTATTAATAATCACAAGGGAGGATCCAGAAGGATTTTCTAAATTTTAGTAACCATTTGTCATCCATTCCAACCTTTACTGTTCCCTCTGCTCAGCACGGTCTCCAGGAGGGAAGTTACAGTTGGAGAACAAGTCTTTTATTTACAGAGGATGGTGCTCTCTGTTTCCAAGCCCACACAAGGAAAACTCATCCCTAGGAATGTAAGCAGTTCAAGAGTTGAGGCCAGCAGTTCTAAAGCAAAGCAAAGCAAAGCAAAGCAAAGCAAAGCAAAGCAAAGCAAAGACCAGATAATCCAAGTGCTGAGTTAAATCCCTGCATTCAAACAGGGTTTGGGGAATCCTTTAGCCTCCCCCCTTGCCACATGCTATGCTTTCAGCCACAAGCCTTAGCAGACACTTAAAGTGGAGCAAAGGGGCTCAAGGGCAGCTCAGACAATACAAGCAAAGACCTGCCTGAAAGAGTGGAAGGAGGAGGCGAAAGAAGCTATAGCTCCTCTGATTCTGGGGGACTGGTGGATGCAGAGAGCCTGGCTACGACCCGGGTCAAGGCCCTGTTTTCAGCCAGCAGCTGCTCATTCATCTCCCTCAGAGTTTGAATCTGTTTGAGTTGATGGAGATTCTGCAAAGAGTAACACGGAATGGACAGAGACAGAACAGACCAAGTATATAAAAGGATGCAGAAATGTGAATTTAATTCACAAGCAATTGAAAAAAACCCAACAGTGATAACAAAATGGAGAGAAGCAGAAATACACACAGAGAAGCTGGACAACACTGAAATATAAGAAGAGACCTCAGGCGCCATCCAATCTGTTAGGGGCTGAACCCACTCCAGCAGCCATATTAATCAGTTTAACAAAGGTCACCTCCCAGCACCGGAGCAATGTTCTCTTGCAGGCTGCATGCCAGTTTACTGTCCTTGCAAGCCACATATGGTATCCCTCTCTCCAGCCCTAGAACTTTCCTTATGATTTATTGTGAGAATTAATATCAGTGACTCATTGCCCACAGGGACTCTGGCTTTGAAAGCAGCCCAGGGCAACTAAAAATCCTGGCAACCTCTTTACATGACCTCCCAACCAAACTAAAGCTGCAGTGCATAGAAATGAACTTGTAAAGAGTTACTACTGAAAACACAATTTTTTATGGCCTTAAAAACTTCAAAGTCCTTCCCCTTCCACAGCACAGAGCTATCTCGACTAACAAAGCAAAATGAAGAACCTTTACATAGTTTATGTCACTTTAAACTCTGTATCACTGGTTCACTCTACCCAAGAACCTATCCATACACCTCTGGTATTAAATAGGGTGGGGCACAAGGGACAACTGCCCCAAGCCACAAGAGCAAAAATACCATGGAAATCAGCAGTGTCCCTGTGTGTGGCAGCTGGCTTGGGCACCTGGCTGCATTCTTATCCTGCTGCCCCATGCCAATAGATTACAGCACTTACAGTTCTTCCAGCACACCCTCTAGGTTCCTTATCACTGCTGCCCTGAATTATAGCAGCTTCTGCTTACATAATTGGCCATCTCCAGTCGTACTGGTGTGTTGGCTGTGCCAGTCCCAAAAGATAACGCAGATGTTTTCAGTCGTGCAAGCTAAATTTGGGCCTCAATATAAATTTCACCGCTTTAAGCCATCCAATTCCCAGTGAACCAGTCACTTCTGTATTTATACCTGAACACTGCTGCTTTAGAGTGCACCCCAAGCAGCAGGTGTACAGAAACAAGGCATCCTCAGCTGACAAAAGAAAACCACATAGGCCTTAAAATGAGGTTAAAACAGTTATGGCTGCTACAGAAAAATACACCACAATGAAGGACAGCAGAGAAAGCAAAGGAAAACAGCAAAAGCCAAACCACACACGTATGTGCACACGTACATACACACATACACTCTGATTGATACTCAGATTCTGACTTTTGAAAAAAGAAAGTGTTTTTGCTTTTTCTGCATGAATGAAAACAAACATACACATAGGGCACCTATACACATGACAGACTTCTGCTCTGATGTGCGCTAATTACCGCCAGATCTGCTAATTAGCGCACTCCAGCAGCCTCCACATCACATGTACTCAGCATCCCTGTGTTTCAAAAAGGTGGCAGGGACACTTTAATTAAAGCTCATCAAACGCATTTTGCA
Organism: Gavialis gangeticus; assembly: GCF_001723915.1. NCBI lineage: Eukaryota > Metazoa > Chordata > Crocodylia > Gavialidae > Gavialis > Gavialis gangeticus. Next base: position 2,512,322 of record NW_017729019.1, on the reverse strand, counting down.
CAAAAGCAGCACATGCTGGGTTTTTTTGCTAAATTCCAGTGGCAAGAAGTGACTAAGAACTAGAGTCTCTTTTAGAGACTAGCTACTACCACGCCCAAGAAATGCATTACATGAGGTTGGCGCATTTCTCTATCATGAAAGAAAGGGCAAGGATTACGAGCATGGGGTAAGCAGGGAGAGGAACAGCTGCAAGAACAGGTCTTGAATTCTAGAGTGAAGAATCCCAGCCTCTGGTCAAGGCAGCTTAAAAAGCCTCTATTCTTCCTACAAATTTGAACAACCTAATATCCCTCCCTATGCACATGCATGATGACATGGGGCCATGAATGGGAAGCATCCACTGGAAAGCTAATACAAATTAATTTAAGTAACATGAGCCACTGAAGGAAGCTCTGTTAGTGGGAGCAGCTAGCCTTTTTCCAGAAAGAAGCTGCATTTGCAAACCTCTCAAGTGCTGAAGGATTACACTTGCATAAAATGAAGACAAGGAGGGAGCCCTGCATATAGACAGTTTTACTGGCAGAGGGCTGCCCCTTTGTGTTAAATATGAAGATAACTGTAGCAAATTGCACTTTGGATCCCCATGCCTTAATTCAATGCTAAATACAATGAAACTGCTAAATAAATTCCTTTGGTGCAAGTAAGGCAACAAAGACATTTAATCCTAAATCTTGCAAGACAATCCCAAACAGTGCCGGTGAACAGATAAATGACAATGGCTTTAAGCTTGCTGGTTAACACTGGTTGCCAGGTTAGGTCTGAGTGTTTCTGCACTAGCTGAATATCAGCCATTATTCATACAGGGATGGCATTCTTATGACAGCACAAAAGCAGCATGTGCTGGGGGGGGTTTCCACCCTAAGTTCCAGTGGCAAATATGACTAAGAACCAGAGCCTCTTTTAGAGGTTAGCCACTACTACCAAGTCCAAGAA
>NW_017729019.1:2505159-2506389 GCF_001723915.1 Gavialis gangeticus | reverse complement strand
TTCCACCCTAAGTTCCAGTGGCAAATATGACTAAGAACCAGAGCCTCTTTTAGAGGTTAGCCACTACTACCAAGTCCAAGAAATACATTACAAGAGGTCAGCACATTGCTCTATCAAGACGGAAAGGGCAAGGATGCTGAGCAAGAGGTAAGCAGGGAGGGGAACAGCTGCAAGAAAAATGAAGAATGTCTTGCATTCAAAAGCTTGTATAACTATCCCAACTACACAGTTGGTCCAATAAAAGAAATAGCACCCTAAGAAATCCCTGCCTTCAAGCTTCACGTATTTATTACAATCTGCAAAGCAGCTACTGCTGCTTAACCTTCTTTAATATCCACCAGCACACTTAACTGCATGCATCAGTGAACTTTAGATACCAGGGGCCAAATCTGAGTAATTTATGCTGTCCATGTAATTTCTGCATTTGGTGCAAGGAGAAAATTAGTGGGATTTGCAAAGGATTTAGCAGACAGCTAGTACGTGAACAAGCATAGCTTATGCATGAATATCAGAAGTTGAACAATGGCCTTTAAAACACACCCAGTGAATGCACGCTACAGAATTGGAAAGAAACTATGTTGAAATCCCAAGGAGGTAACATCCCATCTTAAGAAGTGTGTCATAGTCAGTCCCTCATCCATTCAGGCTAAGATGGCACTTTATTATGAGCATTCACACCCATTTGCTAGGTTGTATCAAAACCCTGTCACAAATTATCTAAACTGACAAGTTTTGGTACATGGACATTAAGGCTGTGTGAAGCTTCGGTCCCTGACTCAATTCGGCAGAGATTCGGTAGCCGAATCGACCAATCCAAATCGAATCAGAGAACCCTTTAATCTCTCTGAATCGAATCAAAACGCTCCAAATCAATTCAGAGAGATTCGGATATAGACACAGCTTGAAAAGTTTTTTCTATATACCCCTAGGCAGCAGTGCTGCAAGGCACCTCATGAGTGCTGCGATGCTGGGGCACATGGAGTGTCCCACAGATGCACAGGGGCCTCCCCAGCAGGCTTGGCAGCAGACCCAGAACTGGAGCAGATGCACTTCCGGTCTGCTTCCAGGTCTGCCAGGGGCCCCCCTGGCTCGGTGACTGGTGCCTCCTGGGTCTGGTGGGGGTCACCCAAGGTCCCCCTGCAGCTGATAGCCAAGCTGGGAAGGTGCGGAGGGGGATCCCCCAGCGCACTCCCTGGCAGACCTGGAAGTGGACTGGAAGTACTTCTGGTC
>NW_017729019.1:2486937-2505068 GCF_001723915.1 Gavialis gangeticus | reverse complement strand
CCTCCCCACATTGCCGACTCATGTTCATCCTGGAGTCAGTCCTGTGTCTGTGTCCAAATCAGCATCGAATCTTCTGATTTGGATTCAGCTGAATCGAATCAGAGACAGTGATCCGAATCAATGAATTGAATACTGTCCCTGATTTGGGCCAAATCCGAATCGAATAGGGCCTGCTTTGCACACCCTTAATGGACATGCTTGCATACTGCTAGGATGCTAAGAGAACAGCAGTGTCCTTGTCCCTTAGTTTAAGGTACTGCGACACTGTCATCACACAACAGTGAGATCCTGCTGATGACAGGAAGAGAACATAAATGAAACAGAAAGGCACAGATAAGAAAGAGAGAAACCTGCATTTGCTTTAGTGTCAATGTTCCAGTTCCAATACAAATACAGAACCAAGGCCTCAGGCAGGCTGCAGCCAACTAGGATTGACTACAGGGAGATGTGTGCACATTCAGAGCTGACAGCTTTCCAAATCACCATGCTCAAAAAAAAAACAAACTATAAATAAAAAAATTAAAAGCCTGGTAATAACTAGAAACCCAGGCCTGCACCAAATGCCAGACCCTAGGTAAGACTCTCGCAATTACTTATTGCAGTGGTTCTCCAACTTTCTGGACTCAAGGCACCCCTCCATAACTTTTGTGATGTGAGTGGCACTCAATTTCAAAAACCAATTTATATATTAAAGTGCTTACCTCCTTACACGGGGTATAAGCAGTAGGGGTGGGAGGAAATCCAGGCAGGGACAAGCATGAGTTTGGTTTATCAGCTTAATTTATCTGCTTATGTCCTCACACCTCACTTATGTCCTTACACCTGGCAGCACCCCAGTTTTGTGAATCCCTTGCTTACTGTCTGCATAAAACATGGCTTCAGGACAGCAGATATCTCCACCCAGCAGTTCCTTCCCTGAATATGCAGTACCTGGTGCCTACATTAATGGAAAAAATATATTGCTCTGCAGTTCAAGAGGGGCCAAGGGATACACATCTGCATCAGATGTGGATGCTCACTTCTGCTGCAGATTATGGACAGCTTCAAATGAATGTAATGGAAATTATGCTATCTTGTGTAAAAAGAGATTGGGATAACCAAAGGAGTTTTGTACTAAATTCAGTTCTACAAATGCAAATTTTCTTTGTTTACTAAGCAGGTTCCTGGACCCTCAACGAGCTCAGCTCAGTCTTATACTCTGCCACTGCAGCAAGAGGAAGTATATATGTACAATTCTTTGCACACTTTTTTTTTCTTTTTAATGTCACCCCCCCCTTTTTATTTTTTTGGCAGGGGATGGGGGAGGTATGTCATTCGCATCAGGTTAATCCTATGAAACAGAGGAGGAAAATCCAATGATCCTAAGCAAAGAATGGGAGAGAAAAAAAAGCTTTCCAGCATATATCCCAGGCAATTTGTCTAACTGCCATCTCAGCCCTTACAGACCTAGGGAGTCTGCTGCAAGGGGGTGAAATCTTTTCAAGTCACTGTGCTTGGGGTTGGTCTTCTATCTGATGCAAGAGCAGGAGGGAGGACTAGACACCGCTTATTCTTTACGATTTTGCACAGTCTGAGTTCAGTAGGCTAAAATGGTGGGAGTGCATAGGACTAGCAAAGAAATGGAGTTGGCAGGAGTAGGACACAGTCACATAGGTCTTAACAACCTACTTTTTGTATCACAAACATAATTTCCAAGGTCAGTAAGCATTGATTCTCTCTCTTTACGGCAAAATATTACACTGATATCAAATAGCCTTTCTAAGTCAAGTGCTTGCAAACATTGCCTTATTTAAAAATGTCTAGCTCAGCATTTTAAACCTTCTTTTAATAAGTGGCTGACAGCAAAGAAATATGCTACAGCTCATCTAAGTGCTGACAGCATTCTTAAGAAGTTTCCTTATGAATAACAAGTTGAAGCACAATGGCACCACAGTAAAGATCCTTTCAGAGTCAGCATTTATGTGTTCTGTTAACACAAGGTCACCAACTGATTTTCCAGGGAGGAGCAGAAGTGAAGCTTGGAATGGTTAAAGCAGTTGTTGTAAAGCCTAAATGTCAACAGCAGATGCGCTAAAGCACACAAAACTGGCAGGCCCAAAACAGGGTGTGAATTTTCCTGTTTATGGGTTTAGTTGGCCCTAATACACTCCAAGTTGCTAAAGAACAGCTTTTTCCTAAAGAAAAAAAATGAATACATTTGTAATGCCAACACTGTTGCTGTAAAATTACAGGAAAGCAGTTAATCAAACATAACAAAACAATAAACACAAACGGTTTCTTTAGTTGTGAAATCTTCATTATTATGCTGAATATGTATAGCATTTTTAATAAGCACATCCAATCTTTCCCCCTCTGTTCTCATTCCAGTTCATAAGTATGGATGTTTTATTTTTCATCAGACTAATATTTGAAGATCTTTTAGATCGAGGGTTCCCAAAGTTGAGCTACTTCAAAAGGGACAGTCCTGGGTAATGGGCCACATCCAAGGGGCTTGTGGATCACACTTTGATAACCCTTCTTTCAGAGTGAATGAAGTCCATCCAGAACAGATGTTTTATCTGGAATGAATACTTAAATTGGGGGTTCTGCATTTGACCTATTCTGTTTTAGTGCTTACACTACATCCATGCTCCTCATTGGGGTGTTTGACTTTCTGCCAACATGCAGATGTGACAGTGTTCTAATGCGGCATCTCTGGGACACTTATCTGCCCTGTCGCCAGCACCATAACTCCCAACCCCTACCTTCAGAGGGTAAAGGAAAAAGGCATGTTAGTTTTAGCCTAAGCAGTTGTAAAACGCTTCAAAGACTAATTATGCTCAGGAAAGCTGGGAAGCTTAATTTCAACAGACTCACAAAATTGGAACCCTAAACAGGAAAGCAGGAAATAGTTTTCATCATTGCTGTGCTAGGTTATAGGGTCAGCAGCTCTTGGCCCCAAAGCAGAGAATCCCCTTTTCCATTTAAAGTGATAAAGCTAAGTCCCACTTGGATGGCATTCGCTAGGAAAGAACCCATGTGGAGAGGGAACAAAGAGGTGCATTTTGCAAACATGAGCATTAGTGTTTGCATAACATGAGGTAGCACTGCAAAAATCAGTTTGAAGTGTTAGGTTAGCAAAGGCAGCACAAACATGCTGCATCCCCAGCTGACCCAGCAGTGGTACCTGACAGATCAGCAGTCACAGCCTTCTGAGCCATGACAATGTGGGGATAACTGTCTTTCATAGTTATTGACTGAAAACAGAAGTAGCAGAACAAATGAGTGGGTAGAGGAGGAAACCTCCAGCTCTGACAGGCCGCATGCTGCTGAGCATCCTTGTAGCTTCCAAGTGGGATGAGAGAGAACAAAATTCTCTTGCTGCTGCAATTCTATTCTAGGAAGACTCATTGAAACAGCTTTCTAGTAACTTGCTTTAGGAAGAAAGGGCAGAAGTGTTGTTGTCATAAATTCTCTCCCCCTTCTCCCCTCCCAGCTGCCAATTCTGGCTTGGCAAAAAAAACCAAAACCAAAAACAAAACAAAACAAAACACACACACCTCCCTGAGAAAGTCCTTTGACTTTCTGGACCAAAGGGCAAAACATCAAGGGCCTAACTTTAGCCAGCATTACTGCATCGGAGAACACAGGATCAACACACAAAAGCTCACCTCTGATACCACAAGAGCTTAGTTTCAGAAGTACTTGGGGTTAGCCTTTAATGTTATGGGATCAAAACAGCAGAGTGCCAATAGGTAAAAAAATCAACTGAGCAATAATTTAGCAGTTGTATTAATGTCCCATGTTCTGACAACATGGGCATTAACACAACATGATAGCTTAAAGGGACACACATAGAAGGTCATGTGTGCACCTCCTCCAATGCAATATACTGCATTAGTATGCCTTTATTGCATGGCAACTCTTATATTCATTAGCAAAAAGCACAAAAGGGAGTAACAAAGGGAGCAAATTCTTCCATACCTTCACCTCCTCCTCCATTTCAGAGAGTCTCCGCTCAAGGGCTCGCTTCTCCTGTTTAGAAACCATTAAAAAACACCAATGATCATGCAAAAGGTTAAAGAAAGAAACCATTTTTTTCTCTGAAGGAAAATAATACTTTATATTTCTACAAACACACTCATAGGAAAGCATTCAAATACATTTTATAAATTGCATAAATGCAAGAATTTCTTCAGGTAAAGAAAGTGCAACCATCACTGGGATAGAACGTGTCAGCTGTTAAACTGACATGTATTATGTAAAATTGAAGTCATGGGGGGACTTCAGGGAGCCAGAAGACTACATTTCTTGAATTAACATGCACCATAGGACGATCACAAATTGTTAAGGCTTCTTTCTGAAGAGCTGACTTGAACTTTCTCACAGGGGACTGGAATCATTGGTTCAACACCCACCACTACTTGCTGTATCTAGATATTTACTAAAGAAATCTTAACCTATTATTAACTAAGCTTAGATTGCATGTCAGAAAGAAAAAAAGAAATCATAACCTCCTAACTATACAAATAATAGGAAATGGGACATGCTGGTTAAGGATGCGGTGAAATCTCCATCAGAGGTTTGTGAGAAGAGATCTGGGATAGCAAAGGACTGTTCATCTAGCATCTGTGAGGGTGTAGGGAGGAAGCAGTGGGTTGGATGACCTTTGAGGTTCTTTCTAAACCCATGATTCAAGGCTCACCCTCCTCACAGGACAGATCTGATGGGACAAGCTGCAGGTCAAGGAGAAATCAAATTTTGTTACTGACCAAACTTGTGTGCCTAAACGAGATCTTCTTTGAAAGAGAGGTGACATACTCTGGCATGTTTTTTAATGCAAGTAATTCAGGTTTTTTACTCCTGGAACTGGATTTAAACATACAATTCTCACAAGCAGCAGAAGCACACAAAATCTAATTTATGAAACAGTTTAAACAAAATGTTTAAAGGTTATAATATAGGCAAGAGTTGCAATTCAAGTCTCATCTGCTATAATGAATTTGACTGCTCAGAAAGAGGAACAGCTTACAGGTTCATATTTCAAGGTATAATAAGGCAATACCAACTTGACTGGAAATAATTTTTTGCTGAGATAGGTTTTTTTTGTTAATGAAAACTAGGAGGGCATGGAAACAATTGCACAATAAGCCAATTACCCTTCAGCACCGCAAAGAGAGATTTGTGGCTCTGTAGCATCTTGTGACAAGGTCAAAAAAATGCACTATGTTTTTACACAGTTTGGGAAGCCAAAAAGATCAAAACTCAAATATTACTACAAATTCAACTTCCTGGAGCAGTTGTGAAATATTTAATTAAATACTTGCTTTCCAGAAAATAATAGACTACATCCTCAGAGGCTTAGGAATCAGAGAATAGGATTGAGAAAGAAGTAGATACATACCCTTTTCTCCATCTCCATCATACTCGATCGGTCAGAGGTTTTTTCCTGTTTCTGCTATTTAAGTTAAAAATAGAAACTTATTAAAATAGAGCAGCATGCATAGGAGAAAGCTAGAGGGGAACATGGAGAGTCTCCATACCCACTTGCCTGGAAAGAAAGATGTCTTGACACAACAGTTTGTCACAAGCCCTACCCTGGGGGGCACATGGGGTGCCATAAACATTTTCTTGTGTTTTGTTGTACTGATATGGCAGGTGTGGTCTTGTTGGAAAGCCCGCATTATGCTGTATCCATTTACATTGCTTTTATCACTGTATAGATGTTATGCTGTCTATGCATATCTTTATGATTTGGGACATGGTTTAGCCAAGGGACTATGGCATGCATACTTAAGGACAATTGCCACTCCCAGACAGGCCGAAGGAGCTCCCAGATAAGCAGAAGGAGATGTTACTGAGTTGGGCACCCAAGGCATGGTCTTCCAATAATGAAGAAACTAAATCCTCTATAGAAAAGGCATCTGAGAGAAATGGCCCATCAGCCAGAAGAATTCCAGCTGCCTCTAGGAGACCAGACATTTCTGGAGGATTCTGGTGATTCATGAGCAATCACAATAAGATTGATGGATAGGGGAAGGGGCTTACTTGGAGGGTTTGTTTTTTTAAAGTTATCATAGTCCTGGGTCCTTGGATTCTTTCCTCCTGTGCACCCCCTGAGGTGGAGAAGGGTCCAAAGCCCCAGCAGCCAGAGCTGGCACAATCAGCAGGAAGCCTGACTTCTGGCAATACTGGCAGACCTCTCAGGAGAGCTAGAGTGTAGCCAGACAAGAGGTTAGTTGTCTTGCTTTTCTGTCTGTAAATGTATGGTCAATTTTGCTTATATAATTCGTTTGTCCTACATAATAAATCCTTTTGTTGCTTTGTCTCCTTAATAGTTGCCTGTGGAAAGAGCAAATCTTATCTCTGGGTAAGTGACATTCCCTCATTCTAGGGAAAGGAGCACCTAAAATTTCTTTCACAACCCAAAGGGGAGGCCACCTAGAGCTGGCAGAGATTCCCTTTCTGCAGCAAGTCCAGTATAAGGGCAGCTGAGCTGTGGCTTGCAGAGATAAGGAGTGATCCCAGATCAACCTCAGTCTGATCCTTGGGACAAGCAGTGGGAAAGTGGGGAGAAACTCAGGGCCCTGGGGGTGCTTCACAGACAGGTTTGACATAGCAACTAATATAGACATAATCATACTTTGCCCTTCTACTACATATTGCTACAGAATCCAAACTGTACGACAGCGAAGTACAATGTTCCTTTACAGAAAGTACACTGGCTCTTCCCTCAGATTCATGAGCTAATATCCATTGCTCCATCTTTATCTAACCATTCCTGGGGCTTCTTTTCTCCTTACCTGGGTTGCTTTTTCTAATTTTGATTTGATGTCAGCCAGCTCCAACTGGGCTTCCTGCAGTTTTGATTTCAACTTCTGGTTTTCAGACAGGGCACTTTCATAGAGCTGAAGCAGGAAACAAGATACACAAGTCAATGAGACTGCTTTAGAATGACGACATGAGCCTCAGTCTAACAGTCACAGCTTCAGGCCATACATTTGTGCACGTATACACACAGACACATATGCGTTGCTTTAAAACCTGCAGGTATCATTATTTAGGGCTGGGGACCAACTCCTGCAAGCAATCCAGTATATTCTGAAGAGGGACAAAGGGGCTCAGTTTCTCTGCTTGTGGCTCCTTAAAGGTGATGATCACATTGAAAAATCCTGCACAAATGTTGCACTTTTAAAGCCACAGCCAATGGGCAAATAAAAGGGAACAATTTTATATCAAGTAACCCACTTACCATAATAAAAGACATAGTTTCAACAGACCATTTCAGTGAGCTCACTGAACATACCTAAACAGTGTAACTATTGAATTAATCCAATATAACCTAACTGAGCATATACACTTTCATTTCAAAAGGGAAGAAAAAGGGCAAAAAGTCAAAGGAGACAGAGGTGAGAGACAGACAAAGACAGAAGGTAGCGGGGGAGAGAGAAAGAGAGACTTTTGATACGTTTTATTACACAAATATTAAAAACAAATGGTGAAAGTGCAAAGTGTGTGGAACTTCCAAAGGTCCCACATGAAACACTTGCTGGTGACAAAAATACCGTGTCACCAGAGGTTGGAACCCCTCCCCCAGGCCTCTCATGGGGTTATACATGGAGATGTCCATCTTCCACCTTGCAGAGGGTCCTCTCGAGGGCCAGCATGACGCAAATTGCTTCAAGTTGGTTGCAAGATGAAGAGTCCAAATTCAAATGACAGCGTGTGTCTGGATCAGAAGGTGGAAGAGTTGGAGGGACGGCCCCTGTAAGCAGGTTTCTGAAGCTTTTCAGAGTCACCACCTTGTCCTTGCCCAGCAGGAAGTTGGCCAGGCAGATCATGCTCCTCTTGGCTACTTGGTATGGGATAAAGATGATGTACAGTCTCAGATAAGTTCAAGTCCAGTGTGCCAAAGAGGCTGCTGAAGGCAGCAAAGAGTGGCAGCAGGTGGGGGCAGTCCAGGAAGGCACAGAAGAGCATCTCTTCCACCTCCTCCTCCTCACAGAAAGAGCAGGCCACCAATGCTGCCAGGTTTAAGTGGTGAACATAAGTGTCCATGGCCACGGCCCCAAGCAGCAGCTACCACTGGAAGTCACCAGTTCTTTTGGCAATGGGCAACTTGTACAGGGTGCCTCAGGCTGGGGAGGCTTGCTTTGGTATTACTGTCAGTAGGCGCTGCCTCCAAGTCACATCAGGGCGGGCTGTGAGGACACAGGCCTGATGTACTTTGACTGCCCGTGTGTACAGTGTCTTCTCAGACAAGATCTCAAGGCAGAACCCTTCACTGTTCTTGCTGGGCACAGGGAGAAACAGCAGAATGCTCGGTTCACCTGTACACAGCCAGAGAAACAGACAGTGATAGAGCAAGCTGTCACTGAGGAGGGCTTGTCATGTGCTGAGATGGTCTTCTAGGACAACAAGTCTTCTACGGCAACACACAGGAGGGACAGTTTCACTTCAGCCAAAGGGACAGAGTGCAGGCCCAGCTGGTCAGCTGGGGCTTTGGCCAAGAGCTAGGTAGACCAGGCTGAGTTGAAGAGGTGAGTCAGCTTGACAGTGTGCAACCAGACCAAAGAAGCAATGAGGCTTCTGGGGGAGAGGCTGAGACAGTGACAGAGAGGAGAGCCAGAGCCAGAAGAGAATTTCGACTTGTTAAACCTTTATAATACAAGTATTAGAAACAAATTGTGAAACTGCAAAAGGTACATGGGCCCTGCCTGGGGCCAAGCATCAAACACCAGTCAGCAAAAATAAACCAAAAACACCCCCCAAAAAACAAAAACCCAGACATTGAAACCCTCTCCCCAAGGCGTCTCATTGGGTTACACATGTAGAACCAGCTGTCCATCTTCCACCTTGCAGAGGCCCCCCTTGATGGCCAGTATTATGCAAACTGCCTCACATTTGGTTGCAAGATGAAGAGTCCAAATTCAAAAGGTGACATGTGCCTAGACCAAGAAGTGCAAGAGTTGGAGGGCATCAAAGCTGGTCCCTGTAAGCAAGTTTCTGAAGCTTTTCAGAGTTGCCATCTTGGCCTGGCCTAACAGGAAAGGAAGTTGGTCAGGCAGATCATGCTCCTCTTGGATACTTGGTACAGGATAAAGATGTACACAGTCTTAGAGAAGTTCAGGTCTAGTATGCCAAAGAGGATGCTGAGTGCAGCAAAGAGCAGCAGTAGGTAGAGGCAAGTCCAGGAAGGCATGGAAAAGAGTGTCCTCCTCCTTTAGAAAGGGCAGGCCACCAATGATGCTGGGTCTAAGTGGCAGACAAAAGTGCCTATGGCCAGGACCCCAGGCAGCAGCCACCATGGGAGGTCACAAGTCTTCTTAGCAATGGGTAGCTTGTACAGGGTGCACCAGACCAGGTGGGCTTGCTCTGCTGTTGCTACCACCAGGCACCACCAGAGAGAGAGAAAAATGGCCCTCCCATTCAATTCGTAAATCCACTGAGGTTTTCTGTTTCAGAGAGACATGGCAACTGCATTTAGGCAAACAGTGCTGGAATACTATGAGTCCTGAATATTGACTGGCTCTTTAGGACATTCCCATTAATAACCTGGATGGATTTCTCTTATGGAGCTGCATATTTATAAAACTAAGATGAAGTACCTCTCAGTAGTAAACCCGTAGGGAAATTAAGATAATTCTATCCATTTACCTTTCATATAGTTTTGCTGCTTTTGTATGTATGTGTGCAATCTGGGAGCATATTAAGACTCATTTTATCCTTTAATATTAATTTTTTCAAGGATTAAATCAAACATGGGAAAAATGTAAATTGAAGAGGGCACTGCAACTCGCAAGGACATCTTTTCTTATGTAGTGCTATTCTTCATCTACATTTTCCATGTCTGCTCTTCCCCATAAAAATAGGTTAGGTTTCATCCTCATGCAAATTCAAAACAGATGAGGTACATCATGAAAATCAACTGGTTACAAACATTAAGCAAATATTATCAAGTGATAACGCCAAGCAAGCCTTGCCCAAAAGGCAATAGCTGCATGTTAAACAGCAGTGTCTGCCATTTGAAAAGTATAGATGAAGTACACACGTACTTAAAAAAAAAAAGCAAACTCGCTCAAGCCAGAGCACATTTCCAGTCTGCTTTCATCCCTAACCCTCCATTCCTACATATTTCACTTTCATAGCTTTCCTTGAGTCTCTTGTTCCTTCTTCAGGGCTGTAAAGAACAGCGGAGCGTTGCACTTGAACAAACTTTCCGTGATTCTAGTACAGAGTGAATTCAAGAGAAAGAAGCTCTTTACAAGCTAAGCTTAAAGCAGGATCCCCTTGCAAACAGAAGGGTTGTTGAACAGGCCATTCCTGAAAACATTCCCCCTTCTTTGTTCCTTCTCCGCTCCTCTTGTTAAAACCAAGGTTTCTGATGGAAGGCTACAACTGGAATGGGCAGTTGTAGTGTAAAACAGCACACCTAAAGCAGCCCTACCTTTTTATAGTCCCTGTTACTCTCGTCTTCTGTTCTGGCGCTGAGAGAGGCCAAGCGGTTCTCTCTCCGGGTGTAGGCGCTGGAGCGGCTGGAGGCACGATCGCTGTAGGAGTCACTGGTGGTAGGGTTTGTACCTGCCAGTTCCAACCTAAACACATAAGAGCTGACACTTAAAGAACAGTTTGAGAACACTTGAAATGCTGTCAGTATGAATGTGACTGGTCAGGGCTCAAGCCTTCTGGGAAAATACCTGCCAGACAGCTAAAAGAAATCACTAATTCAAGTGTTGCTGATAGTATTCAGGGTCTCTCAAAGCAAACAGTTTGAAATGAACTTCACATGGGGAATCTCTGACTGATGAAGGCCAACTGGCCACCTAATTTTTAGAAAAAACTCAGGGCAGTGGTAATTGGGCCCAGCCACGCTAGGGCAGCACCTGCTTCCAATCTTTTCCTTGAAGTTATGGTTCTGTCTGGATGATAGGGTGGTTTCCCCACTCACTCAGGTAACAGGGGTCTAGGCAGCCTCCACTGCTCCAAAACTCCTGCTTAGGCATGTGTGTCAAAGGTCTGGATGACCTCTCACACATACACCATGATCCGGAAGGACAGATGACTACCAAACAAACAGACAGGTAACAGGGAAAGAACTGATGTCTTTCCCTTAAACTCAATAAGCAGCAACTTGAAGGGAAGAAAAGTGACTTGGAAGTTCACCTGAGGCAAGAACCTTACCCTGGGCAACCTGCTTTGGAATCAAAGTTTGGTCTAAGGTGCATTTCCAAATTTATTTTTTATGGAGGTAATGAATGGGACCTGGGAAGCTTGAGTTGAGTTGAGTTTAGTCAGGCTGGGTTGTGGGGGTGGGAGGGAGAGAAGGAGGAAGACACTGACTTAGGTTAGAGGCAGGGAAGCAGAAGTGAGTGGGGTGGACTGGTTTTGAACTTTTGGATATTGTGTGCACGTGAGCTTGTTCTGTTATACTATCTTCTTTTCATATCTTACTCTGTTTTCATAAGTTATTTTGGCTTTTAATGTAAGCCACTCTGAGCCTTGGAGAGGGGTGGGGAAAGGGAGATGGCCTATCAAACCAAAATCAACCAATAAGCAGTTTATGCTACTCATTTTATGTACTGTGAAACCAGGAGGCAACATACATGCATCTTGTTTATACATATTAATTAGAAAGTATGCAAGGGAAAACTCTTACCTGGAAAGTCTTTCATGCTAAAAGGAAGAAGGAAAACAAAAGGGGAAAAACAGGATTAGCAATTAGCAGAATTAACACTTCAAATGAAACACTGCAGGAATGGCATTTAGGAGTAATTTTCAATCTTGAAATCAAGTGGCCAGGGGCCCAATTAGCTATCACATACACAAATAGTAACTTCCTGATCTTTGCCCATAACCTCTTGAACTCTTTGGCTTCACTGAAACACTTTAGATTTCATTCCTTTCTAGATAAGGTGAAAGTTAACAGACAAGTCTGGTCAAATTGCAATTTAAAAAAAGAATTGCAATGTTTTGTGGCTGATGCCAAGGGGAAATCGAAGCCTAATGAGACTGCATATAAAATATGGACCAGGATCCAAGACTACTCTGAATTTAAGACAACCCCCCATAATTAGATTCTATACACGGAAAATTTGTGAATTTGTCCTCCACATTGTTGCAGCAAAGAAAGCAGCAGTAGGGAGGCAGGGAGTGAGGGAGTTAAGAAGCTTGACTGCTGCCTTTCCTCCTGTACCGCATACCTTGCTGCCTGTCCACTCCTGCCCCACAGCACGTACCCCCTGCCCCCATGTTGCCTCGTACACTATTTTCTCCCTGCCACTCCTCCCCACCCACCTGCCCTTCCCCTCCGCTGCTGCTTACCCTCCGTTGCAGCTCCAGCTCTTGCCCAAGACACAGAACACCCAGCCTCTACCCAGACAGGCTGTGGCAACTGTAGTGGCAGCAGCCCCAGGATTGTGATGGAGCTGAAACTGGAGCTGTCACCACTGCTGCTGGGCAGGAGCCAGCATATGCTCTGTGTCCTGGGAACTGCAGTTAAGGGTAGGGGGCAGGGGGAGGCGCAGGGCAGAGGTGAGGCTGGGATGGCTACTTATGCATTCCCAGAATACAAGATACAGGCAGCCCCTGCTTAACACAGTTTTGATTAGTGCTGTTTTGCTATGGTGCTCATTTAAAATTGATACCTGGTTTCGCTGAGCACTCAGTGAGTTTTGCTATAGCACTCAGTGGAATCAGCAAGTTTTGGCAGGAAGGCAGGGAGAAGCAGTGGTGGTGGCGGCAGCAGCAAGCGTGGCAAATGGTAATGAGTGGGGGGGGTGGGCTTGAGCATGGGCGGTGGGGAGAAGCCAGGCACAGCTGGTGAACACAGACTGGTGGGGTGGTGGAGCCGGCCGGGGGTGGGCTTTACAGCCGGCTGGGCACACAGCATGGACACTGCAAACCCCCCTGCTCCCAGTCAGCTGCAAACATCCACCCTGCTCCTGCGGGATGCTCCACCGCCTGAGTTCACCAGCTGAAGCATGGGGAGAAGTGCGGGGCCTGCGTCGGTGCCCAGGGTCAGGGCCAGGGCCAGCGGGGACCTACACCCAGGGTGGGCCAGCAGGAGTGTGGGGCCCGGGGCCCGGGCCAGCAGGGGCCTATACCCAGAGTGAGGCAGCAGGAGTGCTGGTGCCCAGGCTGGCATGTGGGGCCAGCAGGTGGGCAGAGGTGACAGCGGTGAGAAGTGGTGCCAACCAATCACCTATATTTACATTCATTCCTATGGGCAAATGGATTTCGCTTTGCACTCTTTCACTTAACGCTCGGTTTTTCTGGAACCAAATAAGAGCACTAAGCAGAGGTTCCTTTGTATCCCCTTGGTGAAGGGGAGGGACTACTGGCTCCTATGGCCAATCAGTGGTGAGGGGCGGGGCTGCCACCTCCTCAACCAATCAGCAATGGGGGTGGAACCACCATGACCCTTGGCCAATCAGCAGTAAGGGGTGGGACCATTACAAAAAGACCAACTCCCTCCCTCCCTAGTTGGCTTGGAACCCTGTTCTTCCTGGCTGTGTACCGCTCTACTTCTAGACACAGCCAATAGAATTGCAAGGACAAATGACTGACATGTATTTCCACCAATGAACTGAAATACAGAATTTTTGCAATCCATTCCTCATTTAGAAATGGACAGGGGATAAAGAGTTTTTTTTTTTAAAAAAAGGATGGTCTGATATAAAACAGGACCTATGGCCACCCTAGGTGGGGCAGAGGTAGCAGGGGCTGGAGCCACAGGAGCCACCTGTCCCCCCACTCTTATACTCAAATCCAAGGTGAGAGACCATTTCCTCCCATGATGAATAAGGAAAAAAAAACCTTGCCTGGGATTAGAGTAAGTACACTATGTCTGTAGCAGGTATCCCAATGTAATCAATTAAAGCAGAGGAAGTTCTAGGTCAGTTGCACATATTTAGTACTTCCTCTAATCTAGTTCACATTAGACAGACTTGAATTCCTCCCCTACAAAGGTTAACAATGGCTAAGAGAGAGCAGGTCATACAAGGAGAGGCTGAAAGACTTGGGACTGTTAAGCCTGGAGGAGAAAAGACTCAGAGGAGACTTGATGGCAGCCTATAAGTATATTAGCGACATACATCAGGGATTGGGGGAACATCTGTTCACCTAGGTCCCCCAGGGGAAGACAAGAAACAATAGGTACAAACTGATTGCAGATCACTTCAGATTGGACATAAGGAAAAACGTATTTACAAGTCAAGTGCTGAGGGTCTGGAACAGACTCCCTGCCCCCAGAGATGGTACAGTCACCCATCCTGACAATCTTCAAAAAGCATCTTGATGCTCATCATGCTGGGGTAATCTAACCCCAGCAGTCTTTCCTGCCCAAGTACAGGGGGGCTGGACCCAATGATCTTGTGAGACCTTTTCCAGCCCCTAACATCTATGAAATGATCTTGCCTCTCTCTCTTTAACTGCAAGCCTAAAGTAGCCATTTCTGAAGACTGCTAGTCAATTTTTGCAGAACCCAAAAATCTGACCCATAAATGGAATCAGTGGAATCTGACCCATAAATGACATCATAAATGGAATCATTCACAAAGGTTTGGTTGTCTCATCTTCTTCTGTTGCACACTAATTGGTTGCATACTCATTTCTAAATTAATTCATGCCTTCTAGCTCTGGTGGAAGAAATGTCCAGTGAGTCACGTGAATAACAAAGAATAATAGAGTCAGTCCTCTTCCCACCTCCTGGGTATGTATTAAAACTCTGGAAATCCACAAAAAGCTATCGCTTCCCCTGGGAGCAGAAGGATTCTCACTTTTCAGAAGCCAGGTGTGAATGCAAAGCTCTAAGAGGTGCAGGAGGTTCATAAATGGGGCGGAGGTTCTACACTGGGGGCAGGTTGGGAATTTCTGGTGCAGAATACATTGTACCTCCTTTCCCCTACAATTTCCACTGACCTGCAAACTACTTGAGTTCTATTCTTAGTGCTACATTTGTTACAACCCACTTGCACTCAAGCCAAAGACAACCTCAGCCAACTTAAGCACAAAATAAATCAAAGGATGGTTTTGCTTGGCACTATAACATGACAGAGGTTACCTGTGGTAAGCCATGTTTGTTAGTAAGAGTTCTGTGGGTTGGAAGGTTCTCCATTATATATAAGTGCAGAAGTCAAATGGTAGCAGCAAAAATGATATGCAACATGACTCCACAATACTGAAAATCCTCAAAAGGAGGATTTGAGTGTTGTTGTAGAGGCCTTTTCAGAGGCACAGAAGAGAGGGCGAGTGGGGTGGGGGGCAGGGGGGAGCACTGCATTTATTCAACATGCATCTTTTTTGCCCAAAAAATAGCTGCTGGAAATAAGAGTGCAGAGCTTCAACAGGGAAGTGCTGGGGGAAGAGGGCTCAGTCATGAGGAAGGTATACTCTCTGGTCCCTCTTTGAGCCAGGTGGGTAGTCAGCGATGCCTACCAAATTTGCTGAGGGCTAGCTGGCTGGCACAGAGAAGCCTGGCAGTTTGACTCCAGTAGGATTGGGTCCTCACCTGATATGGTGGCTAGTACCACTGATTAAGCCAAATTCTTTGGCTGCTCTTCTCTTTTCAAGCTGAGCTGGGGGGGAAGGGGAGGGGGAGCCAAGAGCACCTGCCAAGTCAATGGAGGGCTTGATCCTGTTGGAGCTGAACTGTTTAGTCCCTCTAAGCCAGGTGTGCCCTCAGTTGACTCCACAAGTGCTGCTGGCTAGGATTGGCTGGTACTGCTAGCTGCCCACCCAACTCAACTTGAGAAGATTAGAAGGGCTAGCTATTTTGACTCAGACAGAAGGGCTTCTTACAGCTAGTGGGGGTTAACAGAACAGCCACAGTTTTTTGCATTCCCCCACTTCAGTTGCCTACATTTTCCCCTGTGGAAATGCCGTACTTACTGGTACTTCCAAGGAAAAGTCTT
Organism: Gavialis gangeticus; assembly: GCF_001723915.1. Lineage (NCBI taxonomy): Eukaryota > Metazoa > Chordata > Crocodylia > Gavialidae > Gavialis > Gavialis gangeticus. The sequence goes on along the minus strand of NW_017729019.1, from coordinate 2,489,178 downwards.
TTTTTTCTTCATTCCACCTTTCAAAAACAAGGTACATCTTATTCAGGGGCATGTGGTATGAAAGAAAATACAGTAGTAAAGGAAAGAGATTCACAAGCCTTTGTTGTTAATGTGAGAAAACCTGCTTTCACCATAGAAAAGGCAAAATGGGCTTCTTCAAAACATTTTTTCTAGATGCAAAAGACTGGATATATATACACGTAAAAGAAGGATATTTAAAAAAAAAAAGAATACTTAAAAGTGATTACCAGAAATGACAAAGAAAGAGACAAGGTCTGAGTCTACACATTGCTTCCATGAGCATCACGTGGAATTCCCTGGGGCAGGTCTCAGTTTTCTTTACTGAAAGATTCCTACAGGTCAGGAGTCTACAACCTGTGGCCCTCAGGCCAGATCTAGCCCACAAAAAGGTTGGATCCAGTCTAGGTAGGTCTATCCCAGCCTGGAACAGCACAGGACAGTTAGTGGCAGAGCTGTGCCTAGCCACCTACCCACTCTCCAGTATCTTCATCTGCAGCGAGTTAAGTCAAGTTAGCTCAGGCAGCTTTGAGCTCTCCAGGGGTCTGGATGTGTGTGGCCTATGGCACGGGCCAGGTTGCAAGCTGCTGCCTCTGGCAGCGAAAGTTTGCCAACCCCTGTTTAGGCAACCCCATCAGCTAAACAAACATCTTAGAACTGAAGAAAAACAGCCAACTAGGGGACAGCAGCATATGCAAAATGTATGGCTCTGTCTTAAGTTAATTTAGTATATTCTAAAGTTCATAACTCAAAAGGCATCACTACATTTCCTATTTGTGCTCTAAACTGTAGCACTTCACAGAAAGCCTGTATCTTTCCCAAGGTTTGAAATCCCTCAGCAGATATATGTTGCAGTTACAGTGATACATAATGAAACAAAAAGATAATTAACTTCAAGATGGAACAAGACCGAACTTTCCACAAGCAACTGTATAAAGGCTGCACTTGGAAAGAGAAGTCTGAACTTAACATTACAGTACTAGCCGACTACCCTGATGTAACTAAGGTGGTAAAGTCAGTTTCTATCAAAGACCATTCTTTCAGTTGACCCATAATTTCTGGAGAGGTACATCAGGGAAAACCACTTTTTGATGTTTCAATTTTGGTCTCAAATACATGCAGCTGGCTTCCAGGCATAGCAAAATTTGAGAAGTTCAGTGAAACAATATCCCCTACTGTAAAAAAAAAAAAAAAAAATCCAATTATATATTTTTCCAAAGGGGGCCTATTGAAAGGGCTGGACTTTGAAAGGCAATATGGACAATGCTCTGAGTGACACAGGAGGCTCTTAAAGCAAAAGGAGGCAATGAAATGTAATTTAAACAAAGTTATAAGTATTTTAAAACTGCTGACAGAACATGAATAATGGAACCTTCAGGTCTTCAGCCATGCACTGCAGTAGATACACGTAGGGTGCAATTTGGGAGGCATGAGCTTCAAGGCAGGTTAAAAAAGAAAGTGGTGGGAGAATGAGCAAGCAAGCGAGTGAGTGAATGTTATTTATTTAAAATCAGAGCTGTCCAACTTCAGCATGGCCAGTAGGCCTGTGTGAGTGATCCGGCTTCGGATCTGGCCGCTTCATATGGCCGTGACCTGATCCAGAGCTCCAACTGGGTTTCTGCCTCGATCCAGCCAAAACTTGGGAGACGCATCAGAGATCTGGCCATAGGGTATAATGGGGAAATCAATGAAATATTGATAACTTTGTTGTTTTTTGTCAGATTTGGATGAAACTTGCAGGGATGGTAGCCTCTGCTGAGAGCATGAACCTGCCAAGTTTCAAGAAGATCGGCGCAGGGGTTAGGGGGGAACTGTACCCCACATTCTTGAAAGCCAAACTCATGTCATGGCTGCGTGCTACACCACAGGGGGATGAAAACTGCAGGGCTGGTAGCTCTTACTGAGGCCACAAAGCCAGCCAGGTTTCAAGAAAATCGGTGCAGGGGTTTGGGGGGAACTGTACCCCAAATGCTTGAAAGCAAAGCTCCTTAATGAGCATCAATTAGCACCTACAAAACCAGGCTAAGGAGAGGAAAGAATCAATACAATCAACTGCCCCAAGACAAAGAGTCTTGGCATGAGTTTTGCCTGTCAGCAGCTAGGGGTGCAGGGCCCCAGAGCCCCCTGCACCCATCTCCTCCACAGCTGGCAGGTGTCACAGCAGGGGCCACGACCCCTGCAGCTGTCACCCTGCTGCACCTGAAGACACGCAGTGTCACCCAT
>NW_017729019.1:2454766-2481937 GCF_001723915.1 Gavialis gangeticus | reverse complement strand
CACCCATCTCCTCCACAGCCGGCAGGTGTCACAGCAGGGGCCACGACCCCTGCAGCTGTCACCCTGCTGCACCTGAAGACACGCAGTGTCACCCATGGCACGAGTTGTGCTTGTCCACAGCTTGAGGGGCAGTTCCCCCCAAACCCCTGCACTGATCTTCTTAAAAGTTGGCAGGCTTTGTGGCCTCAGTAAGAGCTACCACCCCTGCAGCTTTGACCCCCATGTTTTAACACACAGATGTGACAGGAGTTTTGCTTTCAAAAATCTGGGGTGCTGTTACCCCCAAACCCTGCACCAATCTCCTTGAAATTTGGCAGACTCTCTGCCACCTCTGAAAATTTCATCCAAATCAGACAAAAAACAAAATTATAGGTATTTTATTGTTTCCCCATTATACCCTATGGCCAGATCTCGAAGGTGGCTCAGAGGTGGCTCCGAACCGCTCCGGGAAGCTTAACGAGACCAGAGCTTCAACCCAGATATGCTGCTTTGGACCCCGAAGCATCCGAAGCTTCTCCAGATCCAAAGCTCTGTCCAAAGCCTCACACAGCTCTAATGGCCAGGAGCCACATAAGGTGCTGGTGGTTCTCCCCTCCATGCAGGCTTTGCTGGTGGCTCCCCAGCCCTCCTCCATGATGTGGCAGTGGGAGAGGTGCCTGTAAGGGCCCACAGGCTGCAGGTTAACCGCTCACAGGCTGCACGTGACCCACCAAACAGCAACTGAACAGCCCCGATTTAAAGGAAGGCTTTCAGAAGTACTTGACAAATTAAGGTAAGGACCTGGGGGTTATAGTGGACAATAAACTGGATACGAGTCAACAGTGTACCCTCATTGGAAAGGAGGCTAACAGCATTCTGGGCTGCACTAGTAGAAGCATTGCCAGAAGATCAAGGAAAGTGGTTCTTCCCCTCTGTTCGGTGAGACCACATCTGGAGTAGTGTGCTCAGTTTTGGGCCCCCCAAGAAAGGATGTGGACAAGCTGGAGAGAGTCTAGTAGTGGGAAACAAAAATGTTTAGGGGGTTGGGGGACAACTTCTGGGGTGAGGCTATGGAAACTGGGTTCAGTCTGAAAAAGAGAAAACTGAGGATGGAGCTAGACTGTTCTCAGTGGTGGCAGATGACAGAACAAGAAGCAACAGTTGGATATTAGGTTGCATATTATGAAAAACTCCCTGACTAGGAGGCTGAAGCACTGCAATGGGTTACCCAGAGAGGAGGTGGAAACTCCATCCTTGGAGGTTTTTAAGGCCCGGCTCAACAAAGCCCTGGCTGGAATGATCTAGTTGGGGATGGTCCTGTTCTGAGCAGGGGACTGGACTAGATGACCTGCTGAGGTCCCGTCCAACCCTCATTTTCTATGATTCTAGGTTGGGACCAGCTTTTCAAGAGAGTTCAGATTCCAGTATAGTTCTGCAAATCTGGGCCAAATTGTGGGCACTGTGCTCATGATCAGTTTAGCTCTACGCTTCCAGAAATTACACTAGCCCAATCATGTCTCCAGTTTGTTTTTTTTAAGAAAGCTATAGGAAAAATGCAAAAAAAACCCCCCATTGCATTAACATAAAATTTTCACAGCTTATCGTTTAAAATCACATAGTGTACAGATTATGTTTCCTGGAACTTCATATACTACATGAGCAGAAAAAAGTATGGAACATCCCTATCCCGAAGAGGGGAAAAAAATTAAATCAGATATAAAAGACAAAAATCAGAGCATAAGAAGAAACTGCAGGGAGAAAAAGGAGAGCAAAAAGACAAAAGGTCACAACATGTAGCCATTCAGTCAGATGTACATTGTAAGCATGGGATTTTCTATTCCTGTTTCTTGAATACTTTACAAATGCTATGTTAAAAGTATTCCGAGACATTCAATACAGAAAAAACCTTCATTTTTGTTTTTCCTTGATATCAACACTAAACTTCCAACATTACGGTTGGCTTTGCCCACATCATTCAGTTTTCCTCAGAACTTGAACAAAAACTAGAACATTAACAGCCACACAAGCTTCTGACTGCAATGTCATTGACCTCAGGCAAAACAGAGCCAGATCAGGGCAGTATCTAAGAGGAAGATCAGTGAAAGCCTAGAAACTGCGGGAAGTCCTGACTGCAATTCAGAAGGCAGCATGTTTCCTTCTAAGTCAGTGCTGAACCAACGTCCCATTATTTCTTTAAACTAGGGGTGCTCAACCTTCAGCCTGCCAGAGCCCTGCTATCCAGCCCACAGAGGGTCCCCATAAGCCCCAAAACACAACAGTGTTGGAGCACAGACAGGAGTTGCCACTCCCCTGCTAACACATTGCCAGACTCATGCAGAGCCCCACAGGCTGGACAGCACGCTAAACTGGTGAGCAGAAGCGGCGCAGATCCAATCTGGGCATGCAGAGTTTCAGCTGGAGGCAGCGTGCCCTGATCTGGCAGTGCAGGTGCCCTAACAAGTCTTTACTGAAGCTGTCTTACTGTGCCCAAAGCAGAAGATGCCTTATACTATTCTGCAGCAACCCTATTAGTCAGCTTGGAACAGGTATTGATGGAGTCTCAGAGAGAATACAGGGGAAACACTAGGCCTTGAGATGGGCTGCCGCTAAGAAATAAAGGGGGCAAACAGAATTTGTACTGGGTTAGCTTAACTTTGCTCTGAAATGTCCCATATGAAACAGTTCCTCTCTGTGTCCCCAGGATAGCTCATTGTGCTTGCTTTGTTCACATTTCCAATTAAAAATCAGAGCTAAGCATTGGCAGTTACTTTATTAGTTTGGATGGCTCTAGGCTCACAAGGAGCCAGGAATGGCGTACGGTTTTGATTTTAGAAATGTTTGCATTACAGAACACTGGAGACTTCCTTTAAAAAACTCAAAAGCTCTTACAGTTATTAGAAGTTCAGTAATGTATAATTAAAACCAAATTCTCATGGAAGGTTTAAAATGAAATGTAGCCCTAAAAAGCAGTGCCAAAAGGGGATCAGCCTCTTGCCAAGGCAGAAATTGGCCTAATTGCCTTCAGTTGCATCCTTCTGCGGCCAGGATCCAACCCTGAAAGGATGGGAAAACTCTAATATTTACATTTCTTCCAAAGCAAATAGCTGTGGGAACATTTTATACTTTACTATCTGCAGCTGGCCAAACTCTGGAAATTTAGGGCTATTTTGCGATGCTCTGGAGTGAATTTGTTTGGTTGTATTTTGGACATAAATAGGAGCACTGTTACAAGGCAACCACCAATGGTGGCCATCAATGTTACAAGATGACCACCAATTAAAAAGAAAGAACATAGCTCAAACTATGCCTAGTTTTTCCCATTTCTGCATGCCAAGGAGAAATTTTATACAGTTTCTGAAGCAAAAGGGTAGTAAAGCACTGGAACAGGCTACCCAGAGAGGTTGCAGAACCTCCATCTTTAAAGGTTTTTAAGACTTGGGTAGACAAAGCCTTGGGTTGGATGATATAGCTTGGGATGGTCCTGCTTTGAGCAGGGGGTTGGACTAGATGTCCTCCTGAGGTCTCGCCCAACCCTAATTTTGCCTGATTTGATTAGGGGTACAATTGTACCACCGCACCCCACCATGGATCCACTCTTGCACATGCACACATATGCAGCCTGTGAGAGAAATGTGGGGACCTCTCATTTTGGAAACTGGAAATAAATAAATCCTATCTGAAATCTAAGCTGAATTTCTAAATTATTTAAACGTTACTAATAATTATTATTTTACTCATCATATTAGAATGAATATTAAGAAAGAAAACTCCCACAATTTTGGGGGCCCCCTTCCATGATTGCGCACCCAGTACAACTGTACCCATGCAACAGCTCTCCCCCTTAGGTCCTGCACACACACAACCACAAACCTTAGTACACTGTAGATTCCATCTGTACCTACTTACAGCCGATTCATATAAGAGAAATATGCCATTCAGTTAACATTTGCTTCTTATTCGCCTTTATTTGAGGTTAGTGACTCCAGAGTGCAGCGATAAAACAGGTGCAATGTAGTCAGAACACCCATTTTCAACAGGAGTATTCAACTGGTGGCTTGGTAATACTGCTTGAAGTTAGTGTCTCTACAAAAACAAGCTTATTGCCTTACGAGCTGCTTATTTCTGAAGCTTCCTGTTAGCTAAAGGTGAAATAAGAATACTGTTTGCCCTCCAGCCAATTTTACGTATTTGTGTGAATGCAAGGATTACAAATCCTTTTCCTGTGATTAACGACTCTACCTAACCAAACCTCCTCCACCTATCCCCCCAACCGCAATAAGCCTGATGCAAAGTATGTTTTTGCAAACTATAAATCAACCATCAAAGCTTAATAAAAAGCTACTCTAACTGGAACATAATATTAAAAAGATCATCCAAGATGGAATAGTGATTTCAGCAGCTAGTAGAACAGCTTACATTATTGACAATGAGGATAGTACGTTTAATCAGAAATAAATGCATACCAATATAATTGAGTGACAACTCCATCTGCCGAAATCCAAAAATAGGTCTAAACTTCTACAGCATTCCAATAGCGTGCACTTTATTGCCAGCCCTTGCCTCAGTTTCCCACCCTTTTCTTCCATAGCCCTTTGGCTTTGTAACAGCTGCACTTCATTACCACAATCCCATGGGAATAGAACTCTCCATGTAAAATGTCAAGCTGGATTGTATTTTAATTTCATAAAGGCCACAATTCAGAAACTTGGTTTTGTTGCTGTTATTTTTTTCTGCCTCTTTGAGATCAAATTTTATGGGTGAAAAATTTAATTTTACCAAGTGATGCGATCTTAGCCAAAAGTCCCCAGACGTGAAGTTTCAAGAGAAAACAAAAAACAGGCATCCAAGTGACAAAGGAGAGAGAAAGGGGTTTTGCTTCTAAACTTCCTTAAATATGAGAATGTCACGGGCTGCTGCTTCTCTCCAGCCCCACCAGATGCCACAGCTGGGATATTTCCAAATTTTATTATAAGAGATTTAATCTTTTATGGCACTTGAAAACTGGCCAGAATTCAAGTTGCCTAAAGCAGACACTTCAACTTCGAGTGAAGTAGATTTTAGACATAGATGTCTTGTGAATACCTTTTTTTCCCTTCCCCTCCAAAAGCACATGGCATTCATATAGCAACTGCAGTCATCTAGAATGATTTCATGGAAAGGCAATTAGGTAAGCTCTGTCATCTATAGTGCATAAAGTATCTTGTCATTCTAGAAATAAGTTGGCTATACTGTCTTGTTCCTGTCATCTCCCCTTCTCATTAGTTTCCTTCTACTGGAAAGAGTGAGATCATGAAATGCCATATAGATCATCAGCCAGAGTTTGGCCCCCTAGGAATTCACAGACAACAATTTGCTCTAAACAGTGTTAGTATCAGTAGTTTAAGTGTGCTGCCAACTAATTAGGTACTGTTCTGGAATTTGAGTTAAAAATTAGGTGAATGCAACAATTTCAATGTTTTGTGTTATTCCAAAAACATTTTAACAAACTACTTTAAAGTAAAACACAAAACACAGATGCTCCTCCAAATAGATAAAACACATTTTTTGACTGAGTGGACATGCGCCTGTTACATTATGTTGCTGTGATCAGGTATGAAGGTGCAAAAGGAGGGATTACTAGAGTCCCAGAATCTGTAGAAATCTCACTGCACTTCTTTAGGCAGTGGCCATGAATGCTAAATGGCCAATTAAAGTCATTTTGTTTGCAAGCTTCCCCACAGATAAAAGCAAACTGGTTTCCAAAACCATGCATCTGAGGTAAAAATGATACCAGGTCAAGAATTATTTTTTAATGGTGTGTACGCACACAGGCTAGATTCTACTCTATGACCAATCACTGTCAATCCCTGCAAGAGCAGCTTTAAAACAGTCCTGCTCCAATACAAGGAAGCAAAATTCATCAAGAAGGATTCTAGAACGGTGTAAGAATCAAACTCCAGTCTACCATAATTCCTTCCTGAATGCTTTTGGGCAGTTTTCATCAATAAGGGTTAAGATAATTTAACAATAATGATAAAAAGCGAAGGCTATTTTGATAAAGTGTTGGAGCACAATTAGCGTGCAGTCAGTACAGTGACAGATTACAGCAGACAGCATTCAACTGATGGATGGACTACAGGTAGAAGACCACATGCATTTCCAGAGACGAGCAAGAACAGTATTTTTTTTTGTATACAACATGGCCCTGAAGGAGACGTGTATTATTTTTGGAAGGCAGAATGAAGAGAGGTTGGGAGGAATTGTGGGGGGGCATCTTACCTTGAAAATACCACTAAGTATTTTTACAGGGAAAACATAGGCAGTGGAAATAAGACAGAGAAGCAAGAACCCATGATTGCTCTGTTAACTCCCTAGCTACAGGATGTGGCAGGTACTGCTGGGTGCCCACCTAGCTTGGGAAGAGGGGTCCAAGCAGCAGTAACATAACTAGGGGCAGGCAAGAGAGGCACCTGCCCTGGGTGTCAAGTCAGGAGGGGTGCTGGAATCATCCCCCACCCCTGCAGAATCCATGCCTCAGGAGCAGACCCATGTCAGGAACTGCAAGACTGTCTGGTGGTGGTAGTAACAGCGGCAGCAGCTGCTGCTGGTTTAAAAGCGACAGCTGTAGCAAGCAGAATGCAGGGTGGCAGCGGTAGCAGCTTAGCTGGGGACTGTTTAGGAGTTCCTGGCAGGGGTTAAGTGCGACAGGATGGGAACCTCGGGGTCGCCGTGCTCACCCTTAGTTACCCTCTATACCACGTCAAGCTGCCTATCCGCACATCAAATCTCGCCCACCACATCTTTGGTCTTAAGTGTATTATAGGGAGGCTACCTTTAGTTTTCTTGGCCACGGTTCTCCTGTCCTATACCAGCCCCGTTTTCCGGAATGGGGTTCAGATGCACCCCAGCCTTATGGGCTCTGCGTGGCTCCAGCCACCCCTGTACCACACCCCAAGCCTCATGGATGTACCAAATGTTCTTCGGTCTTATTGGATGCCTTCTCACTGCCCACTCCCTGGGGTTTCTTGCTGGCCACTCTCTGGGGCTGGGGCTCCCACAGTGTCGTGGTTCCCCTATGAGGCCTCCTCCATCCCCTTATAGCCTTACCTGGTCCTCCGGTTGACAACAGCAGACAACAACACAAGCCCCTGGGCTATAACAAATCTAAACCGCTCAGCTAACCTCCTTTGAGTCGCACTCCGCGGGTGCTCCATCCTTCACCAGTGTAACAAACTGCTCGCATTCAGGCCTTTCCCTTTTTGCTTATTTGGGCAGCGCTCCTTCTCCTCGGCCACCAGCAGAGACCACCTCTCTCCCAGCCTCCAGCCTGTGCTTTATATAGGAGCCAGCCCAGCCCCTTCCGGTCAGCTGACTCAACAGGTGTGGGCCCCTAGCTCCTCCTGGCTGCCCTGGCAACCGGCACCTGGGTGGCCATTCCTGCCCCTCTAGTAGCAGGCACCTTAGTGCCCTGCTACAGTAAGATTGTTGCCACCTACTCACCCCTGAACCCACATGCTCTCTCCCCACCCCACCCCACTCTCAGAACCCGCACTCCCCTCACCACTGTGCACTTCCCTCCACCCCCGCAGGGTTTACCCCAGGCATGAATTCTGCTCGTTACACCACTGTCTAGCAGCGTGGGCAGCCAGCAGCAACCAGGCAGTTAAAGGCCTGATTCTTCTGAAGCCAAACTGCCCAGCCCCTTCCTTGGCCAGGTGGGCCTTCCACTGACTTGTCAGGCACTGCTGGCTGCTTGCCTGCCTCAGGAAAATAGGCTGAGCAGTTTTCTTCCTGGGTGTTTGGGCCCTCTAGTCCTGGAGATGGCGGGAGCGGAGGAAAAACTGAAACAAGTACACAACTGCACTATTGTCCCCCTTTCTGGATCTGTCCCTGGCTGCATTTCTCTAAGATATACACTACAATCTTCAGTAGCTAATTTTCAGGGAAAAGGTGCATACCGTTTGTGTGCGAGTAATGGTAATATGTGAGGAAGTTGTGTGTAAGAGGAGGGACACAGTACTCAGGAACTAGGACACAACTGAATAAGAGGCCTTTTTTTTTCATATCAAATTAAGCAATACCTTCATTGGGGATCCGTTATATTGCACTTGTTCATGTGTACCAGCAAACGTAAGACAAATAGACAAAAGAGCGCATTGATTAAAACATTTTAACTTAAATTCTGAAGTTGTTCCCTTCTAGAATTTCACTGCAGCACCTCTTTAAGCCTATTCCCCTCATCCCTTTGTATATTCTGGCTGGAGCCAACTGGATCCACCTGTTAGCCTGGTTGAACAGTAATTGTATCCATACTTGAGGCAGTGGGTTTGCTCTAGTACTCTGGCTGACTCCAAAAGCACTTTGCAGTCTAGCCTTTAATTGCCCCTTCCCATTTCCCCATTCCAGATTGGACATGTTACAGGTATTGCACAGTTAACCAGTTAATTGCACAATTACCTGGAGACCAGCTACATGTGCAAAGTAGCTATCAAGCCAAAAAGAGCACCAACCAGCTATAAAGTTAGATCCTTATACCTGCTTGTTATCAAGATTTAATTTGCATATGTAGCAGGGCACCCCCTACATCTGGGATCCAGTCAGCTGCAGGGGTGCACCATGCCCAGGGTAAAACCACAGGGCAATTATATACATACCTTTTCAACCCGTGATGGGCCCAAGATCCACCAGGTTGGAGAAGATTCAATTAATCAAGTCTGCTCCACATGTGGGATGATGAGCAGTGTGCTATGTCATGTGCAGTTGTATAAGTGGTGAAATGTGTGTCAGCATGCAGAAAATGGTGGCGGTGCACTGTTGAACTACAAACACCTTTGAGGTGTTTTGGTTCAAAAGTGCGCTGCCACCATTTTCTCAGCACTGATGTGCATTTTGCTGCTTATACAACTATGTGCACTGCAGCATCAGGCACTTTTAAAAGCACCCGGTGCTGTGGCACAACTATGTGTACAAATGCCACTACAGCAGAGGTGCTCAAACTGTGGTTCATGGACCACAACTGGTCCGCGAACTCCATTCAGGTGGTCTGCAGAAAGGCTGCAGAACAATCGAGAATATCTATACTTGTAAGGTAAGACTACCGATATTAAAATACAAGTTGTGTGCTTTGAGCTGTAGAACAAAAAATGTGTGAGTGATCCATTGAGACCCTCAGCAATTTTCAAGTGGTACGTGGAAAAAAAAGGTTTGAGAACCACTGCCCTAGAAATCTAGGGATTGTGGCTGCTGTGATCCTTAGGGCTTGGGGGTGCATGAAACCTCCAGGGCCAGTGGACTGCCACAGAGGTGACCCCCCCCCGGTCCAGAATCAGAGTGATCCTCTAGCCCCAGGGGTTTCCTGCACCACTGGGCTGGGGGGAACTTCTCCTGTGGCAATCCTCCTTTCCCAGGGGTACTCCGCATGCCTGGTGCACAGGGGAGGGGGAAATCACCTCTTCTGGGATCCTCTGGCTTGGGACAGGGAGATTGCTACAACAGGGATCCTCCAGTCCCAGAGGTATGTGTGGCACCCCTGCAGCTGGGAGCCCCTCAACTGGGGTGTGTGGGGCTCCCAGCTGGGGCAACTTGTTTCTTGCAGGTGCAGGGGAGCTCAGGATCAGACTCCAATATGATGGTATGATGGGATCTAACGCACAATCCGACTATCAGCCCTCCTGCCATGAACATGCAGCATGGCAGGAGGCACAACTGTGTAAATCGCACATTAGATCCCATTGCCCCTCCACCTGCATGCGTAGAGGGGACCCAATGTTTCCAAGTTAAATGTTGAACCCATGTTCAGTCCTGAGTTCTTTGCTATATCCACTCTAGATTGGCTCATCTCAGACGTGGACGTCAGAGCGCGTGACTACTTTATCATCCTCTGCCTTGGACAGCTTGGGCTTAGAGTTCTGGAATCACAATACAACTTTTCTCACAGGGTTACAAGGACTTTTTTCATGTTGTGAAATATACTCCAAGAGAGGGGTGATCCGATTGGCTGAACTTCCCAACAAAACCATCCACAAACTGGTTCCCTAAACAGGACGGAAGCCAACAAACAAACAAAAGAAAAAAACACCAGCCAACATCTCTAAACTGTACCAATTTCTGAATTCAATGGGTGCCTCTGGACATGTGGGGATGCTGTTCCAACATGCTATAATTACAGCGTGTTGGACTAGACTTGATTAATCGAGTCTGCTGGAGCATGCTAATTATGTATATATTTCTGCAACATGAAATATCTCTATTAGATTAAGCCAACAAGACATCTGACGGGGAAGTCAGAGGTTAACATTTCTACTAGCAACATATACAAAGAGTTGGTTTTTCTTTTGCTGTAGAAAATCAAGTCAAATGACTCATGCAGTTTTACCTAATGTAAAAATAAACTTGTTACCACTGACATCTGAAACATGTTTAAGCTTGTTACATGAATAAAAGGACTCAAATCAGACAGGAGAGAGTGACTGTCAGACCATCTGTATTCAAAGCTATTCCAAGGCTGTAATCCAATCAAGCATTTCTACTAAGTTTGGTGCACAAGGACAGCTTTCAGATTATGACAGAACTCTGGTTCTGATGAGAGTATATATGATTTTAGGCTGTCATTCTGTTTTAACTTTTAAAATGTTAGTCTTATCTGCATGTGTGCTTTGGCAGACTTAGTGTCTAGTGAATCTATACACAAGCTTTTTTCATTTGAAAACCTGGCTTAGATATTTGAAGCACTTATCCACGTCACAAAGGCATTATGTAGTTTGGAGCAGTTAACTACAAAAAACAATTGCTGTCCAGGAGAACCACAGGTTCTGGGGATGTTCTAAGAGACATGTACAAAAGCAAGAGGGACTTTGTTCCTGTCACAGCTGCTGGGTCAGAGAATAAGGCAGTTAAACATATTGTCAGGTGTTGGATTGATTTGCTTCTACCATCTTTTTAATACGGTTGTAGCCTGTTTTGAATGTTCCTTTCTTACGGTTTCAACCAGCTTACTGCAAAGAGATTTCACCATTAAGCTTGCAACTACAAAGTAAGACATGTAACATCCCAGAGACTCAGACAAATTCAGAGGGAAAAAGGTAAAGTTAAATGTGAATTACTGATAAACTGGTTTTTCAATTGTCATATGCCATAGAAGGGAGCACTGGGTAATCCCTTCAGTTTGTCCAACCTCAATACTTAAACAGTGAAGGCTTCTGCAGATTTTTAAAATCTAATGGTTCCTATACATGTGTGCAGAGCCTGCTCCGATGTGCGTTGGATCAGACTCAGTAGAATCTGCAGGAGCACAGACATTGCCGTGCTTTGGTAGCCTTCCGTGTCACATGAATCAGCATCGCTGCGCTGAAAAAATGGCGGTGGGGCACTTCAAAATAAAATACATTCAATGAACTTTATTTCAAAGCGCCCCGTTCTCTTTTTTAGCACAGGGATGCTGATACACATGACGGGCAGACACTTTTAATTAGCATGGCTCACTAATTAAAGCACCCAGCACCGCATCCCACAGCATATGTAAAAATGCCCTAAGAGAGAGAACCAACTAACTTCTGACTTCAGCCTACCTTGTTTTGGGACTATTAATTTTTTTAGTTATTAACCTTCTATGACACTAAACCTTCATACGCAGCAAGACACTTTCTATATCTTCCATGGTGAACTTTAAGTGAGCACTGTTGTACTTCTAGTCTGAATTCTTACGATGTTTCTCACACTTCAGCTGCAGCAGCAACAATGCTGTCATTAGCACTAGGAGAGTTTAGATTTCTTTTTTCTTATAAGTCCTTTGATTACAGCAATGGATTCTCAACCAGTGTGGCAGCACTCGGGGGTGCCTTGAGATTCTTTCAAGGGTGCCATTGAGTGCCACACAATGTTAGCACTTCTATGTATGCAAACATGATTCACGAGATAAATCAGAAGATTTCAAATAGAAATTCAGAGCGTTAAAAACACTGAGACTTCTTGTGGTCTTTCTGAGTTCTTTGCAACAGAACAATGACTATTGTTTTTCTGTAGTCAAAAAAAAAAAGAGAAAAAAAAAGAAAACTAAGAGTTTGCATTTTCCAAAGAGTTCCTTTAGTCTAAAAAAGGTTGAGAACCACTGGATTAGTTACGATCCCAGAGGAGCACTACTAGGCCCGTTTTCTGGGACCTTTCACTGTAGCTCAAAGCAGGCATTTCCAGCCATGCATGCATTTCTGGTCCATCTATAAAGATCCAAACAGACTCTTTAATATGCAATTGAGTCCATCAGGATTCTATGCTCCTACAGTTATATAGAAGAAAAAAGGCTGTTTTTGACAAAGTCAGCAATGATACTGGATACAAAATTACTGATGAAGAATGGGAGACCATCTGGAACAATGGTCCCCACAAATCCATCTGCATGATAATAAAATAAAATGATTTTTAAAAATTTAAAACCTTTATTTAATGGTACCTCATTCCACTTAAATTAAACATTTATGCTATAGAAGCAGGCAAATTTTGGAGGCAGCATAGTTAGTTGAGAGGATTCTACCACAAAGTGGACACGTTCTAGAATCAGACTGTTTTGGAAGAAGGTTGGAGATCTGGTGAGGGAACAGGAAGCCAACTATCAGATAACCCCTTACTGTTCCTACTGAACTTTCTTGAGGACTCGGAAATGTAAGAGTCATAAGGAATTATCACTCATCTTTTAGTGCCCGCAAAAATTACAAATGTAAAAGCTCTGAAAGAGGGGTGACATCCCTCAAATCACTTGACAAAAATTTGGGAAACTCTAATAATGGAAAAGTTGTCCTATCAAGTCAGTGTTCTACAGGAAGAAGGGAGGGGAGTGGGGGGAGGCAATTACTTTGAAATTTGGTGGAAATTGCTTTAAAAAAAAAAAAAGAACTCAAACACACCTTCTCCTGCCTCAAAACCAGGAAGTTTGAGAAGCTTTTTCAGAATATTGAAGGGAAAGTTCAATGATCTCATACTTAAGAACAAGTTTGGAATAAATCAAAAATGTTAAAAAGCAGAGATGAGAAGATGGTGAGATTTGTATTATGCAATTTTAAGAAAAAAGGAGTGAATTATTATAGAGATGAAGAAACAAGAGCTTAACATTGACTGAAAGAAAGAAATAGTCAGAGACTGGAAAAAAGAAGAACACAAGGGTGTGGGCACCAACTTTGATTAAGGAAGCATTCTTGATAGAAGTTAAATATCAATCTTCATGTGTATTTCAGGGGACTCGATGCATCTTTAAAATGTTTTTAGTTTGTTATTTGACAAGTTGGATTCATTAATAAAGTAAAAAAATGTACATTCCTGCTTACAAATATTGCAGCAGAAGCTGTGAGTTACTAACTGCTTTGCATTAAAGTTGTGGGTAGCTATAAGCAAGTGTTAGTGGATGTAGCAATCACAGCTACAGCAAGATATGCCTGTTAAATGCTCATCAGCATGAACGTGGGAAGTGTCTGCGCATGACAAATACTGAAATACTACAGTCAGTTTCTTAGAGATATTCAAACATTTTAATTTCATCCCAAAATTTAGAACAATGTTTAGAGCTCTTCATTCATTATTAGTATTGATAAATTGGCTTGTTACTATAGGAATGTAAACAAACCTGCAAACACTGAAATTAAAAAAAAAACACCACCACCACCTAATTTTAGCTTCAAAATTTAGCTGTGAGGATATCTGGATTTCAGGAACCTAAAACCTTATAGCAGATGCAGCAGAGCTGTGGAATGGACACTGATAGCATTCTTCAGAGAAGAAACTTTAACATCAGCAGCACAAGGTTAAGTTTTCTGATGTTCCTAGCTGTTGCCAATAAAGGGACAGTAGTTTAAATGCATTTTCCTTTCCTTACAGCTATTATTTATACTGGTCTCTAAAAAGTAAAGACAATGCATTACTTTACTTTTGTGGATGCAATGCCACTTAAAAGATAGTCCATTCATCTTTCTGGCCTAAAGTAATCTACCTTTCCACAAAGCCTATTTCTTTTTGCTTTGACATTGTTGCTCTATGGATAGAAAAGAGATTGCATACCCAATCATGGGGACTTAAGGATAGTCCTTCAGACACCTCTCCAAAACAATTAGCAATGTTGCTAAATTGTGTCTTACTTTAGTGCCCATCAACAGATGGAACCCCAAATCGACAGATCTGGAGGAATTGACCAGTTCAAAACAGCCACGATAATCTATCTGTAGCTCTTGGAAGAAACTGTTTTCTTGCCTTTTTAGAAATGACTGAAGTATGCTGCACTTCACAGGGATGCACTGAAATTTGCATCTAGCTATATCAGCAACATTTAAGTGCATATGAAAAAAACAATGTACCAGTTGTTTGGCTTTTTGCCTCATTTCTATCTAAAAGGCTTTTTCCTAATAAGCATAAAAGGGACAATACCCTCAATGGAAGCAAAAAGAAAAAAAATGGAGCTCTTGTGACAAAAGATCCTCTATAATCACTCAAGTAATCACAGCACAAGGACTGCTTGGAAGCCACATTCTTATACTATTAAACTTTGTTCCTCCTAGGCTTATTTCGTATGAATTGCCTCATTCAGAGAAGTAAACAACATAACTTGGCTCTCCAGTGCCAGAGGACAAACTGACACTGTTAACCTGACCATAGCCTATGCTCAGCAGGTTGCAGTGCAATACAGAAATGAAAAGTCTGCTTACTCTGAGCGTCTTTGCAATCGGGGAAGGAGACGACGGGGGAGAATCTGACTGAGACTTCCTGCTGCGAGTAAACTCCTTACTTCTGGTGTACAAAGACGACATGGCCCCTCCAGGTGGATAATGTTCACCTCCGTGAGCAGCAATCAAGCTTCCACTTCCACTTTTCTTCAGTTGTGCGCTGCAGGGCAGGTCTTACTCCCAAGGCCAGAAGAAACGGATTTAATTCAAAATGCTATTATGATAATGAAAACCCTGCTCTTTAGGGTATAGATGGATGCATCAATTGGCTGCATAGAAATGCTGTAGTACGCTGTGGATCCACTACACTGTTCAAGTTGAAGGGAAAGTATCAAGAACTAATTGTGTTCTCATCCAAGGTGTTGCACAGCACTAGCCTCAGAATCAAGGCCTGTTCCAGGGTCTTCCACAAAAGAACATTTCCATCGTATCATCCAAAGCGTTTGTGCAGCAAAGCAGAATGCTTCTGGTGACCCCCCAGTAGTTCTGTAGTCAATACTGTCAACTCTCAAGAGTGAAGGCAAACAAATAGGAAGCGTTATCCAGAAAGGAAGCTTTTACAAGAGACCTGTTTCACTCTACAACGCTGCCGAGCCCTCTCTGCTACAGCAACTGAACAGAGCTAGATGATTTAAGAGAAACAAGAAAGTATAAATCAGGAACAAACACTGTTTTGGAAAGGGGAAGTCCAGATGAAGTTATGTTTTGTTCCGTCCTCCTAGTTTGAGACGCCTTCACACACACACTTACATCTTCCCTCCCCTCTTGCTGTTTTCTGACATTCCAAATCCTTACTTGTTCAGCGAGGAATGCTGGAAGGAGGCCAAAGACAAAGATTCACTTTCAACTTGGGATTTGGGCTGCCACTTGTAGGAGAAAAAAGTAAAACCCCAAAACTTTAAAAGCTCCCAAGGCCTGAAGGGGTAGGAGCTAGAAGTCAAAGACAAATTCTCTATACTGTTCTTTGCAAGATCTAAATGCCACACATTAGCTTGAGCAGGCATTTTGCAACAGGCTCTGTCAAAGGCAAATATTATCACAGGACATACAGTCCTGTAATTGACCATTAAGCAGAATTTAAGTTACCACACACCACCACAGCACTTTTAGAAGAAGTGTTCTTTAGAAAACTGGCTTAGAGGTCCAAGAAAACAGCACCTAGTTTGTCTGATGTGCTGGTTCTAGATAGTCTGGCTGCAGAGTCCCCTCCCCTCTACCTTGTTGCCAGCACACAAATTGACTAAAATCCGGAGTGTTTTGTGTTTCCAAAGTTTGCAAAAAGCCAAAAAATCTGCATGGTCAACTAAGTACAAGTGCATTAATTTAAGCGGTCTCATATGTTAAATGCAATCACAGTCAAGCACAGCATCTGTTTTAGAATGTGTGATCTCTCTCAAATTGCTAACCATACAGTATCATTCTTTGTTGAAATGCATTAACTCAAGTATAGTTACTGGACTGGTTCCAGTAATCCAGCATTAATTAAACAACACCACACTGTAGCCAATGGCTGGATAATACTGAAGAGCCTGTTTAGGCTTATTTACACTGACCTGTATTGAAGTCAGCTATTGACCAACAAAGAGGGCTCTGTGCTTAGATTTAACCTATGATAAACTAATTGGTGAAGCCTGTACAAACTACTACAGAATATTTTGTAGCAAGCAGAATTTGTACTTTTTTCTAAACACTTCTGCATCTGTGTGCGAGTCTTCAAGCACAGTATACATGGTCGTACAGTGCAGGTGCTGCAGAAATGCATTCGGAGAACAAGATCTAAAAAAATTCTTCATTATACCATCTACTCTTAGACTGCATGTTATATATTCTTTCTATGAAGTCATGAGGAAGCTGGAACAGTCATACTGTCCACCTCAACAGAGGTCTTCTCAATGACATTTAATTATACCATGGAAAGGGCATTCACTACAAGCAAAATGAAAGGACAGCTGGTGGGAAAATTGTCAAAAGATTTCTTTTATTCTGGCAACACTTCGGTAAAACAAAAATACTTCCCTACCTTGCAGAAGAGGAAGTGGAGGCACATAAAAATATAGACTTGTCTTAGGTTATAGTCAGGAAATGAACCCAGATTTTCTGGTGTTCTCATCTACTGCATTACCTATAAAACCACCATTCCTATGATAGTCTAGTGCAGTGATTCTCATCTTTTTTGGGACTCAAGGAACCCCTCTATACGTTTTCAGTATTTAACAGCACCCCATTTAAAAAGCTAATATAATATGAATATCATAAGCATTATAATATGTGTTAATTAAGTGTATTGCTACATTATAATACAATATAAATAATCTATCTTTAGGCCGCTTCCCCAGCTCTGCGTGGCCTCATGCATGTTTGCTCCCAGTGCTGCACCTTGGGTCTTCATCCACGGGTCCAAGTTACTGCTGGGGACCAAGAACCAGCAAGCCAATTTCTGCACTATGTTCTCCCAAGGAGCATCCCTCCAGTACTCCAGCCCCAGGGTGAAACTGGACAGAGCCAGGGTATACCTAGCCAGCAGGGATGCAGTGCTAGGTTCAACATGTGCCATGTGTGGGACATTGAGGGGTTTGAAGGGACAGAGAGATGAGCAACAGAACATGAGGCCTGGGCGGGCCCCCTACAGTCTGTATTCGACAGGGAAAGCACAGTCCTCTGGGGATCAGAGCCACCTGCCCTTGCTGCCCTTCCTGCCTGCTCTTGGAGTGAGAGGAGAGCTGGGGGACAAGCTTGGCTGAAAAGTGCAGTTAGTTCTACATTTATACATCCATTTATCTGCCCACCCAGAGCAGAGCCTGCTGTTCAGAGCACCTAAGGTGCCCCTTTGTCCATGGGACTCTGAAGCAAGGGGTCAAAAGGAACAAGCAGTGCGCCTACCTCCTTGCAAGGGGACAAAGTGCAACCACACCCCTACAAGGATATCACGGGACCCCTGTTAAGAATCACCAGTCTAGTATCAAAAGCTGCATTCTACCATATAGTGAGCAATGCTATTTAGCTACTCTGACTGTCTATTTACGGGAACTCTTACACATTTTCCTCTTCCACTGACTCAGGTCTCGCAGCTCCTAAGGTTCCAAAACAGAATACAGTATTTCTAAACTAGCCTAACTTGAGTAGCAACCACAATGCGAGGGCGTCACTACAGCAACAAGTCTGAAGGAGCCTATGTTAATCACCAAGGTGGAGTTAAATAACTGCAAATTACATACTATTGTTCATTTCCCTAGCAGAAAGGTAACCAGACAAGAATCGCAGCATTTTCATAGCCACCTGTGGTCCTATTCCTCCAATGGAGGGTGGTGCTGGGAAAGCTCCGATTCATTTTTAAACCAAAATAAATGCCATAATCTGTGCTTTCTACAGACATCCATTACAATTATCCACTCATCTGAGACAGAGATGGTTCTAGCAGCTGTTTACAGGGCTAACAAAAAACAAGTTGCTAGAGAAAGTCTCTAATTTTAAGTCAGAAAGGACAGTTTGAAAATTAGCCTATCGGTTCTAGAAAAAGGAGAACAAAGTGGAGTAGAAATATGCGATGGACAGTACGTTTCACAATCTTCTTGGAAAACCGTTCTTAATTTTCTTCCTAGCTTCTTGCATAGTTTTAATCCTCCCCTTTCTCCCCCCTCCCCCAATATAACTAATAAACCTGAATCTTTTGCCCTTTGTGCTTTTCCAATGCTCATGGAGAATGATGCTTGAAGGTTCAAGATCATTGCCTAGATGTAACTGGTTTTGCTCTTTGTAGATTTATTTTAAAGAACACTCCTGTATAAGAAATAAAACTTTGCTGTTCAGCTATGTACACCGGACTCCTCATTCTGTATGGGCATTCAAAGCTACTGCATCCATACAAAAAAGTTTAGTTATTTCTTGACAGATTCAGAGGACATTTCTGCAAAGCTAATAGACAATCCTACCAGGAGATTCACTCATCAAGATGGTCTGCACAACTACCAGACCTCAAACAATTTTTATGGAAGTGGTAGAGTATGCAACAATGTGAATATGCTATACTCAGATCAACAATGAATTAATACAGTCCAATCAATTACAACCTGTTCAGGCAGCATATGTTACACAATACAGTCCTACTCCTTTCCACACATAAGAATTTCACAAGTTAAGAGTGAGAGGCAAAAGAGACTATAGATACAGCTATGGAAAAAGAAAACTGGGTAAAAATACATGGACATACTGACCACTGGAAGTATTCTACTATAGCTATTTTACACGGAGAATTCATTGGGAAAGGGTACGGAACTCTACCTCCAGCAAGACCAGGGGTGGGCAAAATGGCATAGCTGGCCAGCAGCCAGACTCCGTTTCCCAGCAGCCCCTGCCCATATGGCTGGGGCTGGTCTCTATGGAGACCCCAACCACAGCTGCCCTGTGATAGCACAAGTCTGGGGTTGCCATGGAGACCGGTCCCAGTCAAGCTGGCAGGGCAGGAGGCTGCTCCAGTACCACTGGGCTCTTGTGGTGGGGGCAGCTTGGTCCAAGGCCAGGGCAGAGCCACGATCTGCAGCCGGCATGCTCCAGGTAGGGCCATGCAGGGAGCGGGCCCCAGCTCCTTGCAGCGGTGACAACATGGTCCAGAGCTGGGGCAGAGCCGCAATCCATGCAAGATCACTCAAATCCTGGATTTTCAACAGTTAAAATATTCACAAATGATCAGGTCTTGTTCTGGAGCAGACTTCAGAACGTTATATTTACCACCAAGATTGTTCCTGGTCAAGAAGTGCCACCCACTTCCTCTCCCCAAAATTTCCCACAACGCAAAGAACTCCTCAGTTCAGGGTACAACACTGAGAACAGTCTAGCACACCATTTTCAGTTCCTGTTTACTCTCAAAACTCTAGCTTTTAACAACATCTAATGTTTAACATGGAAGATTTACCTTTTCTTAACTTTAATTGGAGAAGCTCCTCAAGCCATTTGCTTTCTAGATCAGTTGCATCAAATTTCAACTCCTGCAATCTTATTTTCCATTTAGCACTTTGGAAAGAGCTTTATAAGGGTAGCAGCAGTTTTGGGAAGGGGTGAGCTTTGTAATCTGAATGAATGACCAGGATAGTGGGAGTGGACTGGGGAAGAAATAATCTGTTGTGTGAGCTCTTAATTTGGACCTCCTGCTGAGACCACTTTTCAGAGCAAAGCAGAACAAATGTTAGTAGCACAAGACAGAAAGAATTACAACCCTGGCTATACTAGGCATCCAGTATTTGCTTGCAAAGAATGGAATGAAAAATGTTTATTTTAATCTTTAGTGTTTACTGTATTAAAAATACCAAAAGAATCAAAACTTATGCTAAAGTATTAAACAAAAATTAACTGCAATTTTCAACAATGAACTACTTGTCATGATACATGGGTACTCTGTACCGAGAACAGACCCAAGACTACATTCTAAATTGGGCATTTGTGTTAGTAGTCCGATATACAAAATTTAGATCCATACTCAATTTAACAGCATGCTAGCTGCTACAGTGCATGGTGGTAATTGGGCTGTTATTCTACACTGTAGTTACAGATGAGTAAGTTACACGATAGCCTCAGTCTCATGCTTTTCTTGGATATTTAAAGCTATATATCATTCTTAAATCATAGACAGTCTTTGCGTTCACCACATTAGATGCATCCTGGGGTTGGTGTGTGATGGGAGGGGGGAGATAGCACAGGCTTTGCATTTCCATCACAGGTACACCTGATGCAGACAGATACTGACATTTACAGAAGAAGGCTAGATTGTTAACCTGATGAGCTTCAGACTAATGGTAGCCAAATGTACCATTTTGATTTTAATATCTTGTTTCTCCGAAGAGAGATGAATGGCTACAGCAAGAGATCAGCATACAGCTACAGAACACCACAGGGCTGGATCCTATTCCAATTTAGCTTTAAGAATAAATCACAAAGAGCAGGAGGAACCACCTATCTTTTGCATTAACTTTTTCATAGGCTTAAAACAGGATGGAACAGGATTCCACTTGGATGCCTAACATATGGATTAGGAGCCGGTTTTATTCTGAATGGGCTCTGGTCAGGAAAGGCTACTACAGCATCACTGGAACCCCCTATACAGGTTTGTAATTTTGTACATGCTACTGCTGCCTACATGTTTATCCCATCCTCTCATGTCTCACTGAAAGAAGTTCTGCCTATACTATACAATAACCCTCAGTTTTGGAGGTTGCTCTCTTACGGTTTTGAGCGAAATAACTGTATAAATTTAATTCATATGCAGAAAAGTCTCCTTTAGAAACAGTAATACCTCTTGGTTCTATTATCTACAGAGAATATACATTTTAAATCTGTCCTAGAAATATGATGTAAGTCACCATACAGAGAAAGTAAAATTGTATGCAAAGCTGTAAGAGGTAAGCTTTAAGAGTCAAACAGATTTCTTTTTTAGGACCAAACAAGGTGGAATACAAGATCCAGCAGCAGAGGGCTAATAAACTCTGGGGGAAAAAAATCTTGGACTGGCAGGAGGCCCTGCTGTAAGCATGATGTAAAGGCACTGAAGTAGTTTCCCATAAATGGAATACAAACTGTGCAAGTGAACAGTTTCATCTGTTGCCCTGACTGATGCTCTTGAGAACAGACTAGCTTATATTTTATGTGAGTGTGCACACACACCCATACAGACACACTGCTTACACAACTGTTCATCTAACATTATTACACCTGCATATGTAGGGTCATAACTCCACCGTGCTCATAATCCCAGCATTAAATTTTAAAAGAAAAGCAATAACTTGTTGTCTTCTCATATAAGAACCAGGAGTTATAAAGTAACAGACATGTCTGGCAGAATGCAGGGCAGAATGACACCTTATAGACTTATTCAGAGAGGCACAAGTATTTGAAAACCAACAGCTTACTTCATCAGATGCTACTAAACTGCTTCTTACAAAAGCTTATGCCTCTCTGAATTAGCCTGTAAGGTGCCACTCTGCTCTGCCTTCTGTCTCACTTCAGACTAACAAAGCAAACTTTTTTTCTCTAGACATGTCTGGATTAGCACCAAAACACTAAGACAAGTTAATTTTAGTGATGTTCCCAGATGCGAGTCTCAGCCTATTCACTTCACAGTGCTGAAGTTTTCTAGACAACATTACCTTTTCTTTACGATGCACAGAAAGAGAAGGGAGCAAACAGCAGTGAACAGACACATCCCCTACAAAAAGCCTGGTCTTACCACGTGGGAAGCTTGGTTGTATTTGGAGAAGAAATGCATTTAAACAGCCACTTGGAGTAAAACAGAGATTCTGAAAGAACAGATGTGGCACACGTACTGATTATTCAAGTCTATTTAGAACATGACTCAAGCGTAGACATGTATTTCCCATTCCAGGAATTGCCCTACCTTTGAATTTGGTATCATGAGCTAGAAAAGTATTTGTGGGAGAGAAGTGAAAACCCCAACTCCATTAAATTCACAAACACCAGAAGAGCAAAGTGATATCCTGATATCAGCAATTAGAAGCAACAACTCCATGTCTGGCGGAAAAACTCCCACTATTACAGGGAGATTGGAATGGCGGTGCCTATTGTGCTTAAAATAAATGGCTTGACAACGTCTTATTCCATTCATAATTAGAATAAGCAGTGACAGTGCTGAATTTCTTCATATTCTCATCCTCAGTGCCTAAAATCCTGGACCTATCCTTTCATATTCAGGTTTATGCCAGAGACAATTTGGCATTTTCATTAAGAAAACAAAGCAGCACCTTTGAAATCAGAACATGCTGACTAGCAAAATTAATTATGCCTTTCTTTTTTTCTTTTTAAGTGTTCAGGAACTTCAGTAGTGAGTCTGTGAAAAGGATTCAAAAAGTGACTCTCTGCTGTTATTACTGATAAACAGGGATCCAGGTTTTCTGTTTGCCACAAAAAACCCGGACTTTCTCCTTTGAAGGAGAAAAACATAGGAAACAGGTGAGTTTTCCCTTGCAGGCTGGCAGTTCCAGCTTGCAAGGGGCTGGGGGGAGTGGGAAGAACGTGATCAGATGGGGGAAGCCATGTACATATGTACATGTACACATGCACATAGTTGCCAGGCAGGCTGGAAAGCAGCTCCCCGCAGGTAAGTCTGGCAGTGGGAGGAGAGAGGGAAAGTGGGACTGGGAATTAAGGCCTCCATAGTGAGGGAGGGAGGGAGCCGGGCAGGGCTGGAGCCCAGCCCAGGCAATGCGTGGGGCTTGAGGCTCAGGGCCAGAATGTGCGGCCACAGCGCTCCCAGCATTGGCAACGAGTTTTCAGTACATATTTTTCACTAAAAGCTGCTCAACAATTATACAGTGAGAAGTGCTGTTAGAAGTTTCTCTTCTCTTCTGTGTTATTGCTACAGTAATAATACACAAAGCAGTAATAAGTTGAGTGAAAAAAGACCACATAACCAAAGTTCAGAGAATAGCCATATGGTAGACTGGAAGCAGCTGAAACAGGCCTCTCTCTCTGCAACCACACGTGCTGAAGGGGACATTCCAGAACAGAAGTGCAAAACATGTCTGAGATATCGGAAAGCCTCAGAGTACTATTAGTATGCATCTGAGTCACAGATTCTATTCTGTTCTTTTTCTGGATACATCAGATACTGTGCATCTATAATCTATAGGATGTAAAACTTCCCTACTTACTTATGCAAGGAGATATTTGATCAATCAATTCCTATTTCATTATGTTTCTAGCTTTTTTCCAACACATTCAGTAATCCTCCCTGGACATTCTGTCACTGACCTCAGAGTGGCCATCCTTAAACGAAAGAACTTTAAACACCTACAAGAACGGGAAATTCAAGACCAAGAAATCATGCACAGACTGGACTGTGGATTCTTATCCTATTACCTGAACTAGCTGTTAACTCCAGTGTGCTTCAGTATGTTAACTGCCTTGCTTCATCTCAAATGATTCTTTGATTTCCCCTTGGAAGCCGTACAACAAAGTAGCTTTTCTGTTGTACAGAAGGTAGAAAAAGTATACACCATCTATACACCAGAATACTTCATTCCCAAATACTCTAGTGATCCTGTATGTGTCCTGTAGACAACTAAGATTTGCAGCTACAGAGGAATTTTGCATACAAGAATAAGGCTCTACCTGCAGCTTGCTGAATTGACAGAACAAAAAGGATATCTTTAGGCAGAAGTGCATGAGCAACTGTCTTCTAAAACTGTTTCCTTGTGCTATTTAGATGCTGGATTTAATCCACAGACTTCAAGAAAAGTTCCCATATTTACAAAAAAACCCCAACGTGACACTCCCATTAAGGGACATCTGGATATTTACATGCCCCCTCCACCCCAAGTTATTAAAATAAGAACATGTGACATTTAAACAAGCCTACATTTCTACCTCCCATTGGAACAGAGAGGCTCAGCTCCAGACTCATGGGCCTGGAACTAATATTGTGAACTCAAGGATAAGAATAAAGAACCCAGAACAAGTAGTCAGATCAATCAAGATATAAAAAAGAAAATCAGTTTTAACAAACCATGAAGAAATATAGCTGGGATACTTTTAAAGGAAAGGTGACGGAATGTTGATTTACAAATGTTTTAGCTCATAAAATGTTCTACTCAAGACAAAGAAAATTATTTTTTTTAAGTTACTTATGTTGCCTTTGCAAGCCAGCTATACTACCAGCAACGTGAGGGATAGGCATATCCAAGTCAAACCCACTGAATCCATCTCAAAACTGCCCCAGGCATCTTTAGCAGAAATTACTTTTTGGCAGGCTCTCAACATTAGTTGGCTTGGACTAAACCAAAAGGCTGAAAGAAGTGCACTAAACCGTAAGGTGAAGTACGAGATTGGCCTTTGGAACCAAGTAGGCAAAAATTACAATTGTATGATATCGTGCAAGGTCATCATGACCTCCAGAAAGTATTCTCAAGTTATTATCTGGTTTGGCTTTTCTTCTCTGTACAAAGAGCCAGACTTAAAGACAGGTTTTTTGTCTTGCGCAACTTTCCTGCAATCAACGCCTCGATGCATTCGAGAAAGCGCTGTGAAGAGATTCAGATGTGATACTGTTTTACACGGAGTAGATTGGTGGGCTTACCTAGCTTTGTGCAGCAACACTACATCCCTAAATGCCCAATGTCTTAAATAGGAATTGGCCAGTTGCCACTTTGCTTTTACTGTGGCTTACAAGCAGATGATTTAAATGCTGTATCGTGGCAACCCATAAATAGTAAGCAAGATTTACTTCAAAACATAGCACAAGTTGGTTTATGAAAAAATTTAGGATTACAAGGCTGGACAAAACAGGCCCATGCAGATAAAATTCTGTACATATATTTAGAAATAAATATGCCTTGTACATAATGCCGTGCCATAGTACCCGGGGTCTACAAACAAAAACATCCCTAAACTTATTCAAGGCTCCAAGGTTAAATGCGGTCACAAATCAACAACTTAGGTTATTAAACAAACTTCCTTAGCCTCCCTTTTTTTCTTCCGCGCATAAGGCTAACAGCATCCATATTTGGCTCTTAAGTCTACTTTCCTTGCAGCATATACCAGCCACTGTAACTTTCGGCTTCTAACAGGGCTGAATGGAGCCAAAGGTTCAAAGACCCATCCTTGTACTGTGCATAATTAAGTATACAAGCATTTTACTGTATGTACCTGAAGTGAGATACAATTCCTTCGATACTGCCTGGGACAAGGGCCAGAACAGTTTACCACCTTGTTATACTGCATCTGTGCTAGACAAGAATATTAAAGGGTAAATATTCTTCTCTACCTTCACATCACATTCACCCAAGGTGACTTATATAAAACTGTTAATAAAAAGAGGTCTCACAGCTTATGCTAACATTCTAGACTAGTAAGATTCACAAGTTTTCCCTCCATATCAGTGAATAAGGGCTTCACATTAAGTCTTTCTATTACTAAATCAACTTCCCTGCAACTCTGTAAGACAAAACAGCTTGTGCCTAGGACATACCTTACCTTATTAGGCAATCAGATACTGAAAACTGGATAACTCAGGACGTAAGCAGACACTTTTTTTTTTTTTAAACTTAAAAGGACCGCCTATAAACTCTGTGCACAATACTACCATTTCTTTTGTTGAGGAAGAGGGAGGACAGTGACAGTAAGCATAGAATCCATGGTGGTCCTAACTGATGGGTTTCAGAGCTGTTAAATATGGTGAACAGAGTTACAAAAGACAGTACCTTTATAATGGAATCATGGGCAAGTAGTAAAATGTAAGCTCATAAACAGCTAATCTTACACCCGTGAGTGCTTTTTCAAAACAGTAAGTTTGATAAGTTCCCCTTCCCTTAGTCCACAACAAGATTACATTGTTTTTCACTGACACTGGAGACAAACTCACTAAACACAAAGTTACAGAAGAAAAACTGAACATACCAAAAATGAGGAATCAAAGTTCTGGTTCTGCAGCACCTACAACACTGCCACACGGTGTTTGTGGTTTAAACACAAGATTCTCAGGGTAGAAACTGACACTGCCAAACGAAGCAGATCAGTTGTGCCGGGATTTCCTGGCACAGCTGATCCGTATCGCTTGGTAAAGCGCAGATTGCCCATTCTCCCATCCATTGATGCTGCAGGACAACAAGCAACATGCTCTTCTGGGGCTTGAGGGGCCTGGTCCTGCACACCTGGGAAATTTCTGTGCAGGACTGGGCACCTCAAGCCCTGAGAGTGCCTGTCTGGCTTTCCCCACTTAGAGATGTCCTCCTGGGAGCCCTGACGCATGTCTTGGTAACATTTCCCAACATTTCCCCTTATCAAGACGCGCTCCAGAGATCTGGAAGCGTACTGCAGTAAGTGGTGAAAGCCAGGCAGATGCCCCCAGGTCCTGTCTGGCCCAATCCTGCACCAGAATTCCCACGGTTCACAGGATTTGGCCCCTCAAGCCCCAGCCACTGTGGAAAAGTGCTGATAGCTTTGGGCTGCCAGCACACTCCTGCCACAAAGAAAATAGACACCTGCCATTAAATAGCAGCACAACCAAATACCACCTTCACCACAGCCATGATATATGGCACAACAGGGGGTATGAATGTGTGTCTGCTTTGTTTTCAAACAACCATAAAAATTTTTACGGCAGCAAAAAGGCAACACAGGGTGATGCCTGTTTCCGCCCTCAGATGTACGGTATTGGATTTTGCTTCATATTTCTAATCTATCCTATGTTATATGAGGAACAGAAAAAACTGGTACCACTAATTTTTGTGAAATCATGAATATCAAAATGATCTAAAAAGCTAGCTATCAAATTCTATATATATATAAAAAGGGCTGTCTGTCTGTGAGTCCATAACTCTCTTCATCAACCGTGCCTGCGCCACCGAGAGGGCAGCCATTGGCTGTGCAGGCCGAGGCGGCACGGGGCAGAGGGAGGTGAAGAGGAGGGGAGTCATAGTGGTGGTGTCCCCCTGCCACCTGACCCTGATGCGCCCCCCCCCCCCCCCCCCCCCCGGCGGGCAAGGGGGCCGGCCGGCACCCCCCCCCCCCCACT
>NW_017729019.1:2452129-2454442 GCF_001723915.1 Gavialis gangeticus | reverse complement strand
CTGATGCATGCACGCACCCCACAACTTTTATTACCAATAGCCAGCAAGGAGGGGCAGGCAGCAGGGAAGGTGGAAGGGAAGGGAGTGGAGGCAGGGAGGTACGGGGAAGCCCCACTGCTCAGGGGAGGAGGCAGAGGCAGGCAGGAGGTGGGAGCCCCCATGCCAGAGGCTGGAGGAGGCGGTGGGGGGAGTGTTTACATGGCTGCCCACCACCCCCCAACCTCACCCTCACTCACCCTTTGGGGCCAGCCATGTAAACACTCCTTTGAAATCCATCATTCTTGATAGTTAATTGGCTCGTATTACTATGTTCAACCTGTAGTACTTTTTCTGACATACTCTTCACAATTGCTGGCCTACTGCAAACAGGCACATTTTTCTAACATAACTCTACCCACCAAGCTTATTCCTGACAATAATTTTGGGACTGAAGAGAACTGTAACTGAAAATATGGAAAAAGGAAACTAGAAGAATCCAAAACTCCTCTCTTGTTTGCAATCCCAAACATCTGGCTCAAAGGATCAAAGGCTCACTGTCTAGTTGGCAGCTGGTATCAAGTGGAGTGCCCCATGGGTTGAGCCTGAGGCTGGTTTTGTTTAATGTCTTTGTCAACGATCTGGAAGATGGGAAGGTGTGCACCCTCAGCAAGTATGTACATGACACCAAGCTGGGGGGAGTAGTAGATACGGTAGAGGGTAAGGCTAAGATTCAGAGAGACCTCAAGAATTTGGAGGATTTGACCACAAGTAATCTCATGAGGTTCAATAAGGACAGGTGCACTTAGGACAGAACAATCCCATGCACCAGTACAGACTCAGGAACAACTGGCTAAGCAGCAGCTGAACAGAAAAGGACCTGGGGATTATAGCAGATAATACATTGAATATGAGCCAAGAGTGCCCTTGTTGCCAACAAGGCTAATGGCATACTGGACTGCATTAATAGGAGCACTGCTAGCAGATCAAGGGAAGTGATTATATCCAGCACTGGAGAGGCTACATCTGGAGTACTGTGTTCAGTTTTGGGTCCCCCACTACATAAATGAGGTAGACAAATTGGAGAGAGTCCAGCAGAGGACAACAAACATGGTTAGAGGGCTGGGGCACATAACTTCTGAGAACAGGGTGATGGAACTAGGCTTATTTAGTCTGCAGAAGAGAAGACTGGGGATTTAATAGCAGTCTTCAGCTACCTGAAATGTGGTTACAAAGAGGATAAAGCTAGACTGTTCTCAGTGGTGGCAGATGACAGAACAAGCAACAATGGTCTCAGGCTGCAACAAGGGAAGTTTAGGTTGGATATTAGGAAAAACACTCTCACTAGGAGGATGCAGCACTGGAACAGGTTACCTAGAGAGGGGTTTGAATCTCCATCTTGGAGGCTTTTAAGGCCCAAATCGACAAAGCCCTGGCTGCAATGATCTAGTTGGGGGTGGTCTTGCTTAGGAGTAGCCTGGAAGGAGCCAGATACTGATGGAGAGGAGATGTGAAAGCTAAGTTAGCTGAGAGAGAGCAGATGATGGGGACTGGGAGAGCCTGGGAAAAGAAGTTCTGAGGGTAACTGGAAAGACTGGGAGAGACTGGATGAGAAACTGAAACCTGAGGAGTAAAAACTGGACTGGACAGATAAGGAAAATGAACAAAGACTAAAAGGCACAGGCCTTTGGAGAGATGGCAGGTAATCATGCAATCAAAAATTACATATTGCAAGGGAGCCAAGATAAGAATTAAGTATGCTTTAATTTAACTGCTTTCTGCATACGGATTATGAGGTAACTTGCAAGGAACCACACCAGGAGACCGGTAAGAGATTCCTTCTCTTTTCTGGTACTGGACCACATTTTGGGCCATGGCAGTGACTGCCTAGAAAGGCTAACTGTGGGCATGAGTACACTGAACACTCTGATAGGTTTAAACCTGAAGTAGACATAAAGATGTGCCTGCTAAACCATTTTAAAGCTGCCTGAAATAGTTCAAAGGTGTACATGGAGAATCAAGTACTCTTTTGAACCAGTTTGCTGAACTGGCTCAATGTTACATGCAGACACCAAACACTCTGTGACATGAGTCTGACAGTTCCTCCAGACATCCCACACGGCATTACGCTTCACCCTCAAACCCCAGTACTGTAACTGGCTACTCCAGTATGTGGACAGAACTCTACTGCCCATTTTCTTTTTCTTTTTCATAGTATCATAGTACTTAGGGTTGGAAGGGGACCTAAACAGATCATCAGGTCCAACCCCCTACCCAGGGCAGGAACAGGTGCCGGGATCATATCACCCCAGCTAAATATCTGTCCAGCCTCCTCTT
>NW_017729019.1:2449188-2451467 GCF_001723915.1 Gavialis gangeticus | reverse complement strand
ATCCTCCCACCTCTGTAATCTTTCTAGATCTAGCTGGATTCTGTCCCTCCCTTCTGTTGACACTTTATCAATGTGCTCCCCTTGCACTGCTTGTTCAGTAAAAGCTATATTTCTAATAACCAACTGTTCTCACTCCCTACTCAACCACAGACCTTCATGATGCCCCAGCCTCAAAATCATGGGTGCAAGCACTTCCCTCCCTACTAGCCAACTCCAAGGCATGCTAGGCTAGACGATTACTCCCATGCCCCTGGTGTCAGAACCACAGCACCTCAATGCCTAAAAAGGTTACCATCGACTTGGAAGGCTACAGCACCATATGTCTGAACACCTCTTACTTGTGACAACTCTGAACTGGTTCATAAATCTGTGATATTTTTGAACAGTTCAGCTGCAAGGCATGGACACACATAACTTAGTGCTGTCACATTCTCAGTACTTGTGAGCACAGTTCTCCTTTACATTGTTTACCTGCAAGAGTTTTGAGGCACATACTTCATCCCAGTGGAGACAGAACTTTCAAAAGGTTTTAGTTACTAAGCTCTAGGAAGACTGAGACTGAACATATACCAACTGAGATTTTCAAAATCTTAATTTGGGCATATTTGGGCAACTTCTTAAAGGAATGTCAGAACACCCTTGACACAAAAGTTATCCTTCAAGTTCTTGCTCTAAAAAGTAATGGGATGCTAGAGCTTCTCAGAGTAAAAGCTGGGGACAAGCAAATCCTGGGCAGATATTTTACTGCCCCACAAATGTCAGTGCCTAGGTATCCCACTATTACAGGTCTGAGTCACGGGGTGCTGAAAGAGAACACATTAACCAAGCAGTATGGCAGAAGTTTTATAAGACGACAAAACCAAAAAAAGGCCACTCAGCATTCCAACTTATGTGCCACTAACCCCCAGACTGCAAAATGATTTAGGTAGCAGACTATGTGAAAGAGCCCATATGGGTTAAGAGAAATCAGGTGCTCTTTAAAGCACTACAATAATACACTATGCTGGTACATGATTTTATCAACCTGTGGCAATTACTTGTGCAACCTTGCAGTTTTATTTGTCTTCCCCAACTCAGGTCTAACATATGATGCACTCATGGTTTGGAAACAAGCACATTGCTTGAACTTTGCCAGATTAAGACATATTCCAAGACCAAAGATTTCTCAGCTAAAGACAAAAACAAAGCAAAACAAGAAAGTTCAGATAAAGGGGGGCTTTAAATACATCCTGGGGAATCGCACAATTATGTACCCAGCCAATTTTGTGCATAAAATGTATGACCACACATAACTGCATAATTTTGCATAATTTAACCTGGGCAGGCTCTGTGTCTCCACCTCCAGCACTCCAGCTGGGAGTCCCACGTGGAGGCACCAAGTGCAGTGGCATGCAGCTGGGGAGTACCTGCCTGCAGGAGGGGGTTGAGGTGGGCATGGGTGTGTGTGGGCCCCCTGTCACATGCCCCACCCCCCATGGTGCACAGCATCTGCTGCTGTCAGCGGCAACAGCAGCAGCAGGCCCTCAGGGCACTCGTGGCTGCAGCAGACGGAGCCCCTCTGGCGGCACACAGCTCCAGATGAGTCCCAGGGGTTGCACATGGTGGCCCAGAGCTGGCCCACTGGACCTTCAACCCAGACTGGGCTGGCTGTGTTCCAACATATGGGGCTCACAGCACTGCAGGTGGGAGCCGTGTGCCTTTGGGCCGGGCTGGCTCCATGTCTCCACGTAGGGCTTCCAGCACTCCAGCAGAAAGCCACACAAGGAAGCACGGAGCCAGGCTGGGCTGGATCTGTGCCACAACATGGCACATGACTCAGCACATAATTTTGAATTTTTCTGCACATAATTCCTTGGGGTGCATTTAAACATAAAAGAAGAAAGTCTTTAAGGATGGGTGTACTTTGAAAATGAGGAGATTGTTTCAGATGCGGGGAGCACAAGGTCAGAAATCATGAAACCCAGAACAAGAGGCATGGGAAGGGAAGAGGGCAGTAGTAACATATGATGATTACACATGTACAGGACAAGACAGCACAGCAGACTTTAGATGGCAACAGTTTGTATTTCTAACCACATGAAAAAAAAATCCCATTTACCAGTGAGCAACAGGTGAACTCAGAGGTTTCTGTTTACTTTTGACAGCCATACTCCAGATACTGCAGCCAACTTTTTGATATTGTGTATTATACCCCCAGTAAAGCCTTTATATGCCATTCTCTGCTACCACAGCACTTCAGGCCTTACAGAACAGCATATTCAAGATGTTATGCGCTCTAC
>NW_017729019.1:2423732-2444188 GCF_001723915.1 Gavialis gangeticus | reverse complement strand
CTTTAGATGGCAACAGTTTGTATTTCTAACCACATGAAAAAAAAATCCCATTTACCAGTGAGCAACAGGTGAACTCAGAGGTTTCTGTTTACTTTTGACAGCCATACTCCAGATACTGCAGCCAACTTTTTGATATTGTGTATTATACCCCCAGTAAAGCCTTTATATGCCATTCTCTGCTACCACAGCACTTCAGGCCTTACAGAACAGCATATTCAAGATGTTATGCGCTCTACATCTGTCAGAAGAAAGATCAGAAAGCAGTTTGATCCTAGACCTGTTTCCAAAACACATGTTCATTCCAGCATGGTATTCCGAGACACTTCTACTAACAAGAAGTAGTTCATTCAGAGGAGACCTGCTGACATCAAAATCTAGGACAACATCAAGGAAGTCACTCATGCCAACATATATTCTGAAATGTACACTTACCCGAGTCTCTTTTTTTTCCTCATTACCATCAACCTCATCATCCTAAAAAGAACAAACAAAAGGAAGTGAAGTGATGTTATAGCTGTGATAGTCAGGAAATGAGAGAGGCAAGAGTTTTTGTGGGTCTTTTACTGGACCAACTGCATGGCTGGGATTAATTCAGACAAGCTTTCAGGCATCACAGTACCCTTTTCCTCCTCAGGAAACCCAAGGAAGGCTACTGTGATGCCTGAAAGCTTGTATGAATTTATCTTTTACTGGACCAACTGCATGGTTGGAATAGCACCCACACAAACTCTTGCCTCCCAAAGTGAAACCATTTAGCCTTGAAATCATCTAAATCTGTATAGCAGCAAGATTTATATATCCTAATAGAGTGGTTCTCAACCTTTTTGTACATGAGATACCACTCAGACTGGAAGTACCCCTTGAAAAATGATAGCTATGGTCCCCTGATTGAGAATCAGTGGCCTGATCTTTAAATGGATTAGGGTTTTTCAAAGACAGGAGTTTTCTACACTTAATTTCTAAGCAATTGTGGAAAATATTTGAGGAAGCCTTTACAGGGCTATTTTAATTGTTTCACTATTCAGTGGCAGATTCTCAAACTAGGAGACAGAGGAAAGTACAACAACTCTAAAATGGAGTGCTTAAACTCATTTTAAGCACTCATTATTTGAGTTTGAAGTTTAAGCATAAACTTCAAAAAGAATCATTAACATGAGGACATCTAAAGATTTGTTTAACAAAGCACTTGAATGGCCAAACATTTATCTTTACAGATTTGATATGTAATTTCTGCATTGTGGAATTAAAGTGAAGATGTTTAAGCGTTATTTCAGCTATAATAAGCCAAAAAGTTTTAATATTACAAACATCTACAAATGATGCCTACTGCTTTGCAAACTTTGCTTAGAGCAGTCATTTGAACAGCCACCTGGAAAAAAAAGATCTGAATTGTGTATTCCCAAAAGTAATTAAGAATTACACTGCAGCAGTCTTCTTGGAAAAAAGAGTCTATAGAGGCACAGGAGCCTAACATCTGACAGCATGCCAGTTTTCACCATACATGAATATGAAAAATGTATCCTTGCTTATTACCAGAAGAATATCTTTCTTCAAGTAATAAGTTCCACAGATCTCCTACAACGGTACTTCCGTCCCCAAGCTGCAAGCAGTGTGAACCAGACCTGTCAGTCACCAACACAGGGGAATACACTGCCTCATGAAGTTCCCTCTAGTTGATATAACTTTCACAGCCTGGATAATAACTCAAAGCTACTTCCCTAAATTACATGTGTAAAATACACATCGAAGGAAAAAAATATCTCCTAATGCAGAGGATGGTAAATTTTTACCATAGACAAACCCAAATCAAACATTTTTTTATTTCTGTTTAGAATGATCCATTTATTTCCAAATCTGTGGACGTTATCACTCCAAAGGAAATTTGCAGCTAAGTATGGATAAAAAATGGCTAAAGGCTGAAGAGTTTATAATAGGATTTTCAAAGCAGTGCATCCAAGAGAGCAAAATTCATCCTTTTCATGTGGACATCCAGAAATGAGGTAGGTTATATAAAACTCATCCTCTTCTCTGGGGCACTAAGCCACAGAAAATTCTGCCAAGGCAAAGAAGTTGCACTGCCCAAGACTAAGGGTGTTTATACATGTGCTCTGAGAGCCACTCTAATTCAAGTGCCTGGAGCATCTCGTGCATCGGTGTCCTCACACTGAAAAATGGCGGCAGGGGTTGAAAGTTTGAACATTTAACTAAAGTTCAAACAAGCTTATTACTTGAAGAAAGCTTTAGTTAAAATGCCCCCACTGCCATTTTTCAGTGGAGCTGGAGTCTGCTGGAATGCAGTAATTACCATGCTCCTGCAAACTTAACTCAATTAATCGAGGCTGCTCTGAGGCACCATAATTATAGCACGTTGGAGCAGCCTTGCTGCTTGTGTATAGGTGCCCTAAATGACCAGTAGGCAGAATTTGGCAAGCAAAAAGCTATCCATCAGATCTCAGTACAGGAGATAAAACTACTGCTTAGAGAAGTGCTATTCTGCTCAAAAGCTTTCCTGATACCCTAAGAAAACATTTAAGTGTTGGGATTTGTAAAAGTGTATTGATCCCACTTAGATGGCACTGGAAACTCGAACCATTTTTGGACACAATGCCACCCTCCTGAAGGAATGTACAACTGCTTCACTGATTTACAATGACAGTCAAACTATGGCAGGGGCAGGCAATTATTTTGGGCAGAGGGGCGCTTACTGAGTTTTGGCAAGCCATCAAGGACCGCATGACAGGCAGGGCAGATAAATATTACTTTTCTAAATTTTTTAGGGGCCCCCCAGGCCGCATTTTGCCCACCCCTGAACTATTGGTTCTTCAGCTGGCAATAGAACAAGTTCTATTTGTTGATTTTTTTATTTTTTTTTTTTAAAGGGTGGAGGTGGTAGAAGGTGCACATGAGTTAGCCCAATAACAGATATCACCATAAGAAATCACTGCCTCCCACAACAGTAATCTAGTCATTCAAGTTTTCATTTTAAACCTGTCCTGTCACAAATGGAAGACTGGTCTTTCAATAGCAGACCTCAGAGACCAAGACATCTGAAGAATCAATGATAGGTTGGTCAAACCTATGAATAATGTATTCATAAGCCAAAATGGATAATCATTCTCATCTTTTTCACTGTTACTGCATACAATATAAAGACAAGATGATACATACTATAGAGACCTGGCTCACGTTATGAGATGTCTTTCCTCATTGACATCCCAAGTCCACACAGAAAGAGAGTAGAAGGTGCTGTTCACTGTTTCTAGATGTAGAGCAG
The DNA here is from genome assembly GCF_001723915.1 of Gavialis gangeticus. Taxonomy (NCBI): domain Eukaryota; kingdom Metazoa; phylum Chordata; order Crocodylia; family Gavialidae; genus Gavialis; species Gavialis gangeticus. The sequence goes on along the minus strand of NW_017729019.1, from coordinate 2,440,914 downwards.
CTCATCACAAACCTCAGACTTATGACAACTCTGTAGTGCACAGAGAAATAGGACCAATAGGTTTTCCATAACTGGGAAGAACAGAGGGGTTGACTGTTGTGACCATAAAAAACTTGGAAATTTTCCAGTTGCTGCCTTGGCCCACCCTGTCCTAATATCCAGATTATCGATCCCATTTTCTGCTGCAAGTTGATATGCTTTTCAACCATTTCCATTTTTCCCTCATTCCCAACCAGTGATCTGAAGGTAGAACAGGTCAGATGGGGAAGGATGAGGAAACCAGGAAATCTCTATCAGTGTTGCACTATGCCACAGTGTACAAGGAAATCTAACTGGTCAAGTGTAACTGCAGACTTACCCATAAGTTCACAAAACCTTTCCAGAAAATTTAATACAGAACTACTTGATCATTTGATTTCTAGTTGAACTGCTGAAGTTTAACTTCAAACAATTCCCTTTGTGTGAATAGTTTAGCCAGGCCTATGGGTATCTGTCACTGCTCGTCTTCACTGATTTGTTGCATTGTACACAAGGGCGACGAGCAGGAAATTCAGGCACTTAATTTATTCACGTATTCCTCCTTTGGGTGTTTTATCCCCATAATTCTGCTTTACAGCGTAAATGAGTGCGGCTCAGAAGTCTGACATTTTTCCTGGTGGCTAGTGACCTCCCTGCCCTCAAAGAAACTCTATTTCCTCTCCCCAGCATGAGCCCTTTCTCAATCTCTAAAAGGACAGTGATTATGGGGAGCTTCTCTCTTACAAGGGATTCAGCTGAACTGTGCTTTCTCTACAGAGCTCACTCCTGAACATGAGTAGGAATTCATAAGGGGACTATCAGAGACGGCAGCGAGGGCAAGGAACTGGACCCAAAGGATGCTTACTTCATTCTGATATTAGAAGTGCCTATGCTGTGCACAGCACTTGCTGCAGTTACAGCCTGCAGGAAGCTGGAGGAAGAGGAGACAGCTCAATTCTGCAGCATGAGGCACAGATGCTGGTGTAGATGCCCGAGTCCTTGAGGCCATCTTCTACTTGGCTGGGGTAACCTCTGGCATATCATATACAGCAAGTGACCTGAAATAAGATCTGGAGTCCCTGCCTGCTTTCTTTCATGAAAGAAAACTTGGGAGAAGGGAAGACTTGGAGAACTGCCAACTGCTGGGAAGGTACTTCCCAAGGACAGCATTTCCCAATTGCAAGGTCTGTTTCTGTCCCCACAATGCAAGCAGGCTTAAGTAAATATTATAATGGCTCTGCAGACTTTAGCATGAAGAATATTGGTTTGAGATCTAAAATTCTACAAATCGTATTACCATAGTAAAGGAACCTCTCTCACTGCTAGGCCAGTACTGCAGCATGCTGGACATTAGCTCTCGTCTTATGTGACGCTCATCACATCCTAAATAAAATTAGGCACACTACCAAGAAATTAGTCTTATGCACTGTGCATGCCTGGGCTAGCAATTTTACAGAATGGGCAATTTGGCATGGCACTGAATATATGCCCTCTCTCTGTGTTCAGGCTCTCTTCATTCAGAGAGCGCAGTATGGTGCCAAGACGCATGCTCAGGCCCCGGCCATGCTGTCTACTCCACAAATTTGCCAACTCAAGCAGGAGCAGAGCGGGTGTGGTTTATTCTTGTGGTGCCCAGCTTCACTCAGGAGGCAATGAAGACATATCCTAAGAATCAGTGATGAAAATCTACTCCCTGTGCAAGCGGAAAGCTTAAAAATAAAAGTTACCTTCAACATACTCAACACATTTCACCCTTGGCATAAAGTAAAAAAGGTGCTTTTATCCTGGGACCTTCAATTCAATGTACTAATCTAACAGAATGGAACTGAGACCCAAATGGATTTTGACTTTAAAAATCAGAAAGATATTCAACTTTGAATACTGAAGACCCAGTTTGCCCTTTTCCCCCATCCCCAGGGAGCTCTCACTCACATCTTTTGTCCAGAAAATGATGCCAGTGCCTCTTCGCCTCTCCTTTGGCCGCCGCCTGTCTCGAATTGACTGCTTGTTTGGAGATCTATCATCTAAATCTTGATCTTCACACTCTAGATAAGCAAAGAGACTGCCTTGGTTTGAGATGATTCACAATTCTGTTTTTAATCAAAGTCCTAGTGACATTTTCAAATTAGCTGCAGTTACCTAAAAGACACCTGATAACTTTATATTCCTTTCATTGGATAGATCCTAAAGACCGCACCTCCAGCAGCATAGCTCCCTCAACACCATGCGAGGACATTGGCTAAAAGGGGTTACATTACTTGAAATTCTACCACTGCTTTAGCCACCTCTCTGCTAATCTCCATCTTTACATGTCAGAACTGGATTGCTCTGTAAGTGACCTAGACATCCTGTGTTAGGCATTACATCTACATATACATTAGCTTGATTAGTTCACAGGTCCCCTGTACACCCCCGCCCCAGGCCTAGCTGGAACAGTGCACAATTGAAAACCCAGTGCCTTCTAGATATACACTGAGCCTCTTGACCCTGGTCTACAACATCTGAGTTGTCTTCGTTCTGAAAGGTACATACCATTTTTTTCCATCTCCATGGCTGTGTTTTGGAAGTCTGCTGGGTTCTCAGAGTCAGAGCCTAGAGGTTTGTGTGTCCGAGCCAGGTAAGAAGTTGTATAAAGAAGAGGGGCAGCTGTAGATGGAGATACTGGTGCTGGGGGTTTGTCTGGTTGTATAGGACACCTTAATCGTCGATAGACAGGCTGCAAACAAACAGCCATAAATAAAAAGATTAGCAGAAAGGAAACAAGCCAGTTAAAGTCTATATCTTCTAAATGGGCAACAAAGCTATCTGAAATTTAGTTTTCTTCATTGCTGCTGCATATTTTAAACCATAACCTGCCAGAGAGGATAGATTAGGAAATGGATTTAACGCTGTTTACACCTGAGGGTGGACACAAACAAGAGAAGAGGCTTGGGAAGAGAGGGATTGTTTGTTCATTCCTTTGTACAGGCATCTTCAAGAGCCAGCTTGCAAGTCAATACCATCAGTGTAAAAGAGACTAGAAAGATGCACAGTGAAAGGAAGTTGTTCAGTCAAAAAAGGATGAAGGAGCCAGGACCACTACATGTTAAGATCCACTAGAATAGCATGAATTTATGTCAGGGTTGGAAAGTTACTTCTGGAGAAATTTAAAACAACATTACCCCAGGCATTGTCCTGGGATTGGGTATAGGTCTGCCAAAAGGAAGTGTGCATATTTCATGTTCTGCTCGAACCAATCAAAATGTTCAATATCAATTTTGTTTAAATTCAGGTGGCTTGCTATATGCATAATATATATTAAAGAAGCTGCTGACTTCACGCTTCTTGTGATAGCTGTATTAACAATCATTTGGCAATGTAAAACAAGGGCACAGACCAGTAATAATATTAAACATGGCATACTGAAGTCTTGGTATTTTCAATTCAACCTTTCCCATCAGAATTCAATAACGAGGAATACTGTGACTTCCTTCCTTACACGACTTCCTATTACCACTGAGCTAACTTTGGATGGTTGCTCATTTGCAAATAAGCATTGTCTAGAAGAAGAGAAAGTTGGCCTGGGTTAGAGTTCACCCAAACATAATATCTGTGGAAGATAACATTCCTTTGAGGAGTCCTTCCTTCATCTGTGTCTGCTCTTCACCAGTTACTCAGAACATCTATGGAGAAGCATCAAGGCTCAGCCTCAACTAGATCCTTAGAGAGAGAATGGAGTTGTGGCATCATTCTCCTTCTACTAAAATCTGCATTCAACAATCTTGCAGTTCTCACAATTTTTTTATTTTATGAGATAAAAAATGAAATTTTAAATGAAAACAAGGCAGTAAGTAATTTACAATACAAAAAACAAACAAACCAACTATGTATCATATAACTTTCAAGCACCTAAGTATCTAGATTAATCAGATAATAGCCAATTCTGTCTCCCAGAGACTACTCTTAGTCAATCAACAGAATTCACTTGCTTTCAGCTGGTCCAACCTATTAAAAGAGTCAGCTAGGAAGCATAGAAAGACCACCTCCTCATCTAGGTTTTTGCTCCACCGGGGCCGGGCCTCCACTTGTCTCTCACTTCCGTTCTCAGTTGTTTCAGTGCTTTCAGATTTCTCACTCTGCTGTTCTTGAGCTTGCCGCTCTGCTCGAGATCGGCTGAAAGTTCTTTCTGCCTCCTGAAGATCTGTGAGCGTCACACCCTGGGGAAGGAGTAAAACAACATCATCAAATGAACATTTATAACTAAGTGTTTTCTAAAGACGAGAGGTGCATTCCTTCTTTAATTAACTGCAAATTCTTTGGGGCAGGTACCATGTTTATAGTGTTCAGCACAACAGGTGCTGATATCTCTAGGTCCTACTTTCATCTAGATCAACAGATTAGAATAAATCCATCTTAAAAAAAAATAATAATCTCAATCAATATGTATACTTAGCAACTCAAGATGACCCAAAATTGAGATCCACAACAATGAAACCAATGAGCTGGTTATACTACCAGAAGCCAGACTTACAACCGTAAATTGTATACATCTGGAGATGGTATTTTGGAATTAGTCAATTACCAGGAATACTTATGAGAGCTCACCAGACATGCCAATCATGTGTCTACTATAGCACCATCCAGATATGTTTTTCCTCTATTCAGTCTCCAGTTTATTGCTAATTTGATATTTTGCTCTATTAAACTTAACATACTTTCACTAGCGTTTGTTTGATATATGCCAGTTGAATTGACAATTTCAGTCATCTACTACAGGCTTCACTGTAGGAAGTTACTAAATTCAGACAGGTAGACAACATCCCTCTAAATACAAAGTGCTAAACCACTATGGTGAAACTCTGGTTATAATTCACATGTTTGTCAGACAGACTGAAGCCCCTACTTAATTTATAGACTTCTCAAGATGGGCATTAAAGAGCTATCTACTTAAAAGGAAACCTTGAACACAGATGGATTGCTGGAAAGCCTCTTCCTCTCCTCATTTCTAAGGGTCACTTTTGGACATGGGAACAAATGTTTCATGTTTAGTTTTTAACCTGTATGCACAATGGAAATGAAGTTCATTGTATTGTGGAAGGTGGCACAGCTGCCTGACTGCAGGCTGGAACACAAAGCTAAATGCCTGAGTTGGTCTTTAACAGTCAGGTTTGTTAGCCTTGCAGACATGCTGCAAAGCTCATCTTTTCTCTCTTTATTAAGATTGAAGAGAATATGGGTGAAGTGGATAAATATCATGTAGAAACAGTCCTTGGGTTATGTGCATGCTGAGATTATTAATTTATGAGATGGGCATCCGGAGCACTAGATAGACTCCTGGATTGTACTCAAGGAAATAAAATTGATTCAGCCTACTCCGTGAAACTGCTGAGTCTGATTTCAGCACAGAAAAACATCTGCAATTCCATTTGTCTATTACATTTTCCCAATAACTGAGAAATTGCATGTACATATCTGGACAGTTTGAACCTGGTAACACCCAGGTTAAAGGCTCTTAATGTGGGGACTTATAGGGCAAGTACTAGCACTTGTGCTAACTGTACATGCGCATTATTTTGGAGTTTTGATTGCCCATTAGGATGGTGCAAACCCATCACAATGTGATAAGTTTACACTTCTCAATTATAAGACTAACCAAAAGTAATTAAGTTAAAACTGTTTCATTATTTTGCTTCTTTTTCTTTTCAAATTAAACAAGCAAGGCACATATTGAATTTACTGCCTGTTAGACAGAATCATTCAAAAATAATGAATTAATGTAACATACACATGCATACATGCACTCATGTGCGTGCATGTCTACCGGATGTCTACTTGCAGTATGTTTTGACAGTTAAGTTGTTGTGATCCCCCTGAGTAAAATACAGTATTTTTAAAAATGTATGGTCTTTAGAGAGTTGCTGACCCCTTCAAGTAGCAAGAGGGGGAAACGATATTTGTCCTAGCCAAAGCCAGCTAGTCAAGTCTTCAGCCTGTCATCTCAATTCCCCCTAAGTTTAAAATATATCTATTTTTTTGTTTCCTGTTAAGATCTTTGTGGTGCTGCTGGCTGTCAAATGTCATGCTTCATTTCAGATGTTATATATTTCAGCAGATTAAGTGAGCTTTGTGTATCACATGCGTGTCACTAAGGCCCTTGGCACACATTCATTTAATGGCATAATTGGATCTGATCCTAAATCCAAATAATCATGCCTCCTGCTATGCCACATGTGTGCGCCAGATGGCATGATTTTGGGATCAGGGATTAGAGCTCAACTGCGCCAGTACTATCATCCCAGGCTCTTTTTGCACTGGGAAGTTTAAGGCTGGTGTCACAGTGTAGAGGAGCTGACGGTCAGGTGATTCTTGGCTCCAACATTGGACAGTCCTAGGTCTGGCTCAACCAGCGTTGTTAGGGTAGACAATCATCTGATCATACAAACCCTGCTGGATTGTGGAAACCCAGCTCTGGCCAGGCTGCTGGATGCAGGGGGAATCAGAGGGTCCCAGCAGAGGATGCTGATGGGCTTCCTCCACTAGGGACTTTAAACACTGTGCCTACAGCTCTGACTTCCATTGCCTCTCATCCACCATGCCCAGCAGCCCAGCCAGGTGCAAAGTTTTAGAGCCCCAGTGGGGAAACTCTTTAGCACCCCTGGCTGGGAGCCTCTGATACCCCATGCTTGGCCAGAGATGTTGGGCTTGCAGTTTAAAGTCCCCTTCAGCTCCTCCCCATACCTCTTCCACCAGCCTTTACCTCCCTCCACTTTCATATTCACATTTGATAGAATAGTACCAAGACAGAATGGCCAGGAAAGACCACGGGAAGAATTAGTTGGACAAACTGGGTTAGAAGCAAAATAAGGAGTCTACAGGCAAGGCGGACCCCAAGTCTAAGAGAATGTTTCTTAAACTATGCTCAATCTCTTGATGTAAACAGTGAACAAAGGGAAACAGAGCCCCGAGCCTTTTTCAGGAAAGGCAGAAAACAATCAAACAAACAAAGAAAAATGCTATTCGAGTTTAAAGACTTCTTAGAGCCTACATCTATGGGTCTAATTTCATGTCTTTTGGAGCCACTAACCAAATCATCTCCCTTTTCCCCAGATACAATTTGCAAATATGTGAGGATACCACAGCACCAAGATATCATAAAAGGAAGGGAGCTCTCTTGCCTGCAACCTGAATGCAAGGTCAGCAGGAAAATCATTCCTCACCTGTGTAGACCTGCGCGTCTGTCGGGCCTGTCTGGATCGTGCCTTCCTTAGAGACTCAGCTTCCTCATCCCGCACAGGGGTCAGATATGACCTGAAAAGAACAGGTCAGGAAAGCATAAAACAATAGAAGATTGACCTAGTTTTGCCCAACTCACAGCAACAGTTTCTACCCCTTATCATATAGACTGAGCCATTTTTGCCTAGTCTGTGCAGTCTCTCTCACTTCTGTTTAGGGGACATGGCATCTTATGACCATACTAGTACACAACCAATTGCTGCAGTGTTGCAGCTCACTCATTCACCAGAGTACCTTCAAGAAAAATGTCCAAGTGTTACCTGCTAGACATGTTATACTCTAGTATAAATAATGTCTATACAAAAGTATAACCTACATACAATAACAGACTCCAGTTAGACCTACTGCCTACAACTTCTGGTGCATAAACTAAAACAAACAAGAAAGTTTGTAGTTCCATTCAGATCAAGTGCGCAGACATAAATCCTGCTTTTCTATATTCCTCATAACCTACATCTTACATTTTTCTTCAGGACTAAAAGCTGTGTGCAATATGTACAGATGATTAAGTGAAAATACCATTGTTATCAGTGTGAAATCATTTGTTATAAAGTTACCCTTGCTGACTTTCTGTAAGGATAGAATTGCCCACAGTAAAGTGTCCATAAAAATACTGCAGAAATTCTTGTAAATGTTGAAGTAAAATCCCTCCCAACTCATGTTGAATGGTAACACTTCATACAACAATACTAAGATGTGGACCAAACTGTCACTAGATTTCACTGAACCAAAAAGGATTTTAAAAAATGGACATTTATATGAAAACACATGCAAGAGATAACTAAGAAATTCAAGAGAACAATAATAAAACCTGTGCATCAGACCATAAACCAGCTACAAAGCCCTGGGTGTTTGGGAAAAGTATCCCCTATAGGTAGGGACCTACTGAATTCACAATTTCCACGAAATTTGGACAATGCCCATTAAATCTCTTGAACCTTCCCCACCCCCGGCAAAAAACCCTACCGAAGATGAAACTCTGGCTCCCAGAGGGAACCAGCAGTCTCTAGCACACCGTGGCAGCCTGCCCAAGGGGGGGTGGGGGGGCTGCCCATTTGAAGGGCTGTCAGCTAGATGGCTGCGCCCCACCCCCCCATGCACACACTCGCTGTGAGGGCTGCCTGTCATGTGGCCCCGCCCCATAACCAGCTGGTGAGGGGTGGGGCTGCATGATTGACAATCCTCAGCTAATCAGAAGCTAGGGGCAGGGCCACATGACAGGAAGCACCCTACAGCCAATCAGCAGTGTGGGGCGGAGCCACCAGGGCCCCTCAGCTAGAGGTGCAGAGGGCCCTGTTCTGCTCCACCTGCAAAAAGGCTGCTTGGGCCTGTATTCTCCTGTGAAATCTAGGGGCAGCCCCTGCGAATTAGGTTGGTCTCTGCCTATAGGCTAGTTACGCCATACTGTCTATCAACGATTTTCTTGCACCTTCTTCTGAAGTACCTGGTGCTAGCCACCAACTCACCTGGCCAGTAAATCTGTGGAAGATATGTCGTATGTATGATATGTCCCAGTCATTAAACATGTCTCCTGACACTGGACATTTCATTCCGAATTGTTGAGAAAAGTAAGTCACAGAGTTAGAGATTTAGTCAGACCACAAAGTGACAAAGTCACAGCTGCACATGCAACCTGAACATTGACCCGCCTTCTTATGTGCAATACATGAAGATACAATCTCAGCAATCAAGTATTTGGGAAATCAACCAGCGTGCATATAATTGCTACAGCCCATGGCCCAAGTAGAGCATCTAATGCTGTGCATAGTACCCAGAAGCTTCTAAAAAATGCAAATACAAAACAGCAGTAAAATATATGTATGCCCTCAGTTTATAGCTGAAGTAGGTTGTTAATTTAGTACCTCATTACTGAAATCAACTGGAGTTATACAGCTAAATACTTCAGGATTTTGAATTCAATGATTAATGTACATACCAGTAAAACACTAATAAAAGAGAAAATCTGAAGCTGACAGTAATCCAGACCATTTCAAAGCAGTTTTAGTTTACAAATAAAGCCATAAAATGTTCCAACATTTGGATCTATAAACACTAGAGAAAAGTGTCATCTTATATTTGACAACTAGGATTTGTTCATGTAACTAAAGATCATGCATATGCAAAAGTAGGTAGATTTTTAAAAGGACACCAGAAGTTGGAATTGCAAGACAAATCTTTTAAAAAACAGCTATACCTCTAGGTATAGACGTATACATTTGTAGTGCAAAAGGGCAATATTTCAAAAGGATGGCAGCTGTTTGGTCAGGGGCTGGTAAAGCATGGCCCACAGGGCAAATCTGGCTCACCAGGTGACTGGATCTGGCCTGCAGCTGCCCCTACAGCACTCCACATAGGGCCATGCCCTACCCGCTTATGCTGGGGCAGGCTGAACCAGGCTCCTGCCAGCCCAGGCCCTAGCCAACGTGGAGCTTCTGGCAGGGATGTTCCCAATGAAGCTGCAGCCAGGTGCTGGTCTGAGCCTTCCACCTCCAGCAGTGGCTCCTGCTTCTAATCTTGCCCTTGCCATGCTACACTGCTCTGGGCGAGCAGTTTCAGCCAGACAGCTCCTTTCCCAGGACACGGGACTCCAGCTTCAGCTCCTGGGCACCTTCCAGGGGAAGACAGCTGGGATCTAGAGCTGGAGCCCTACGCACCCACTGGAAGTGGCACAGCAGGAGGAGGAGCTGCTGCTGAAGGCAGGAGGCACAGAGCAGCACCTGGCCAGCTGCTGTTGCAGCAAGAACAACCTGTCGGAAGCTGCCCCCGTCCCTGCCCCTGCTGTGCTACACCATGCTGTTCCAGGCAGGCAGATGCACAACTTCAGCCAGGCAGCTCCTGTCCTAGTGCCAAGTCCAGCAGCCTTCCTGAGAGCTAGAAGCAGAGCCCAGCATGCTGGGGGAGGGTCCTGGCTGAAGCTGCTCCCCAGGAGCTGCATGGCACAGCATGGTGCTGCAGGGGCAAGATCAGGAGCAGGAACTGCCACTGAAGGTGCAGGGCATGGAGTAGCACCCGGCTGGGCCACAGGAATCAGTAGTAATGCAGCATAGGCTGCCCTGGCACAAGTAAGTGGGGCTCAGTCCCTTGCAGAACACCACAGGGACAGTGTGGACAGCACTGCCCAGAAGAACACTGCTGCATGTGCCAGCCCCCACCCTCCACTCCTCTCCCCCACTCCCCATACCCAAAGCAGGTTCCTGGGACTTAGTGCCCAGCCAGCGCCCCCATCCACAGACACACACATGCACATGCCCCATCCCAGAGGGCAGGGGCATGTGATCCCAGCCTCTCCCACCCTTCCCACTCCTAAACACTGATCTCCACCCACCCACAGCCCCACAGGGAGTTTTGGTGAATTGCTGCGGTGGGAGGAGTGCTGACCCAGCCTACAACAGCTAACCAAAACTCCCTATGTCAGGCTTGTCCAACATGCGGACGCAGGCCACCACCCGGACCACCAAGCCATTTTCTGTGGCCCGCGGTGCTGCAATGGGAACCCCTTGTCCCTCCCCCAGCCCCTCAGCAGCTTCCTAACGGATGCTGAAGGGCTGAGGAAGGGACAAGGTTCCTTCCTACACACACCACATCAGCTTGACATTGCCGACACGGTGCGGCTCCTTCACTCCCCCCTCATTTCACTGTGTCCCTTCCTCGCCCCACCCCACCCTTCCTCATTTGCATGTCAGCTCCTCCCCTCTTCCACATTGCAGGGTTTCTGTTCCTAGCCCTGCCCCTCGCTTCCTCATTTGCACGCCAGCCCCGCCCTGCACTGGTCCCTGCCAGCCGCATGGGCTGGATCAGGTCACGGTACAGCAGGCAGGCAGGCGCAGGGGGCGCGGATGCCGGCACAGAGGGATGCTGCAGCTGGGCCTGTGGGAGATGCTGCTGCCACTGCTGCTGTGGCTGTCAGGGTGGGAAGCCGGCACCGCTCCCGCCTCCCCGTGCCCACAGACATCGTGCTGGGGGTGGCGAGTTGCGGGCCCCTGGAAGGGAGGGACCCCTGCCGCTTGGACTCAGGCTGCCCCAGGGGAGAGGGAGCAAGGGGGTGTCCCTGCACATCCCACACCCCCCTGTAGAGTTCCCACATGTCCCCCTGGCTGCTGAGCCAAGGTGCGCAAGTGTGGGAGCATCCTCGAGGCTGCCCAGGTGGCAGGGAGGACACAGCGGGGTCAGGCGGCACCCCTTGACCCCTACGCCCCCAGGCTGAGGCCACACTGGACAGGCCGCGTGACCGCCCGCTCCTGCCAGCCCACTGGGTGATAAGAAGTTCATGATCCGGCCCCACATTCAAAAAGGTTGGACACCCCTGCCCTACATGGTCCTCAGGCCCAAATAATTGCCCACTACTGTGTTAGGTTCTAATTGCTACTTGCAGACTAGTAACAGGGGTGATACAAACCTAGCAAAATAGCACCAACTTTAACCCTGAATGAATCAGAGTTAAAGTTGAAATGGTTTTGCTACATTTGTATCATTCCCACTTGTCTGCATCTAACAATTGGAACTTAACAGCTGCTGCCCTTTTGAAATGTTCTCCTTTTGACAGGGCTCCAAATCTCCGCATCCATTCCCTGTAATGAGCAGTATTTGGATGTCTCAGCAGTGCCGAGACTTATAAGCAAGAGTCCCCAGGACAGCCTCTGTGTTAATGTTTTTGTGGTACAGTGAGTATTGCATTGTGGGCCTGCGCTCTCAACGAGGATGAAAGGGACCAGAGATTCCTTTTTAAAGTCTTCCCCGGCTCTTCCCCTCCTCCCCCTACCATGATATTAGGTAGACTTCACCCAAGAAAACAAAACAAAACAAAATCCAGGTGCCTCAGTCCTGGGTTTTCTTACATACTTCCTTGCTTTTCAGAAAGTGGAAGTGTATCAGTTTCTGAAAGTCAAACTTTTAGTCGGCCTCACTTTGGGTCCCCCAAGTTCCTAGCTGCTTTCCAAGCTCTTGGCCCTGGTTTGCTTGATTGTATTTCACCACTCCTCCACCCACGATTATCTTAAAAGTATGAGAAGATAATTATTTCTTCAGCTATGACTCAGCCCTGACACTATTATGGCACAACCAAATTCCCAGAGTGAGGCTGACAGGCACAATTAAATGCTTTAAGAGCAGCATGGAGGTGTGTATAGTTTTCAAATTAAATCAGCTAGTAGCACATCTGGTGACAATTCAGTTACGATATTGTTCTACTTCTTGTCAAGTATTATGTTTTTCATGATGGGCTACACGGTTTTATTTTGCATTATCCCTTACAAACAAGCTGTATCCTAAAACACTGCAGCATGTTAAACAGAGGGACAGAAAAATAAAGAGATCTGTAAAGGCAAGGGAGAAAGATTCAATTAAAAGTAAGATGATAAATCCATGCTGCAGATGTACAAATAGACTGTTCCAGAAGGCAGTTATACAAGGAGAGACTGACACCGTGATCAGACTGTGTGAAGAGAGGCAACCAGGGCTAGATAAGGAGAGAAGACAGAGGTTCACAAGGTAGAGTGGGCACTGTTCTTAAAGGATGAAAACTATATTTTGACTATGAAATTGAAGCTCTCTTGAAAATGCAAACATATGGCCCTGCAGATCTCTGAGGAGATGGCCTTATATAAGCTGCAATGGTATATTTAATTTCTGAGGAACGAATAAAAAACCCTGCCTATGGTACTGACTCAAGCAAGCAATTCCACTGAGTATATACCCTTATTGCACGCCTGCTGTGTCTGTCGCTGCCTGACCCACTCTTCAAAGTGAATCCTGTTTTCCCAGAAGGACCAGAACTAGATTAAGCCAGGGAGAACAACCACAAATCTTTGCCCTGACTAAACATAAAGCGCAGACAGAAGTGCAGCTCTCCAGTCTAACTCATGGTGCTTTACAGAAAGTGCCATGAATTAGACTGATCCTTCCAACCCAAGAGAAATTAGCTGTTGGGTCAGAAGGGTGGGTGGGTAGGTGATCGAGCTTCAATTTGGAGCCCATCCAGGGAGAGAGGCTGCATCTCTGCAGCCCCCACCCCCTACCTCCCTTCTGTTTTAGGACGGAAGGGGGAGAAGTCAGGGGAGGGAAGCCTCGGGGAGTGGGGGTGGGCTTCCACTCCAGCGCCAGCTGGGCAGCCCCAAGAGTGAGCTCCCTCTGCTCCCTCCCACCCCCCTCTCATTCTGAAAACAGTGCTGGGAGCAGGGCTGGGTTGCATCTGCCAAGCCCTGCTCCTGGCACATGCAAACAGAAGTTAATGAAGGTGAACCTTCATCTGAACCTTCATGTAATGAGGGTTCAGACTGTGGAGGGATTGGGCCCTTTTAAAACGTTCTGCAACCATGCACTTGTGCTTGGTCACAGCTGTAGATTGTTTTCCAGGGCCAGATCAGGCAGAAATTGTCACTTCTATCTGTGCCCAGGGACCAGAACTAGATTAAGCTGGGGAAGATAACTGGCATCCTCTGCTCTGACTAAACATTAGTTATCCACTTTTAAGGAATACAAAACTGGAACAAGATACACCGCCCCCCCCACCAAAAATAAATTTTAAAAAATTACAGACTCTATGCCAAGCTAGAGGAAGAACTGAACCATTCAATCTAAAGGGTTTTCCCCAAGGTTTGGAATGCAAATGTAAGGGGCTAGATAAAGCTTGATGAGGCAGAAATGCTGCCCAGAAGCACACAGTGAAAGCAGTAAGGATGCCTTTGTAGCATGAACTGAGCAAAAAATAAAAGCTTTTGAATAGAGTCTTATTTGGTAAGAGGCTTGAAACTGTAAGCAACAAAACTCTCCTCTGCTGTTCAATTCCTATTTTAAAAGAATAGGACTTTCAAAAATTCTTTGTAAAGAAACAAGACTGAAAATTAAAACTGAATTAAGTGAAAATTAAATGAAAAGGAATGATGCAAAGAAAGCTTATAAAAGCTACTGCTTAAGAAACTTTACTTAAAAAGTTCTTGCTATCCTGTAACATCACCTACCTTGTCAGCCATTTCTTGGTGCAACCATCAAGGGACAGAATAGCTATGTTGGATTTAGACTGTTTAACTATCAGTAGTTAGGTACCTTTGGCAAAATATTATCATCCGGCCTGACAACATGACAGACTTCTAAAGCTTCCTAAAGTTGCTGAGTTTAAAAAACTATGATAAAGTGCCTTTCACCAAGAGGATATTAGGGAATGTGCAAACTCAAAACTTAGTAACAAACACTGAAAATTAAACATTTGTCTTCATTTAACTACAGGGCTGTCCCTTTCATCAAAGGGCATTTGGTGACTTCCATCTTGCTGTCAACAGGAAAAGTTTATCACAAATGCATCCACTGGGTTTATAAAGCTTGGCATCAATACTGGTAGACAATAAGATTTGCTTGAAAACATAGGCCTTTGTCAACGGAGACCAATATTTCTATAACGGTTATACTGAGAATAGTACAGGGCTCCTATTTATTTCAACAATGACATATCTGTGTTGCACGAGCAGCAATCAGTTCTTGCAACCTGAATTCCTCCAATACACTGAGATCTCTTCACCAAAATCCATTTTAAAAATCTATTTAACTTAAGGCTGAGTCTCTGAAGTCTCCTTAATGGATACCAAAATGACTGTTTCTCTAAAAGCTAGAATTGACTGGTGATTCCTCATATCGTTTGCTATGAATAGCCACCCACTACTGACTAAGGACAAGGGACGCATCAGATTTATGATAACACTGAATGCGTTAATCATTCCATAAATAGTAATGGTGATATATACTCAGCCAATTTAGGGTACCATAAAGTGGTAAACCAACGACAAATATATTCCACAAAAAATGTGAAACACCTTTGTGGCTAGTTTGCATAGTGCTGTAAGTCAAATACGTGGCATTCTTTAACATGATTGATTCTCAGCATCAGAATCAGGACCGGGACAACCCGCATCCCAATGCTGAAAATGGGCTGCCAGGTGAGCAGGTTTGCAAGGTGCAGAGTTCCCAGTGGGAGGAAGCCAAGGAGTTCCTCCAGCCAGAAACCTTACAGCCTCTGTGCCCAATGGCACTTCTTGCTTTATCCTGCAGCTTTGTTGGGGCTGAGAATCAAGGCACTTTTAAAATGGTGGATCAGGGGAGCTCTGGGACTCGCTATGACCCAACACACTGACTGCCTTGCCCTACAGCTCCTACTGGGGCAGTTTCCCCATATGCAGTATGTTCAAAGGTGGCATCCACAGCCCTGCACACACGCCTGTGGGCATGCAGCTTTCAACTTGCCAGTGCAAGGAGAGCCCTACACTGGCCAGTAGAAAGGGCATGATTGGGATCTGATCCCAAAATTGCACCTCCTACCATTCACATGTGGCATGGCAGGAGTTGAAATTGTTGGGAATCAGAGAATCAGATCTCATCACACCAATAAATAAATGTGTGCCGGGGGCCTAAATGTCCTACACATGGAAAGGCTTGTTTGGTTTACAGACAGTTAAAGGCAATGCCTTTAAGCACCTCCTCTTAAAGATATAAAAATATTTAAATTACTGCAGCAATTTCACATGAAGGTCTTTTCGACTAGAACGTAAAAGCAACAGGGATTTCCCACCTCACAGATTTTTATACCAGTGCTAAGCGTCTTCAATGAATTGAGAGGAGCCAGTTAGCCACCCCCTTTTGAAGCAGTAATGCAGATAGACATAAATAGTACCCCTTAATGCAGGCTTGAAGGTCAGGACAAGTGTGGAGATTTATAGAAAAAAAGATAACAAGAGCTTACTGAAAGACTGCAGTATCAGCAATGTCTCCCTTGGAAACTAGGGAAACTTGCAGTGTCACAGCTATCCCACCAGCAAAAGGCAGGCAACAACTTGCTATTTGCTAACAAACTACCTGGGGAACCAGATGCAAGCTCTGAAGGAAACGATGATGATAATAGTTCACAAAATATGATCCATTAGACTGTTGCATAAAATATAAAGCTGACAACAAAAATTAATGACCAGTCGTATATTGGAGATACGTAGAAAGGATTCTTTCCCAATCGCACACAAAAGCGGATACAGAGGGCTGCTATTCTTTGGATTAGGATGTTCATGAGCAACAAGCCACGTAATCTGTAAGTACTGTTTAAATCTATAGCCATGAAAAGCCAACTTGTTAACATTTAAGAAGGGTACTTGATAGGGAGAAGTGAAGGATAAGATGTCAGACTGAAAGGTACTTAAATTGGGAAATCAGAGAGGAGACAGTGTGGTAATCTTGAGAGATTTAATAAGCAGAAGGCAGGAGGATAACAAGATTTCATGATCAAGTACTTTAGAATGTGCTCAGTTTGTAGTAAACAACTTGCTCAGATAGGCCGTGCATCCATTGTAAATGTTGACTTGCTCACAAGTTATAATGATCCATTTTCCAATAAAATTAAAAAGCAACAAGAACAAGATGAAATTCTCCATATGTAAAAGCTCAGTTGAACCAAACACACTGAAGTGATGAGTAAAGCAATACAGACATCCAGAGAGACCCGCGATCTTTGTCGCTTGTTATTCAAAATGCAAGTGCTCCTTTGCCATTCCTTTAAACTCTACTTCGCTTTTGTAACTCTGCCTCTTATTTGACAGGCTCTTTGGGGCAGAGATTGTCTTTGTTCTGTGTCTGTAGAGCAGCTAGCACAATGCAGTCCTGGTCTAAAGCTAGAATTAAGTGCAAGTACAGTAAAACTGACAAGTGGTTGGATAATGGACTCAAATGAGACCCCAATGCTGGCCATACTTTGGCATCAGGTGCTCCATACTATGCTATGGGGGTAAAGAAACCGAACTACATTATGGACACAAAGCAGCGGAGAGGAAGCCTGGGGAGAATGCTTGTGAATGATGAAGTGAGAAATTAGTGGAAAGAACTATATATATATATATATATATATATATATATTCAAAACATT
>NW_017729019.1:2421316-2423612 GCF_001723915.1 Gavialis gangeticus | reverse complement strand
ACTATATATATATATATATATATATATATATATATTCAAAACATTCAAGTCGACAGTGCCCCTTAAATTGATTCCTAGAAAGTGTCATTCCTGATCAAACTCACTTGGAATTGATGATTCTGATTTTAAAATAAAAAAGTGTTTTTCTGAGAAGTATTGGAGAGGGTGTTTTTTTTTGCTTCCCAGCAAGAGAGAAGTTAAATGACTGCAGGGAAATTGCTAACAAGTATAAAGCAAGCTAGAAAAAACAAATATTTCCTCCATGCTAATGTTCTGGTTAGTTATCCTAGGTAACAGCTGCAACTATAGTAGATGCAATGTTCTCCAGACACAAAAGTAGGATTTCCAAATTGATTTGCCTTTGCCTTTAGCATAGAGCTGTAATGCAAAGCAGCTGTAGGACCAAGCACACCGTTGTATATGCAGTGTTCTGCATACCTAGATGAACCATTTTATGCTGATGTCTGAGGATTGGAGAAGTTGCACCTTTGTGATAAAGATGACAGTTTATGCATGAATAAGTAGAATAAGAAGTCAGCTGTTAGCACTTTATCTCTTCTGAGATGATTAATGAAATATTAAGCCAGGCATACCTTGGAAGCCAAAGCCAGTGGCATAACTAGGGCAGGGCAACAGGGCAACCATAGGATCATAACTGCCAGTGTGTGGCAATCTGAAATCAATACTGACTGACCCTGTACCCCAAGTGTCTGGCTTCATCTCAGTGCTACTGTACAGAATGAACTCAAATAGTGTGTCATTCATCTTAAAGTGAGGAGCATTTCTTGGATAAAATTAGTGAGCCTGGAGTCCTAACAACTTTCCTCAACAAATCTTTACAGCTGGATGCAAGACCAATTCCTTAAACACAAATACACATGTTTACAAACAATGCTAACCACTGAGGAAACATTCCTCTTGACACCAGAAATTTATCGTGAAACAGGACTGAAAGAGTTGCTCAGAAACAGTAAGCAAAAATGTACACCCACACATGGTTAAGCAGCCCTGTGCTGCCATCTCGTGGAACTAAAGATTTTGGAAATCTCAGCAATATTTCTGAAGAAAAAATAACCAGCAAAGACTCAGCTCCAGGCAGCTTACAGAGAATATTAGTGAATGTAATTTTGCAACAGACTGACATTTTCCATAGAGCTAAGACTATCAATGTTTTATTGGCTTCAAAAGCCTTTCAATTTATTCTGAAGATACTCAGCTTTACAGGATTTTTGGTAAAACTAATTTCTACCTGAAAGAATGAAAAGGATATATTCTTTACTCTTCCAATTACTGAAAAAAAAAAAAATCCAACAAAATCTCTAGTGCAACTGACTGACTTGATTCATCACCACATCCAGAGCATCCAGCAGCAGGTGCTATGGAGTAAAGGCAATTTAAGGAAATTGTCAATTTTCAGCTAAGTTAGTTCTCAGTTATCAATTCCTCATATAGTGGCTCTTGATTATATCAATAAGTGTTTAACCTCACCAGAGCCATTTTTGAGGTGGTAAAAGTAAATCAAATATTATGGAATAGGAAAATGGCAATACCTATATACCCTGAATATACAACTCGCAGCCAAGACAATCTAGCTATCAAATACAGTAAGCAAACAAACGAGATGCATCAATGCCTTAGATTAGTATGGGGAGAGGGAAAGGATGTAAATAATCTGGATACAGAAGAGGATTAATAAAGTCTAGAAGAGAAAGGCAATTTTACCTTCTGTTTGTGCCACTGTCAAGTTCCTTTACTGCAGTCTCTAAACTGTTAAAGCTCAAGTGATCTCTCTCTAGCTCTCCTGAGCAATCCTCTAGGCTCTTGCATGTGCTAGAAAGCCATGGGGAGGCCCCTGAGTTCAGCTGGCCAACCCACAATCTGGACTCCTCCGCCCAAATTCCAGGTTCTGCATTTTCTCTCCTGAGGAAGGATGTGAGAGCGAAAATAAAATCCCTACCCTGAACACTTTTGAGAAAGGTAATCTGGGAGCCAGGAACCTTGCAGTACACCTGTTTTCTTTACAGGAAACTAGGCTCAATAAAAGTGACACTCCATCCTATACTTCGACCTTTTCGCAATAAACATGAAGCCCGATTTCCGATAAAGCAACAGAACTCTCTCCTCTTCCGAACATGGAAAAGAAATCAAACAGCCAAAAGAATTCCTGCCCTCCCACATCATCTCACCAGCACTAGCAGCTTTTTAAAAAAGGGACAACTTTATCTGTAAGAGATTAACTGTAAAAACATGGCAGATAAGAGCCTTCAACAGTAGACACGGAATGATTGCTTGCTTG
>NW_017729019.1:2408755-2416316 GCF_001723915.1 Gavialis gangeticus | reverse complement strand
AAAAAGGGACAACTTTATCTGTAAGAGATTAACTGTAAAAACATGGCAGATAAGAGCCTTCAACAGTAGACACGGAATGATTGCTCGCTTGAAGTACAAAGATACCTTTTAACTTGTTGCTGTCCTTCGCTTGCCCACAGTTTGACACAAGGAAAAAAAAAACTCTTCCCCTTCTAATGAGCACAGGGCATACAAACTTAAACATTTAAGATTCCAATACATTTTTACAAGGAGAATTATGAATGTTCACGCAAATTAAATGCTTTAGATTATGAAGTCCTGGCTCTCTAAAATGTGCAAGCCTGTAGTAAGATGCTCAATGATTGTTTTGGGGCCTACCAAATGGGAAGAACATTAAATGATTGTTTGGGGGCCTACCAAATGGGAAGAACATTAAAAAAAAAAAAAATCTTAATATTCTCGCCTACCTCCCTGGAGACCAGATTCCATGTGGTTCGGAAAGTAACAAGATAACATTGAGGGTTAAAACCATGCCAGGCATCCAAACTTCTACTAAGAGCCATTGTGTTCTGAATTTTGATGAGAGAAGAATCACGAGGTAAACAGTCTTGCCAAAACTGCTTGTCTAACAAAGTTGATGAGGGAGGTCATAGGCCTCAGTTATTAATACACATTACAGAATTTAGTCTACATGATGCTACTAGATCCCTGGAAATCCCATTGGAATTAAAAGGAAAGGAAAACAGAGACATTTGACCAAATGACAGTCAACTCTGCTCAACTGTAGAAGGTCTCTACTCTAACATCACACCCCTTCCCTAATATCACATCTAATTCTTTCAAGGAGAAATAGAGAGCAACCAATGCTAGATTTGAGATTTGACCTTGGAGTCATAAAGGAGGCAGACCCAATTCTTCTACGTGCTTTTTCTACTGTTTGACACGAGAACATGGGGAAGAAAAAAAAGGAACTAAACCATGTACTTGGCTGTCTACAGTGAACTGTAAGCAGTCAACACTATTTTCTGTTTGGACAGATGTTTCACGTGGAATGTGTGAGAAAACACTTGAATAAAAGCTGCAATTGTCTAGACAAGTTGGCAGAAGAGTTTCAAAGTGGTGGGGGCAATTAGCTACACTAATTCTAACTTGCATAAAATAGACTGGATTTCAAATCCAGGGGTATCCCTTTACACTGTTCCTAGGGGACCACAAAACTTTACGGGGGCTTGCCTCTGCCTTTCGAAAAGTAATGCAGGATGAGCTTTCCTTTAGTATGTGAAAATTCACTACAAGCAATGGCATTCACACTATGTTTCAGCCTCACTTGGATTTTGGGGTGGGGTCCCAAAAGATTTAACAGCCTTTTCTGAATCAGCCCTGTCTGGATGATAGTCTGAGTTCTCTGAAACCTTCCAATATCAGCAAGGCACTTGAAACAATATCTAGGCAACTAACATCCAGGAAGGTTCTGGCTCAGCAACATCTACCTGGCAGTCCATCTACGACACTGGTTCCCAACCTGCGGACTGGCAAGGGAGCAGGACGGGACACACGAAGCCAGCTGCTTCCCCCCCGGGGCTGCCCCACTGCCCAGCTTTAACTCTGCACACGACTGCCAGTGGCGGAAGCTGCTCACATGGGCAGACAGATAGGGGTGCAAGCAGAGAGCTCGCACCACAACAAGGCAGCCAACCTTTGCAGCCTGGTACCAGCCTGTGGCCCGGTGGTTGGAAACCTCTGATCTAAGAGGTACATTAGGATCTGCACGCTGAACAAGTAAGATGTTTTCTGTGCAAGTTAACGTGATATGGGGCAGTGAACACAGTCCCAACCTAACAAGTTCTGCAGTAACAGACACAATTCAAGGGCAAGTGATCATTAAAACTATTAACAACTGAGAGAAATCACTGCAACAGCAGTAGCAGCAATGGGAGCTCCTGCTGTAAATATTAAGAATTTCTTATAGGCAATAGGGGTCGCCACTACACCTCAGAAGCAGCAGACAATCAGTTCACCAGAGAGAGACTGCAACTAACAGAAAATCTACAAAGCCCTTACTATCCACTTCTACTGAAGAACAAAAACCAAGGAAAGATCTATTACTCTCTTATATATGGAAAAGAATTTTGTGCAATGTCTTTTATATATGGTTTGCATGAGCCTATAATTCAAGCCTTTCAGGAAACTATTCCATTACAAACTGTAAAGCTAGATGGGATCGACAGATTTACAAGAGGAAATGGTACTGCCCTGGTAGACGAACGTCCAGATGGCCCATTGGGCAATCACCATCTCCAGCTTCTACAACCGTGTGAAAGAAAATATCTGCTGTCAAGAAAGTTGGGGCAGCGCATGATGCAAAGGAAGCTTCCACCAAGCACGTTCAAACACAGAATGGTGCAATGTTGCAATAAAATTAGGGGGCGGGGGGAACACAAGAACATACCATTAGAGGGTTGACTGGATTTAACAAACAAGTTCCTCCCCCACTCCCAATCGTCCTGGCTTTATACAAACTGCACAGAATCTCTCCACTGAATGGATCCTGCCTGTGCCCTTTAAAGGAACGACATGGAATTTATTTGTGATGTGCAAGTGACTATTCTAGCTTTTGCCAATCAACACAGTTAACAAGAACACAGTGGTAAAGATACTGCAAGACAGATGGCATGATATTTCAGAATCCAAGACAAAGGGCATACTGGTATTCAGTGGAGAAAGAAGATCATCCCAGACCACCCTGCCAGTCATTCTTCCCAAAACCTAAAAGAGCATTTCACTTTAATCTTTTGGCTTTAGAAAGGCAATTTATATTATAGAGACATCTCAATGATCTAATATTAGCCAGTGGGCTTGTTTATGTTGTCACTGTTGCTAAGAGAAACCTGGAACTTTAGAAACACTGAACTACATGAACATGCTATTGTGACAGCTGCCACTGGGAGCTGAAATCCATATAGTGCTTCCCAGCAACTGTTACCCATTTTCCTTTAACAAACTGGCTTATTTTCAAAAGAACGCTTTTCCATTTGGATTACACAACTGGCTTTTGCAATTCCCAGAACCCCATTCAAAAGCTGCAAGCAGTCCTCTGTCCCACTACCCCAGCTACTTGTGACTCCACATTAGCAAAGGCAGTCTGAACCCACCAAAGCAATGCACTAATGAAAACATGGAGGAACTACTGAGCAAACCATCAGCTGGAAGAAGCAAGATTTTTTCTTCTTACAATGACCAGATTTCAGTGAAGACTACTCACAAAATATCAATGCATCCTACAATGCTTACGTGTATTAAATTGTGCAATAAATATTAAAGCAGTAATAGTTTCGTAGTAGCCTGGGGTCAGAAGGGACCTGAACAGATCTAGTCTGACCCCCCCACCACTGGTAGGAGCACACGCTGGGATCACACGACCTCAGACAGGTGTTCGTCCAACCTCTTTTTGAATTTACCCAAGGGAGGAGTGAGGACCACTTCCCTAGGAAGTTGGTTCCAGATCCTAGCCACCCTAACAGTGAAATAGTGTCTCCTAATCTCTAATCTGAACCTGTCCTTCAGCAGCTTCTGGCCATTGTTCCTCATCAACCCAGGTGCTGCTGGGGGGAATAGGGCCCTTCCTATTTGCTGCTGATCTCCCCTAACGAGTTCACAGGCAGCCACCAAATCCCCCCCTCAGCTTCTGCTTGCTGAGGCTGAACAGGTTCAGGTCCCTCAGCCTCTCCTCATAGGGCCTGCCCCATTGGCCTCCAACCAAGCGGGTGGCCCTCCTCTGAACCCTCTCTAGGTTGGCCACATCCTTCTTAAAGTGCGGTGCCCAGAACTGGATGCAGTACTCCAATTGTGGCCTGACCAATGTCGCATAGAGGGGAAGTATCACCTCTCTGGACCGGCTTGAGATGCATCTTTGGATGCACGACAAGGTGCGGTTGGCTTTGCTGGCTGTGGTCTGGCATTGGCGGCTCACATTCACCTTGGAGTTGATAATGACTCCAAGATCCCTTTCCGCCTCTGTGCTCACAAGGGGGGGAACTCCCCACCTTGTATGTATGCTATGGATTCCTTCTCCCCAGGTGCAGCACCCTGCATTTATCTACGTTGAACCCCATCCTGTTACCATCTGCCAACTCCTATAGTCTGTCTAAATCTAATTGCAGCCTCTCTCTCCCTTCGAACGTGCCTACCTCTCCCCACATCTTGGTGTCTTCGGCAAACTTGGACAACATGTTTTCCACCCCCTCATCCAAGTCGCTGATGAAGATTTGAACAGTGTAGGCCCCGGGACCAAGCCCTGGGGGACCCCACTATTCACATCCCGCCAGGTTGAGTATGACACGTCCACCACCACTCTCTGGGTGCGCCCCATCAGCCAATTTTTGCCCCATCCAACTGTGTAGGCATCAATGCCACAGTCGCTCAATTTATTAATGAGAAGGTTAATAGCTGCTTCAAATTTTGGCATCGACAAAATATTTTTCTCTGTAGGTAATGTCAGGAACATGCATTTGGGTGAAAACATTTCTGTGAAGAATCCAAAGCCACTATAATTTCATTTCAGGCTTACCTACACTGGGATGCTACAGCAAAACAAAACAAGCTATAAATTTAAAATGGGAATTGCTACTCCATTTTAACTGCCCATGTAAATAAACACATTTTTCACTAAGATTTCCTTATGCAAGTCAGCTTATTTCACCTGGACACAGGTACTACTCCTGTGAAATAAAATTTGCCCATACAAGGTGATAGCACAGTTCAGGTACCCTGCAATAGGTATTTCAGGTCAGTTCCCTGAGAAGGCAAGCCCTTATTGTACTCTTACCCATGCAAAAAGCTCACTGCACCATGAGAGCCTTGGCTATAGTAGCTTGGGAGAATCTATTTGCTTGAGTTCAAGTACTTGTTGAAAAAGAATACTCTAGCTCCCTTTCTCAGATTTACTACAACTGAAAGAGAGAGAGGTTAGTTATAAGCTGCCTGAACAGATGATCCTATAGCCAAACACAGATTGTATGGCTCTGTGAAGTAAAGAACTGACAATTTCTATTACAGCTCACCTCCTCTTTCATTTTCTGGCAATACTTAGCTTAATACAGAACCATATCTACTTGGGAGAACTGGGACTTTTAAGACCAAAAAAAAAAAAAAAAAAGTTTACAGAAATCTAATTCCCACAAGCACTGCTCTCCTGTTGAGTTACTTTATCTCCTTCCAGAGCAGGCTGCATAGTAAAAATATTACAATTTAGTATTGCTGTTTGTTTTATGATTTTTTTTGGTGTGGCACCACTAGGAGAAATAGTTCTGGCACATTTAACTTGTTCACAAGAATGAACGCTGTGCATTTGTTGTTCTGTATGTACTGATACATGATAAGCTTTCCTTACAAATTGCTACCTCAGGATTATTTCTTTTGAAATTTAAAAGTAACTTCATGTGATAAGAGGTTATACCAGCCTCATCATTAAAACAATTTGTAAAATGCTGGTACTGTGAATGTCACTGACTGTATGGCAACCACATAGAGATTCAGCTTACGTTTAATAACTCCTTCTCTTTGTACCAGGAGCATAGCTACATAACTGACGCTGCTCTGTGCTTTCGGACTAAAGAAACACATTGATTTCCAGAGTCCACTGCAGAAAAGTATTCACATCACACACAACCATAAAAATCAGTACCCAGAAAGACTACAGAGACTGAAATCTAATTACCAGAGTTGTTTCCAGGAGACCAAGATGAAGTACCTCAAGAGGTCACAAATGAAAAAGCTCAAACCAAACTCATTTTCATCTCAACTCAGTCAGCGCGTCTATAAGTTCATTAATGCACTTTTGCTACTGTGCACTAAATTCAGTACCTCTAATGTGAAGTACTAAATTAATGTGCATTAGACTCCCCTAATGTGCAGCAGTGAAAGCACATGCTTTTTTAGTGACAATGCATAGTAGCCTATTTTTACTATGCATAGGCATATTAGCTTGGTTTTTAATGTGATGCTGTAATGCACAGTAAAATAGGCCATTCAAATGCACATGTAGGCTATTAAAGCACACGTGTAGACACACCCAGTGACAACTTAATCTAAGACTTCAAGCTGGAAGATGTGAGCATTAACCAGCGACACCAGGAAGCACCTAAAGAAGGTGTGGTACCACTACCACATAAAACACATGCAGATCTCATGGATGAAAAGCACTGACTTTATTCACTAACCTTCTGCGTTCCCTGGCCTCCTCAGCTGAGTCCTTTCCAGTAGTTGCGGCAGCACTGGCATTTGTAACACCATTGGCAGAACTGAGTGCAGTGCGATTTGTGATTACACTTAGTGGAGGGATAGCAGAGATGTTCTCTGTATTTTTCTCTACAGCAGAGTCAATTTGTTGCCGGGATGGCACTCTGAAACAGACAAGACATACATAACAGGATGCAAACTAAGGGAACTAGATTGGCTACCAAGACTAGACAACTGCCTCAAGGGAACATTAACAATACGTTTCCTTGATTCTCTGCTCCTGGTTCTGAAAAGAATGGTACCTTTAAGGACATCTAGAAGAAAGGGCAGAAAGTGATTGGAAAGACTGAGAGAATTAAACTGGTGAATAAGCTGGAAAATGGATGGACCCAAAGATCCTATTCAAAACCTCAGAGCAACCTTAGATTCCATGTGCAAAAAGCAAGAATGAATGGTTGATCAATCATGTCAGAAGTGACCAAGCTAAGAGTATGCATGCAAATCTCAACTGCTTCCTGATACATAGGCATTACTAAAACCACCTCAGGTATAAACAGAAATGACAACTGAATTGCTATCAAAGGATACAGGTACAAGCTGTTATGCTACAATTCTGTAGCAGTGCAAGTATAGCAAAACTGCTCCTACATTAACCTTGCTTCACCTATGGTCAAACCTAATGCAATTTAGCCCACTCATATGGTTGCAAGCTCATGCAGATATAAAAATTAGTGTAACAGCTGCTGTGCACTCTAGAGTAGCAGATTCCCCTCCCCTTTCGAAGTGGCTACAAAGGTACATTTGCCCATACTACAAATACATGTACTTTTTAAATTGAAATGGGTTTCCAGAACTCATCATGGAACAGATTATGACTGAATACATTTCTGAACAATTCCAGGATTCAGAACATGCACCTCCCCATAACTCTTGAAACTTTGTTTTACCTAAAGATTCAAGTGAACGAGTCACAAGCCATTACCTAGTATACTGGCGAACTGATGCAGTAGTATTCGCACTGACAGATGTGGGACAGGAAGAGGCAGGTTGCCACTGGGTGCCCAATGAGGTAGTTGGTGAGGTAGCTGGAGATGTACTGCGATTGGCTGAACTGTAGGGACTGTTGAGGTCACTACTTCTACCAAATGAAGCACTGTAAAATATCACAGGATTGCCTCCTTCAGAGCATGGTTAACATACAGGCAGACCACTCCAGAATCCTCAGCTGAACAGGAAAGGGAACATTTTATGTCTCATCAAAATGAATGCAAAGGAGAGTGGAACGTGCCAAGGTCACCAAAGATCACACTTGGGACACACAGAACAGGATTACGATGACATCATTTATAAAAATAAAACAGAG
>NW_017729019.1:2393417-2403755 GCF_001723915.1 Gavialis gangeticus | reverse complement strand
CATGCCTAATCTATTTTATCTTACTATAATAACAATTAATTTAAACCTGAAGCAAACCAATATAAATACACTATATTAAGTATGTTCACTGGTATAACTAGTTCCATTTAGTTCTACCAATTCAACTCTTTTGACACAAACCATGTATCAGATTTGATAAGGAGCTAGAGACTTGGTATGTTACCAGGGAATGAAAATAAAGAGGAAAGGGAACATTTTATGTCTCATCAAAATGAATGCAAAGGAGAGTGGAACGTGCCAAGGTCACCAAAGATCACACTTGGGACACACAGAACAGGATTACGATGACATCATTTATAAAAATAAAACAGAGTTCAGGGAGAAAATAGGGAAATGGAGGTGAATTTAGGAAAGTCAGAAAACAGGAAAAAGCCTGGGAAAAAACAGACCCCAGTGTAAGCAGTACTAGAGGCACAACAGTGCACTTAATTGGAAGGGAAGGGAAAGGAAGGACAGTGAGAGAGAAACAACAAAAAACAACTTAACACAAAGAAGAAATAAGTATTGTAGGAGGATCGGGAAACGCTGCTGTTGCCCATAATGAAACCCTGTTGAGTTGCTTAAAACTAACAAAACCTAATCACTTGGACTGAAATTTTCTACAGCTGGTGCTGGCTGCCTCAACCATTTGACCAAAACAGTTCAGCCATATCCAAGAACAAGGACTAGCACGATATACATTTTACCATGCTAAAAAAAATATTGGGACAGAGCTTGAGGTTAGAAAACTAGGACTAGGAGGCAAGACTGCAACCAGAGCCAGGAGAGAAACAGGCAACAGACTGAAATCTAACAAGGAACAGAAGAGAAAGTAGACTGGATGTGCAAATATATTACAGACATGAACCAGCATGAGAGTGAGAGAGGAGGAACAACCAAAGCCTGGAGGGGAGAAAACACTGACTATTCCTGTTGTCCTCTATTCAAGGCATCTCAACCCACCTCCAGTCCTCCCCAGCTCCTTATCAGACTGTCTAATGCCCCTCTCCTTCAAGTTTCAGTTTCACTGCCACCCTCCTCATCCAGCACAATAGTACTGAGCATACTGTTAAGTGAGTCTTTTCACAGACTCCTTTCACATGAAGTTATTGGGCTATGATTCCATTGCCAGCCCTATACACCCTAAATCACAGGAGCACAGTACAGTTGGTAAACTGTAATTGTGTATCTGATTCTAGATTAGCAGGAGCACAAAGTTGAAAAGTTGTAAAGTCCTGGTAAAATGTAAACTTCTCAGTAGCTCTATTGACTGAGCTACCTTTCAGATAAGGTAACAGTATCTTTTCTATATTATGCCTCTGAGATGCTACCTGCAATCAGCAAAAAACTCTTGCCACTTGTCTGAGAGAGAGACAGAGAGAGAGAAACAGAGGGAGAGAGAGAGAGGCGGTACAGCCCAAATTGTTAGCATCAGGTCCCAGGACAGATGTGGAGTCATTAGAATTGAATGCTGGCTCTGGAATAATGTCTTCTGCTTTCAAAATATCCAGCTCTTTCACCTTTTGTATAAATGGTATTCCATTTATTCAGTGGGTACAGAACCATATCCTATGAAAATTTAACGCTATCAGCAAACATCCCCTAAAAGCTAGAATGCAGCACATGAGCAACATTTACAAGAAATCAACTTCTCTCCAGCTATTTAAAGGAAAATCCTCCATGTTCAGGACAAAATTATGCAGTTTGGCGTCAGGTACTTGATAAAGCAACATGTTAAAATCCTGAAAGCTTTACTGCGCCTTGCACTGAATTGCAAGATTAGAGGGAGCCTAGTCTTTCTTGAGGGAAGGTAGTGGTAAAATGGTGGCAGATATTGCCAGTGGGACAGAGAAGGGGAAGGGGGTTATATGATCAGATTTTTTCCTTTTTCTGCCTTCCTAGTTCATCAGCAATCACTTCTCTAGAGTGGCACATGCACTTGCAAAAAACCTCATTTTCCAACTATCAAAAGAAAATGGTTGGTTGATTTGGGGACATCAGTCACATTCTAACGCTGATGATCTGCATGAATTATGGACAGTACTATTTTTTTGATTATTTGATATAAAAAATTATACCTTAATGTATACCTCAGTTAGAGGTAGGCTATCAGAACTAACTTTTTAGTAGCCTTCTGGACTAGGAATAATGGTCACAAGTTGACTGAGAGTAGGTTCAGGCTAGACATCAGGAAGCACTACTTCACAGTCAGGGCGGCTAGGATCTGGAAGTGGTGCTCTCTCCTACCCTGGGGGGTCTTCAAAAGGAGGCTAGATAATTACCTTGCCAGGGTCATTTGACCCCAGCATTTTTTCCTGCCCATGGCAGGGGGGCAGACTTGATGATCTGCTCAGATCCCTTCTGACCCTACCAACTATGATACTATGAAGTTCACTATTGAGTTACTTCATCCTACATTCAAGGGGAATTTTTTTTTTTGTCATCTAGCAATTACACCAACATCTGAGAAATGAAATGTTGCATCTAAATCATGTCAGTACAGTATTTAAAGTTCAGTGCCAAAACAAAAGTCTTCGGAGACAGTGTTTATAATGGAAAAACTAAGCAGATTGTATATTTTGTTTCACCAGTCCTATAACAATGAGCACACCAAGACCAGCTATAACCATGCAGCAAATAGAAAACTGCCATTTTAGAAGCCTGGAAAACATGTTAAAAATCCATTCTGCTGTCTGTATCTAAAGTGTTTCAGGCCATACCTTTTCAGGTAGGTAGATATGTAGGTGGAAGGTGCACCTGTCTGGGGGGCTTCGTTTCCCTTTGGTTCATCCTTCCATGATTGCCGGGTGTAGGAACCACTCCGCACCAGATTAACAGCAGATTCTCTGAGGTAAGAGAACATTAAGTTGGCTTAGAAAAGCTCTGCAGTCTAGTCTTGACTCCTCAAACTGCCAGCCTCCTGGTAAGTTCCACAGCTTCAGCATCCATTGGCAGAAGCGAAGACTATTTAATATTCAGGCAACACAAGCTCTTCCTTTCCAGCGGCAGACTAATTCACCATAGGGATAAGTAACTGAAGTACCCCCATTTGTTTTAAAATTATCTCTAGTAATTGCCAAGGCAATTCTTTAAATATCACAAGCTTACAGTATTTTGCAGACACAGTGCCATGCAATTTCTGACCAGAAGCACTTACAATTCTAAAATTCAGACTTATCTAAAGATTGTCATTTCATACATTAGACGATGGCATTATGTAGAATGAACTTGCTTTGTCACCTTGCACAGCTGCAGTGGCTGCATCTGGAAGGGTTGTTTTTACTTTGAGGCATTAAGTGCTGGTCACCGATAGAGGCTGAATACCAGACTACAGGCCACTGGTCTGATGCAACATGATAAATCCTATGATATTTTCTTAAAAATACTGCTTACAGCAAGTATTAAACAGTTAGCAGTATTTAGGACTACTTAGCAAGTCTAGAAGCAAATAATCAGTAACCCAATTTAATAGGGTAACTAAATCAAAGCTTAGTCCCTCACCCCTATCCTAGAAGTATTTTATGGCAATTCCTTCCAGCCAATGGACGGAACAAGACACTGTGTGACATTCACTCCACAGCTCCCAATTATTTTTCAGTTTTGAATTCAAACTATCCATCCATCCATCCTAGATGGACTTTGTCTCCTGCAGATTCCATGTAGCATTGACTTGACTTATGTTAAAAGGAAACAATACTGCAAAAATTGTATCTTACAGTATGCGGTGACTACTGCCTGCTAGGTTAGCTTGAAATCTTAGTCTCCACTTCAGAGAGCAAAGGATATTTGGCAGCACTCAGCCAATTGCACCCCACAATAGGAGGCACTATTCAAAATAGTCCCGAGTCATTCTTTGTCATTTGAAACACCAGCTGTCTACTAACATGCAAAGAACGGTGGGAGATTCAAATCAACTATACTGCAACAGGTAGCAAAGAATTTAATCACTGAAATGGTTTATCAGAGATTTCTCTTCAGTGCAACAGTTTCTCCACAATTGTTTGCCCCGACTTTTCTCCCCATGTTTTTTCAACTTTTGTAAATTCTTACTCCCTTGAAAAAACATTACAAGGGACCAGTTAGAAACAGCACTTCCCCATGCACATCTAAAAGCACTGGATGCTGTTCCCATTTACATGGCAAAAGTATCTGCGGAAAATCAACAAGGACCAGGATGCCATTGTGCTAGGCACTGTAAAGACATAACAGTCACAGTGCAAAAAGCTCACAAACGTAAATTATGTCAAAAAGCAAGAGATGGCTTAACAGCAAAGGTAGATAGGAAGTGACAACAGAGCAAGGTGCATTACTATAAGCATGAGTCAAAGCTAGAGATCAAGAATAGAAACTCACTTCTTAAAGGACAAGGCCCACTCATACATATACTAATGGGGTGAGGAGAGGTGTATGTTACAAATATCACTTCCTGCATATTTTTAAATGATGAATAATCTGGTTTCATTAGGGAAAAAACCTATCACTCCCCTTCTTCAAAATTGAGGGCATATTCCATGAAGTTGAGATGCAGTGATAGAGCTCCCAACTTTTAAACACCTACACACTTGGGACTAGTAAATAAACATATGAATTGTGAACATAAATGGGAAGGCACTTCTGAAGACTGAATTCCATGAATTGATGAAGGCTGCTGAAGCCAAAGCCTTTAGCTCAGAGTTGAAGTCCTACCTGTTTTCCTTTTCCTCTATGTCACCCGTACTGCTTAGTCTTCTAGGGGCTATTGAGGCAAGATAGCTTTTGTTGCTGTCCTTATCCTGATAATGCAAAACAAGAACACACATATTTCAAATGTAAGTTGGTTTACTTTCAGTGACCTCTCTGAATTAGTGCTTCAATTTTTGCTACTAGAAGTGCATCAATTTCTGATTTTCTTTTAACATAGTTTAAGGTTTTTTGGCACATAGGTGTCACCCAAGACATTACATTTCCAAGGCTAACTAGCAGGAGCAAGGCAGGAATAGTAATTTAGGAGCTAATCTCAATTGAGATAAGATTTTGTATAGATGGGCAGTAAATCTCCAACTGCTAACTGTAGGCAGAGCTCACTGAGGAATATTTAAGATATGGATACACATAACATTTGAAGCACTTCAAATGCAGCTGCACTTTGAAGAGCTTCTAAAATGGAGTGTTTCAGCTGCAGACAGACATACAGCCCACTGCCATGCCCCCCAGCTGGAGCACTTCAAGATCACTGCAATTGCATGCAGCAGTTTGCTCTCAAGCTAGAAGCCATGACAAGGAGCTGCTGCATCCTGTGGCTCTTCCCCCCACCATGATGTCCCCCCTCTGCAGCAGAGCTGTCAGCGAACACCCTGTGCCCTCTACCTCTGCCCTACTGGGACCAGAGGCCCCACCACCCCCAACACTTCTCCCAGTTCTGATGAAGGGGGCACTCAGGGAGAGCAGGTGGAATACAAAGGAGAGCACTCATTGACAGCTGGCTCTGCTGCCGAGCGAGTAGCTCTACAAACCCTGGTCCCCTGGGAGCTGCTGTGACCTACGCCTCAGTTTCTCTTTTCTTCTCTCCTTCCTGCCAGGGGCAGGAAAAGAGAGTCAATTATCAACTCTCCTGTGCAATCAGCCTCTGGCTATCCAGAACGTGCCCCTCTGGCATGCACATCTGTCTGCTCACCCTCTGAAGTACTGCAAATGTGACAAGTGCCCACACCATTAGAATGAAGCAGAGGAACAACTAGTGTGAAAACAGGGCACTGGCTTGATTAGACTGTCTCCCTCAAAACAAGTAGGATGACAAACTGGCAGAAAGCGTTAAGCTGACTATAACCTACACATGAAGGAGTAAGAAGTCCTGAACTCCAGTTTAGCATGGACTGCCAATAAGATGGAAATAGCTCAAATCAAGAGGGAAGTATAAACGTATCAAAGCACTTGATACCACAAATGCAAGCAACATGAAGTATAAAAAGGATACTAAAATATGGAGATTGTGAATTAATACCAAAATTGAAACTAAGGATATGGACAAACACACATTTGTAGCTGCTTAAAAGGGAAAAGCTGCTGGAGTATACAACAGCTGTGCTCTGTTATCTAACTGTCTGCATGAGCCTGCAGTCATAACAATCAGCTAAACTGCCTTACCTTACCCTAAATGAAGCAGGGTTAAAGATGAAATAGTTTTGTTAAATTTGTACGACTATAAAGTTATGTTAATATAACAGATGCATCATAACAGCTTGTACCAGTCTCCTTTGATTTCGATACAATTGTTACATCTGTCTATACCCATGGTGGAATGGTGCTCTGAAATGGGGTGCCAATGCAGAAAGGCAGGCTGCTTAACACTTCTCAGAAGGGATGCATCAGCAGGCTGTTTCAGGGGAAACCAGACCTTTTCTTTGTTGTCTATTAATGCAGAAATCCGGGGACTAGATGAAGAGCGATAGATAAAAGAACTCCTGTCTCTCTGTCCTTCACGAGAAGCAGCAACTTCACTGAGCATGTTGTGGCTGCCAGTTTTTCTTAGTCCCAGCCTCCAAGATGAAGGAGATTCATCCTTTTGCTCTTCTGACTTGTTGAGCCAACTAAACTGTAGTGGAAAATGACAACATTTGGTAAGAAGCAGGGGTATTGCAGACATACAATTTATTTTCAAAAAGTTTTACTAAGCCAAAATTCTCATAGGCAACACACTTCAAAGCATAAGATTCAGGTTACTTGGGTGTCTTGGGATAGCTAGACACATGCACATACAATTCTACATTTGTATTAAAATTAGGCTTATGTTTTATAGTTAGGGAATTCTTATATAAAAGTCCCTCCAACCCCCCCTCCCCATTGTCTCTTTTCATCAGTTTAAATGTAGGAAGGGAGCAATGGCACAAGGAAGTAATGCAACTCATTTTAAATTAAATAGAAATAAAACTTTTATGTAAACCATATGGCCATATACATGCTGTCTTATGTCATTGTCTGAACTTCATGTTATTTTTCTGAGGGCCCTGGTACACATTCAAATTAAAGCTGGATAGAAACCAGCTACAGAGTTGTTACATGCTTTCAAGCATTAACTCTGTAGCTGGTTGGCTCTTTTTATACCTGGGTAGTCATTTTTATCGTGTGATAACTACTTTGCACACATGGCTGGTCTAAATTTATTGTATGATTAACCAATTAATTGCGATACAGTAGACCTCCAATTTACACGAGTATTGCGTCCCAGGGGAATTTCATGCAAGTCGAATTTGAGTAAGTTGGGACTACTTTCCCCATAGGAAACAAGAGAATAGTGAGGGGTTGCGTACCTCAATCATAGCTTTTTTTCCCCTTTTCTCAGCGGAATTGCCTTTAGGAGGCGCATCTAGCATCTCACCTATGCATCTTGAGATGCTGCTACAGCAATGGTGGCACAATGGCGATACAGCTCCGCTTGATTCCGCCTGTAAATCTTGTGAGGCATTTGCATATACATGCGAATCTTGCAAGCGTTTGCATATATATGCAAATGACGTGCATCTCGAGGGGCATTTTCCAATCTGGACCCTAATAAAAAATCGTGTAAACGTGAGACACGCATAAGTCGAAATCGTGTAAATCGGGGATCTACTGTATTTACTTTGCACTTATTGCTGGTCTTACTTTGCACAGGGTGAAATCTACAAGATACAGAAAGAGAGGCCACTGTATTGATATTTTAGGCATATTTAAATCTGACAAAAAAAATGTGCACCCAAAGACAAGCACATGATGCAGGACAGTTGCAAGGGAAATGGTGTTAAAGGAGTTCTGGTTAAAAATAACGTCAGAAACAAATTCACTTTGGTATACACATGGTCCTATTCTGGGTTAAGCAACTTTAATTAGGCAAAAGCTTCAGTCATATTTGCCTGCTAAATAACCAATCTACAAATGTAGTTGCTTTGCATTTGGGAAAGGGTTACTGCTTCACTTCTTTTGCTCAGTTAACTCAGCTTACTGGCATAGAATCAGAAAATTAGGGTTGAAAGGGACCTCAAGAGATTTCACAGACGTTAGGGCTGGAAGGGACCTTTGCAAGATCATCAGGTCCAGCCCCCTGCCCAAGGGGCAGGAAGTCATCTGGGGTCAGATCACCTCAACAAGATAAGCATCCAAGCATTTCTTAAACGTTTTCAGAGTAGGTGCTTGCAGAGTCTATTCCAGACTCTGGAGACTTGGACAGTAAAGAATTGTTTCCTTATGTCCAGTTTAAAATGGTCTTCCAGCAGTTTGTGACTGTTAGACCTTGTCTTCTCTTGGGATGCCCTGGTGAACAGACATTCAGATCATCTAGTCCAAACCCCTGCTCAAAGCAGGACCAGCCCTCCAATTTGTCCATAACCTTTCTGTAGTTGGGGTCCCAAAACCGGACACACTACTCCAGATGTGCCCTCATCAGTGTTAGCCTTCTTTGCAACAAAGGCACAACAGCATGTGCAAAGTTATTCATGTCTAGCTATAAAACAATGCCTGTCCCTTGTACCTATTACCCCAGTCTTTAAGAAGTAATTGGCATATAATAGTCATCTGCACTTTGGTACAAGAGCAGAGCACAGACGTTGAATACAAGGCCAAAGACAAAGAAAAGTCTATTAGTTTCTCCTAGTCACGTGGGTTTAAAGCTTGAAGTACAATATTTACTCTAACATAAGGCAAGGTTCCCTCACAACTAGGATAGGGAAAAACACCCTCATCTTATATTTGCATACAAGAAAACCTCATTAAATACACTGTAGGTGTGTCTACACAAGACACTTTACTGCAAAGTAGTGTGGTTTACTGCACAGTAAGCATCTGCATCTAACACATGCACATGCTTACTGCACAGTAAATCTTGCTAACTGTGAGTAAATTTGCTATCTTAAATGCAAGTAGCAAAAGCAATTAGTAACTGCGCAGTAGCACTCATGTAGATACTTGACTGGGAGCAAATCTTCTCCCAGACAGCCAGCCACCAAGGGGCAGGAGACTGCTGCCCCCAGAAGCTCCATGCTGCCAGGGCAGACTCTGCCAGAGCCTACCAGCAGCAGGGAGCTCCAGTCCCCCTGCTCTGAGATCATTACTGGGGCAACTAGCTGCAAGCTCCCAGCTGGGTAGGGATTCCTCACCCAGCCAGAGGCTCACTGCTAGCTGCCCCACCAGCAGATTGCAACAGGGGGCTGGGATCTGCCCCTCCCCTGCAGCTCTTTCCAAGTCCTCTGTCATGATCCAGGGCTGGGAGCTCCCTGCTGCTGGGGCAGAGGGACATTTTCCTTGCCCCAGCAGCAGGCAGTCCCCCAGGGGCAGGAAGCAATGTCCCAGGCCTCATCAGAATACAGCTGTCTCCAGCCCCTGGGCCAGCACCCAGGTGGAGCCAAGAACTCCCCCTTGTGGCAGCAGGGGCCCATCGCAGGGCCCCAGGAAGTGAGAGCAGTTTGCTGCTGTCAGCAGCAAATCTGCTCGCACTTCCCTACACATGTAGATGCCTGCCCAGGAACATTTACTTGCGAGTCAACTGCTCCTGGATCTAATGCACATGTAGACACGCCCTGTCTATCATCAGGGATCCGGGTTTTCCATTTCCCATGGAAAAACGGAAAAAAAAAAAAAAGAAGCAGATTTTCCCTTTTAACTAAAGGTGGATTTCATTTTAACAGGCCTCTTTGCAGGCTGGCAGAGTTCCAGCCTGCAAGAGGCTAGGGGGAGCGGGAGAAGGGTGGTCAAGCAGGGAGCACCATGTGCATGTACATGCTCATACATGCACATGGCTGCCAGGCAGCCTGAAGAGTAGCTCCCACAGGTAAGTCTGGCAGGGGAAAGGGGAGATTGAGGCCACCATAGGAATGGAGGAAGGAAGGGATTGAATTGGGCAGGGCTGGGGCTGGGGCTGCTGCCCAGCTTAGGCAGTGTGGGGCTTGGGGCCCAGGGCTAGACTGCGTAGCTGCAGCACCTGGGCAGGGGGGGGGGAACAGAGCTGCAGGAGGCTTGTCTGGGGGCCGGGGGGTGCTGGCTCCCTACTGCAGTCTGCACTCCTGGGGGGCATACAGAAAGCACGTGCCCCCCAGATGTGTGCATGGGATGGGGTGGGGCAGGTGTGGGCTGCCAGCTGCAGGCTCTGTGCCCTGCTGCCCTCCCCTTGGGGCCTCCACAGCCCAGCATAGAAGGACCAGATAGGGAAGCTCTTTGCCTCTCCTTGTCACCATAGTGAAGCGCCCCCCCGCCCACCTGGCAGCAGCAGGGGCAGCAACACTGAGTTTTGCCTTTCGCTGCTGCCAGGTGGGCAGGGGGCACCTCACCATGGTGGCACAGAGCTCCCAGTGGTGGCACTGAGATTTCCCGTCTAGCCCCACTCTGCCCTGA
>NW_017729019.1:2387218-2388417 GCF_001723915.1 Gavialis gangeticus | reverse complement strand
GCGTAGCTGCAGCACCTGGGCCAGGGGGGGGGAACAGAGCTGCAGGAGGCTTGTCTGGGGGCCGGGGGGTGCTGGCTCCCTACTGCAGTCTGCACTCCTGGGGGGCATACAGAAAGCACGTGCCCCCCAGATGTGTGCATGGGATGGGGTGGGGCAGGTGTGGGCTGCCAGCTGCAGGCTCTGTGCCCTGCTGCCCTCCCCTTGGGGCCTCCACAGCCCAGCATAGAAGGACCAGATAGGGAAGCTCTTTGCCTCTCCTTGTCACCATAGTGAAGCGCCCCCCCGCCCACCTGGCAGCAGCAGGGGCAGCAACACTGAGTTTTGCCTTTCGCTGCTGCCAGGTGGGCAGGGGGCACCTCACCATGGTGGCACAGAGCTCCCAGTGGTGGCACTGAGATTTCCCGTCTAGCCCCACTCTGCCCTGACACGCTGGGTCCCACCCCCGTTGGGCCACAGAGGCCTGTGGGGAGGGAGACTGGGGAGCAGCATGGCAGGGAGTCTAAACCCACAGCAGGAAGCCTGCATCTGCCTCTCTGACAGGCTATGCTCTGGCTGTGCCACCCATGGGCGTGGGGGTAGCTGGGCTCTGTGCTGCACTCCGCTGTGGCAGCTGCTGCCTCCTGCAGGCAGCAGCCAGGGCTCAAGCTCTGCTGCAGGGGGCAAAGGGCTGTGGACCTGAGTCCCTAGCCCTTTAGTCCTGGCATCCGGGGGCCTCTCCTCCAGCAGGGTTGGGGAGGGTGGGGAGTGAGGGGCCTGGCCCTACATCCTTGTGAGCAAAGGGGGTAGGGGGAGCTCTGATTTTCCACGATAAGAATACCCACAAAAATCAAATACCAAAATTTATAGGTACTTAGAATTTTCTTTTATTATAGTAACTGAGGGACTGGTAGGCTTCCAAATTGCTTTAAAAATTGTAAATATAGCAATAAAATAGTGTTCAATTGATACATACATACACACACCTCTCTCTCTCTCTCTATACAGCTATATATACACATATACACAGAGCGGCATTTCATTTTAATTGCAGTGTGGCAAAAAGCCACCTTGGTTTCTCCCCAAAAATCTCTGCCTTGTGACACTGTGATTTAAATCTCTGTGCTGTGACCATTCAATCAGGATGGGCCCAGCACACAGGGGACCACACCCTCAGCCTGTCTCTTTAGGGAACTGGAGCTGGCTGCATTCCTGAGGGAGGG
>NW_017729019.1:2380214-2386409 GCF_001723915.1 Gavialis gangeticus | reverse complement strand
GAGACAGTCCACTCTCGGGGTGGTGGTGGCACGTTACCCCCAGACTAGCGAGTGTGCTCTGGGAAAGGGGTCGGCCGGACATAAGGCGCCCCTACGGAGACATTCGGAGCCTGGCAGGTGGTCGGGCGCAGGAAGGTGGGCGGCTCGATGCAGGAGCGCCCCCTACTGGCCCATCTCACGTGGTGGAAATAGCAGTGGGATACGAATACCCAGCTGTTTTCCTGAGGTGGGATCCCTGCACCCGCCACATGCAGTGTGGGCTTTTTAAATCAGAGAATTAGTGGTTTGTTTGTTTTTTAAACCAGAGAATTTGAGATTTTTAAACAAAGAAAACCAGGATCTCTGTCTACCTTTAAATTGTTGCCAGAAGCACCATGTGCTCAATAATGGAAACCAATTATGAAGTTGACTGAATACAGCCCACACTGAGCACGCCTGTAAAATGCATGAGCCATATTGAGCAAACATACTGATGGGAACCTTCTGCATGTGTGGCCATTAAAAAGGCAAGCAGTAGCTCCCCCAGGAGGGAACTAGCACCAGGCCTGGAGGTACTGCAATAAGAGATCAGCACCAGGAAAGCCAGAGCCAGCCCTGATGACACCCTCCCCTTGGTACCAAGAATTGAATGCATTAGAAAATGTTAAAGTTCAAAGCACAAGGAAATACAGAAAGACCCAAGCAGGGGGCTACATAGTAGAGAACAGGGGTAGGGGTGGGAACGTAACTAAGTTACATATGAAACACACACCCAACTAGGGGTGGGAGGGAGCATGACACTTATAAAGCAGAAAATATGCAGAAGACCCTGCACAACAATACTGCCTTGTAATAGGGAGATGGTTTGAGAAAGAGTTTCAAACAACAACATGCAGTATACAATTGCAGGGAAGAGTCCAGGATTAAATGTCCTTGGAGGCAATTCAGCACAGCCAAGGGGAGCAGTCAGATGATCCCTTCTGCACTGCTTCTGGCTGGCAGTTTGTTGGGATCCACGTACTGGTGCTGTCCTGTGACGTGCTTTACATAAGTAAAGCACAACCATGGATGGTGTTGGACAGCTTGAGGCACCACATCAGCTTGGCACAGTAGTGGTATACACAGCAGGTGCACAGGATGCTCTCGTTGCTGGAGTCCCATCCTTTGAGCACCCCAACAATCGGTGCCTCAACCGTCATATCATATCCCTAGCTCCTCAAGGTGTCCGCCAGCCACTGGAACTTCTCTTGCTTCCGTTTTTGGGCCTCGACAAAAGTTTGCCATTGGTTCTCAAAT
The DNA here is from genome assembly GCF_001723915.1 of Gavialis gangeticus. Classification (NCBI taxonomy): domain Eukaryota; kingdom Metazoa; phylum Chordata; order Crocodylia; family Gavialidae; genus Gavialis; species Gavialis gangeticus. The sequence goes on along the minus strand of NW_017729019.1, from coordinate 2,385,134 downwards.
GGGATGGTGATAGCTACCATCACAACACACTTACTGTCCTTGTCGGTCACAACGATGCCTGCATGCTACTGGCTCTTGCAGCCTGGGACAGCTTGGTTGATGGACGCGGTCCCCACTGAGGCAGGGATGTCCTTGGCCAGTTGGTCCTCAATGGAGTTGTGACACAGATGCCACACACTGGCATGGGCTTGCAGGCATAGTGTGTGGGGGAGAATCTCTGCCTCACAGTCACAGCATTAGCACACCTCCTGTTGTGATTTCTGTACCAGATGATGCCACTGAGTGGCCGGCAGTTGAGGTGGACACGGTGGATGAAGCACCAGCCTGTGAAACCCATGAAGCTCCCACTGAGCATGAAGTGGCTGCTTGTGTCCCACTTTGAGATGAGCTTGAAGACTCTACCCTGGTCAGGTTTTGCCCTTAGGTTGCTGGTGTATTTTGCTCAGATGGCATCCTTCAAGAACCTCTCCGAGAGGGTTCTCATGTGGGGGTACATGGTGATGCAGCTGGCAGTAGGGGCTGGGAGCAGCAGACTCCCAGCTCCTGGCACTCCTTGGTCCAAGTCCAGTTGCAGCTGAAGCGCTTCCCAAGGTGGTGTTTGGCATTGCAAGCTCCTCTCCACGGCGAGTCAAAGTCCCCAGTGTCTGGACCAAACTCTCCTTTCCAGCAACCTGCTCAGGAAGGTGACCAGGTCACGTCCAGTGGGCTGCCTCACGATCCTCTTGAAGGTGGTCTCCTTCATGGTGCTGCTCCTCACCATCTTGTCCAGGCAGGTCAGGAAGCAGAAGGCATGGATGACCACCACAACATTGCAGAAACTGCCCATGCTTGGCACACTGACACCTCCCTGTCGGTACGGGATGGGCAGGATCTCATTTGATTTTAGCCAAATTTGAACTTACATTTGATCTCAGCCGAAGGCTGAGATGCTGATGGGAACCTACCAGAAGGACAGGTTAGTGCAGTCCATCTGAATAAGAGAGAGTGCCCATTGTGTTCAGTCCCCCTCAGTACTATCTGTTTTTCAACTCAAGGTGAAACACTCCATCAAATATATATCAACTTCCTCTTCACTCCCACAGCTAAGCAGTTCCTTTCCCTCCTGTTTCCAATGATATCTGTTTCTTTACCAGCCTTAAATGCCTGGCAAGCATCACCAAACATTAATGTAGAGGAGAGGATTTGTTGCCTGCTCTCTTGACCCGTCACATAATTGGTGAGACCCTGCCCTCCATAAGGTGGAGCCAGACCAGACAGCCCCATGCCTCATCTGCATTATACATTTTTGGAAGATCCCAGGACTCGCAACAAGAACATCCAGTTCCAGTTATGAGTGGGAGACTAATTAGCCCATGGATCCTGGCAGGGAAGGAGTGGGGGTGGGGCCTGGAGTACACACACACATTGAGCAGTGCTGGGCTGTGGGGTCACCATGGCTTGAAACACTGTTGACTCTTCTGGGGCCCAGTCCAATGAGCTATACGATAAATCATGAATATTTGGGCTTTAGACCAGTATCATGCCTAGTTTGTATTATATATAAAGTACAGAAAAAAGTGCTGCTCAAAAGTGCATTTATTCAGTACCTGTGGTAAAATTTGCAGCACTTTATTTTTTGAAAAAAAAGCATCAATTCTGGATGAACTAAGTCTATAGGTACCAATTTGCTTATATGCAAATTGATACAGATATGTTTACTTCAAAGTCAGCGTTTTTTGGTCCCTTGTGTTTCAAATTTGCCACTCACTTGCACACATTTAGGAAGGGCACAGAGCCTGAGAAAGGTCTGATAGTAAGGAGGGGAAGTAGTTCAGGGGGCAGAGGGCAAGAGGGCCACCTGACCTCCCCCCAGCCACTATCTGCCCTGCTGTAACAGTGCAAGGGGGCAAATTCAAGACAAACCTCCAATAATTAGATTTGACACCTGGAAAATTATAATATAAATTTATAACATTTTCCATATACTGAATCTAATTATTGGGAGCAGGAGTGAGAGGAGTGCGTCTTGCATTGAGTCATCCCAGATTCCAGTAACCACTCTGTGCTTAATCCAAAAAAGTCAGATCTCACTTCTGCCTTCGCTGGGCTGTAACATCATAGCATATCTTTAGCATAAATGCTGCAATATGATCCACACTACTGTCACCTTCCCAGGATATTCAGAGACAAGAGTTTCACCGGTAGCTTTTACAAGGACAGTTTCAATAACATTTTTACTGCACTTTTATTGTACTTCCTGATGAAAGAAACTAAGGGCACACAGCTTATCTGAGTAGATGCATGTTCAGTGATTAGTTACCCAGAAGTACTAAATAATCAGCAATGAGTTTTTTAGGTTTTGTTTTGTTTATTTAAAAGGACCAACATTTCAGAGGAGGAGAAATTGGAAAGAAAGTCGCACTATGCAATAAACTTCATTTATGCCAGTTCTAAACTATTATGTTATTATTGAGTTTCTTTATTGTAATCAAATACGGTTATTTGTCTTCAACTTAAATCTTGCAAATTCTCTCAAAACAAGCTGAAAAAAACCACCTATTCCCTAAAGTAAGCTGCTGCTTTAAAGCAACAGTGGAATGCACAGTTTGAATCAAAGTAAATCCCCAATTCACTTACTCTTCTGGCAGATGAAGTGAAAGAATTATGCTCTGGTGGTCGTACTTGCTCAATGATGCTACTCCTGGGTTCATGATCAGCATGATTGGCAGAGGACTCTTCCTTTCTCTCTATAATTTTTAGACAATGGGGGTGTAGAAGAGAGAGGAGTTTTAATGCTTTCTTTCTAAACCATTGCTTTATTAAACTCAGATTCAAACTTTGCACAAGATTCAGATTCAGACCTTGCACAGACCTTGGACATCTCCCAGTATGTTCCTGTTTCTCAGGATAAAGGGAAACATCCCTCAGTCCAAGAGTAACACAGTTTTCCCAACCAGGAAACTTCCCATTGATTAAACAAAGACATTTTACATAGTCACAAGGCAAATATGTTTGCACTATGTAGGTACACCCTGCCTTTGCACATATTTTTTTTCAACTGGCAGGCCAGCAATAATTCCTTACCAGAGAATGCTTGAGTCAGGATAAAAAGACTTCACTCATTATTGGTTTGCTAGTCAAGCAATCATGAAAAGATAAAGAGAATCCAAAAAGGAGATCAAAAAGCCCTCCTATACTCCTGATGTCTAGAAATGCATTTCAGATTGCATATTGAATCAGTCTGATGAGAAATAAAATGTTATGATTCTGTTAATATTACAAAGAGTGTGGGGTCATATTGCTGAGATGCTCCCTTTAGTGTCATAATTTATATTCTGCATGTTATCTGCTTCTGGTATACACAGCCCAGCCCTCAAACTTATGCTATCCTAACATGGCCAAGGCAGACTGACGGCAAATTTAGTTGCTGTGTATAGAGGCTGCCACAAAATGTCCACTGTACCATAAAAACCTTTTCCACATAAATTGTTTGCCATATAGTAAAAGTATTTAATAAAGTTTCCTTGCAAAATATGGGTACATGGTTCCTCCACAAGTGACTATTGCTGTTAGCCTTACACTGAGGAAGCATCTTATACAGAAATAGCTTTTAATATAAACAATTATAAGTAGGTGCATACTAAGGAATGAAAGATCTCCAATCAATAAAATGTAGCCTATTACACACATGTGATTTGACACAGAGTTCATTCAACATGATATTCTGTTGTGAAGAGCCTGATCTCCCTGTTCCAAATGCCTCAACCCCAGAATAAGGTGCACAGTACCCTTTATTACCAAAAGGACACTAGAAATCAAGTGACCAATTAAAATTATTAAATAGTTGGAGAGATCAATAGATCTAGGAATAAAGAAAGGTACAGCCTAAATGACAATGATGGATGGGGGATGGGATAAGTTCACAAATATCTAGCTTGGCATTCTCATCCCTCAGACATTTTGATTGGTAAGAAAGGGGTATGACTAGGAGCGCTGGGACTGCAGAGTCCCTTTAAAACTACTAGCAGATATATCGCAGAGTTAGTAGATATGCACTGGCAAGACAATGGGTTTTTAGTAATTTTAAGAAATGTAAAGTCCAGAAGATGAAGACTTTTTTTCTTGTGTAATCTACAAAACAAGAATCTAATTTCCAACTAAATAGAAAAGGCTTCAGGATTTGGTTCAGTTTCTTCCAATTCATAAATTTAAAAAAAAGATGTTGAAAGTCTGGTTCTGTATTTTGGCATCACAAGATTTTTCAAAACGGAAACATTCCAAGTTGAATCAAATATAATAATTAGGGGTGCAGCGATAGAGATTTTAAGGAGGTATATCAGCCAATACCGATCTGATTTCCGATACAGCTGCACGCAGCTGGTAAGTATGTTGCGGTGGACAGGGAGGTGGGAGGGAAGGGGCGTGGGGAGGCAGATCAAGGCCCCTGCAGTGAGAGAGGGAGTGCAGCTTTGGCTGGGTCAGGTGCTGCCCAACTGGGACAGGGTGGGGCATGGGACAGAGCCGTGGCTCATCCAGGAAGTGATGGGCATGGGTGACTTCTGCTGCTGCATGCACCAAGGGGGGAAGGAGGGGGGTAGCGGCACATACCCTAGATCTACGTGGGGTAGAGTAGGGTGGGCTGGGCTGCAGCTGCGGGCTGGGGCTGCGCCAGGCTCTTCCTGGTGCATGGGGGCTGCACTTGGGGCTGTGCTCAGCGCTGCGCTCCCAGCACGTTGGGGCTGTGCTTGGGGCAGGCAGCAGCAGCGCTGGGAGGTGCACTTGGGGGGGCTGTAGCTACCTAAATTTTGCCATAGCCCCCCCCCACCCCCCTCCCAGCACCACCACTGCCCTCCCTGAGCACAGCCCCCACATGCCGGGAAGACCCCAGCACAGCCCCAGCCCCAGCCTGCAGCTGCAGTCCCCCACCACACAGATCTGGGG
>NW_017729019.1:2372059-2380191 GCF_001723915.1 Gavialis gangeticus | reverse complement strand
CCCAGCCTGCAGCTGCAGTCCCCCACCACACAGATCTGGGGTACATGCCTCCCCCTCCCAGACTGCACAGTGGCAGGAGCCACGCCCCCCAGACAAGCCACTGCTCTGTCCCAGACCCTGCCCTGCCTGGCTGAGCAGCATCTGTTCCCAGGCTCTGCCCCACTCCTCCTCTCACTGCAGGAGGCATTGATCTGCCCCCCACTTCCCTTTCCCCCCCTTTCACCACAACAGACTTACCAGCTGCACGCAGCTCTCCAAGCTTCTGGGCTGTGCTCCTTGTCACCTACATGCTGCGCTGTGGCTGCGCGCATGCACAGGCATTTATTGGCCAAATTATCAGCCACATCAGGCCAATTTCTGATACAATCTATTTTCTTTATATCTGCGCCAAGCTGGTATCAGAACGATGCATCAGTGCACCTCTAATAATAGTTGATAAAAACATTAATAAGAAATTATCAGATAGTAGACTTTAATCGCACTTAATGTGGTAGCACCCAAGGACCAACCATAAATGCAACACCATTGTGAAAGGCTTTGCACACACTCAGTAACACTGCTTTGGCCACAAAGAACTACCACAAAGAACTCTCAGTAAAGCTGATGCTTTCTCTTGACAATATACAAAACCTTCTCAGTGCTGACTGTTTATTACATTTAGAACTTTTTGTCTTTGTAGATCTGTTTTTGTCGTTAAACACTGGTCCCAGTACAATGCAATGGGATCACTAAGGTCGCAGCTCCCTTAGCTTAGTGAGCAATGCTTATTTCAAAGAGCATATTGCTCAGGAGACACTACAGAAATTCAGTGCTTCTTGTTCAAATTATGTCATCCTCTCACTACACAGATTCTACAAAAATTATTTAACCACACAAAAGGACACTCTTCAAAATTCAACTCAGCTTCTCACTAGGATCTTCCACTCCAGCTCTTATCATATCTGTGCTCTACCCTATGCTTAGTTTAACAGGGGGTCTCAAATTAGCTTGGTATGCTGAGATGCTCATTAATTGCTTGTTTTTCCAGTCTAAACCTTAAACTCTTCAAGCTAGTGACCCTTATATCTTTAAAGCTCATGAAGACTTTTGAAGTTATATAAATATTAGAACTGGGAAGAAGCATGTTGCATATAAAAGGAGGAGTACAGCAGAGAAAATTCCCATTAGATTTTTTTTAAATGCACTTCTGGTATACCCCAGAGTATTTAGTGTAAAGGGCAATTGTTTTAGTGCTGTATTTGGGATTCAACAAGCGTTGGTGCACCCTATAATTTTCAGCAAAAAAACAAAAAACAAACAAAAAACTGTCAAGGCTCAGGCACCTGCTTGCTTTGTGGCTTTTGTCACTCCTGGCTTTTCTGGACAGTCAGTGCTGTCATGTGCTGGGTTTTTAAAGGATGATGGCCATGCATGTGTTTACCAAATTGGCCCATGTGACCACAACCAGCCATTTTGCAAATTCACAGGAAGCCAGCATTAATTTACATATCTGAGTTTAAAAAAAAGGGCTTCCAGTACCAATTGTGATCTACAATTCTCAAAATGCAAAAAAAACAGGGGGAGCAGTCAGCCCTGTACAGGGACAGTCAGCACAATCAAACCCCAAGATTGACTGGGGCCTTTGAACATCACCAGAAAGATTTTTCTTTTGTGTATATGCCACTGAGTCTGAAACAAACTAGTACACAAAGATGTAACAGAATTTTTTTGTACTGCTGCCCACTCCTCAGGGATCAGGGAGTTTCTCAATTTCACTTTCCTGGTCCACTCACTCTGAGCAGATCAGATACTCTGTTCTGAGCACCTGCTGTTAAGTAGTAAGAAATAAAGGGCAAGATAAAACCCCCTGTGGGCCTTTCTGCCTTCTATAGTTTCTGTACTGATCCGAGTCAGCAGTTAACATATACACCTGCATTTCCAACGTGGAGAAAAATTACACTATACCAAGAGCTGACAAAATCAGGTCAACTCTGACCTAACAACTTCAGGTGTAGAGAGATGTAACAAGTGAAACACACTTGGAAACCACTTCTAAAAGGATATGTTTCAGCCAGGGCACATCCATATGGCTCCATGCTGTTCCTGGTTATAACATTTCAAAGCACTGAAATGTTCCAAAATGCTGCCACCTCCCCTAGCACCAGCCATGGGGAATACTCTATCAACTCCATTCTCCCTCCCCTCACAGAGATAGGAGGGTGGGGGAGGGAGGGAGAGAGAGAGAGAGAGAGAGAGAGAGTGAAAGAAGAAGTAAGCAGGTAGGGTAACAGGTGCTTCCAAGTCCCTGCACCTCTCCTCTTCCCCTTGGAGGCATCAGTGGTGGCCCCAGGGGTCTATATCTGGGATTGGATCATGGGGCTCTGCAGGCTAAATCCAGCCCACAGCTGTATGTTTGACATCCCTGCTCTGAACTAATTAGGGAGCCCTAAGTTGTTGTTAAGTCAGCAGCGTGGAACTCCATTAATATGAAGCTTGATCTTATTTATACTCTTTACTTTGTGAATTCATTACTTTTCAACAGGCGTGTCTACATGTGCGCTTTAATGCACATTAGCCTAGTCACAGAAAAACTGTCCACTTTCACTAATGCAGATTAAAATAGGCTAACACACCCTTTTCTAGTACCTCACAATGGAGATACTAAATTTAATGCACATTATCAAAAGTGCATTAATGAACTTGTAGACACGCCCAATATATGATTAAAAAAGACACACCAAGATCAGAAAAGGCTTCTCTTGCCTTTCTGTGGTAACAGTAAAGAAAACTGTCATTACTCTCAAAGAAGTTTAGAATCTTGTTTTCCCCCCTCCCTAAAATGTTTCCCAAGTCTTTATTTTTTTACCATATTTAATGGTAAAAAATAAAGAATGGCAGACTCTCTTAAGGGTCACTGAAACAGTTAACTAGAATATCAGTTTCTACAGGTACCTCCAGTCCAGCTCTTGGATCAAAAGGTGCAATAAACAGACTACTGTCTCCCTGCACTTATCAAAATTTTCACTCTTAAAGGAGGCATGCAAGCAGCTAAAACTGGAAATATTTAGCCTCCCACAAAGTTTGTATTGTCTGGTGGGATGATTATCAACAAATCCAAAGCATTTTAAATACACTTACACTGAGAAAAAGCCATTGCTTATGTAAAACCTACATAATATTATGCTGTCCTAATGCAGAACCTACAAACAGTGTAAGTCTATTCCAAATTTCTTACATCAGGCCGACCTGGAGCCAGTAATCAGAAAGAAGTTAGTCAGTCCCTGTATGTAGTATTTACAACAACGCTGTTGGTTTGGAACGTCTGGCTAAGTGACGGTGAAAAGTTTCCACACCTTTAAAGGGATCTTGCATAGATTAAAATAAATTGTATGAAAGGAATTTACAATCACAGGTACTTTTAAATTCTATCATGTTGCTTTCTAGCAATTTCAATTTTCTGATAAGATTCTAACTGTGTATTTAAAAAAGGACTGACCTCTATTAGATAAATAATCTGAAGACCAATTAAGTTAGGTCTTCTATATTAACAAGAACATATTCCAAGAACTTCAGTACATTTTACTATACGGTTCTCTACCCTATCCTATACTCATGATTTAGTTGGCATCTCAAATCATTTGAAGAATATTTTCAAGCAGCTTCTCGCCTTTAAAAAATGAATGGGCATGTCTACACATGCGTATTAATGTGAAGCAAACTCCAGAGCTTATTGCTCTGGAATTTATTGTTCCAGGCCATTTGCATGTGCGCCTGGGAGTGCAGCACACTAAGCCAGGTCAAAGCATCCCTGGTTAGCAGGGGCCCAGGGGATAAGCCCAGGGCTACTTCCCCCAGCTCAATGTGCTGTGGAGGGGCTGAGTGGAGTACAAGGGTGCTTCAGCAAAGGGCTAGCCAGCAGGCAGCTCCTACACTGAAGCACCCGTGTGCCCCAGCCAGCCAGGGCAGCATTTACACATGCACTGCTGCAGAGTTTTGTTTTTTGGTTTTTTTGCTCCACAGCAGAATAGTACTTGTATTTACAAGTACTGGTCTGTTGTAAAATAAATTAGTTTACTCCAGCCTAATAGGGTACACATGTAGACACATTTACTGCAAAATTAAGTAATTTACTGCACAGTAAATGGTTCATGTAGAAGTGCCCAATGCGCGTCCAAAATTGATGTCTTATTACAACTTGGTTAATTATCAAATCTCAAAGTTGTACTACAGATTACCTAACTCCTTTTCAATATCTGATTCTGAAGCCTCATCCTCTTCAGCTTCTTCCTCTTCCTCAGAGCTGGAACTGCTGGACTCCTTGTTTTCTTCTTCTGTTTCCACAGACTTCAAAGTGTCATCCTCATAAAGAATCTTCTCTTTACTGACAAAAATAAAAACAAAACATAAAACAGTTTTAAGGCTTGCCAAGTTATTTGAGCTTTTACACTTAAAGAACCTAGAAATAAAGATCCCTTGTACACATTACAACTAACTGGTTAACTGTGCAATTACCCTGAGACCAGCTACATGCAAAATACTTATCAAACAGTAAAAGCTCAAACCAACTATAAAATTTAGACCTAAAAAATGTATAGTAACTGGTTGCTATCAAACTATAAATGTGCACGTGTAACAGGATGTCCCCTGTCAGCTGACAGGGCTCCCAGCCACAGGGGTGCACCCTGGCCACTCGGGGCCGCAAGTCCTGCAATTACTTGGGACACTCAGCCCCAGCAGCAGCAGATTCTGGGTCCCAGCAGCACTCCTCAGTTGCCAGGACCCATAATCCCACAGCTGTGGATGCTGGGGTCCTCGCAGCATGCCTCCTGGCAATCCCCCCATTTCAGGGATGCTTGAAATCCCCAGAGCAGGGAGATCACTGCAGCGGGGATCCTCCAGCCCCAGGGATGTGTACAGCACCTTCTACAGCTGGGCTGCATGGGGCCCAAGCCATGGGAGCTTGCCTCCTGCCAGGAGGCATGATTGCGTGAATTGCACATTAGGTCCCATTCCACCTTTACCTATGTAGATAGGACCTAATTGACTACATCTAGAACAGGCAATTTTACAAATGCATCTTGTTATTCACTTTAGCACCCCAGGATTATCTAAGACAGAACACTCACTACTGGCAGCACTCCCATTCCTGCATTCTCCAAGATGGCAAGGGTACCACCATTCAGATGGAGAAAGGACTGCCAAAGAGTAAAGTCTATATCAAGGAAATGGGCAAGAAGGAGAGCTAGTATTTGAAACAAGAAACTAAAAATGCTACAGCAGATGCATTTTTTGAATGAGGTCAAACCAGACTACCAAGACACCTTCAGCCAAATTGTTTTACATTCTGTGAAACTTTGTCATTAAGAAAAGTATCTTACTTTTTGAAGAGTCCACTTTGAAGTTTGCCATTCACATCTGATTCAATTAGCTTGTTTCTTGTCTCTTTCTCACCGCGCAGCTGTGAAAAAGTTCAAGAAGTTGAAAGAAACAATGGGAAGGACATACATTAACAGGCAATGTCAGCATTAGTGGCTAGTTATCACACCAAACCTGACTAGAAAAAATGCCTTCTCCTTTCATAACTGCCTTTTTGTGCCTTAACGTAACAGGCAAGTCTGCCAGATACGTTTTCTAGAATGGCAGACTCTGGTGCATCATGGGTCAAAACTTTTGCAAGAACATAATTATATACCAGGTGCATTGTTATATTCCAATGGCATGTCAGTGGAACTCCAACAGAACTTTAGCAGTGCTGATAGAGTAGAGCACTGCCTAAGGCCACAGTCAAATGCTGGCCTTTATGTACTGCCCTATTAAGCCATGCAGCAGTGACTGAAGTGCTTTGGCCAAGTGACATGGAAGTTTATCACCAGTGATGCCTTTATATGTGAATAAATGAATAAAGGGAACACACACAAGCTGGAAGCACTTTTTAAGATACAGCAGAAAGATGGATTGCAATTAAATCATTATTTTGAACACTGCTCATCTGAAGCTGTTTCAATGTCTTCCTATTAGTTATTTTCTAAAAAATCCTGGCACTCAGTTCCATGCCTCCACTGACACAGTATGCTTTAGAACTGGGATGGCCAACCTTTACAACACAAGTCACAAATGGAACAGGCAGACCATGCGTGTGGCACAAGACAAACTGAGGAGGAGACTGGCAGTACAGTCGTAAGGCAAGAAGCAGAAAGCACAGCAGCAGATCAGGCAAGGAGTACAGTGTAGGAAACAGAAAGCAAAGCAGCCAATGGTGCAGGTGAAGGGGATGAGAGAGGTGCTCAGGAGGGGTACAGGCCAAATTTGTGGCATGCCTGCCACAATTGCTTGCCCCCACTGTTGTCTAAGTTACTCACCCATGAATAGGTGCTAGAAAGAGGTCAGTCAGAAACTCACCACATTCTGTTTCTTTTGCAGTATCTCTAAGTGCTCAACCAGTCCCTCATCAGCCACATCAAATGGTGTTTGACCCTGATGACATGTAATTATGGGGAGAGGAAAAATAAAGGCACCAGTAAATGTTGTTTCTTTAACACGTGAGCAATGTTTACCAGTTAGAGAACCATTAAAAAGAAAAATGAAGAAGGAACAACACTAGGTAAGCTACCAAAAAAACACTTCCTCTTCCAAAAATACTTGTGTAACTAATGGAAGAAGATGCACAGAAGACAGCTGTTGCCAGTCTGTTATATCTACTTCATTCTACCAGGAATTACAGTTTTACAATTCAATCCATAGCCACTCACCTTGATTATGAAGTGCAAGTCAGAGGAATGAGTTAAAGTAAGAACTACAGTATTTGGATCCTTGTACTCACAAAATGTACCTTAAGTATGCTAAGCAGGATGGTGACTTCATCTTTTTCTATTTCATTAATATGTCCTTTAAGTTCCAGGCAAGCTGCCAATGTAGCAATCAACAGGACAAAATTTGGACAGCTCTGTCCTGTAGTGTTAATATAAAATAACTAGGGAAGGCCATCTCACCACATAAGGTAAGAGATCAGCTTCACTTTTCATCTTAATTAACAGTTCATTAATAATTGAAGCTGATGGCTACTAATCAAAAAAAGATTGAAAAGCCAACTACTGCCCATGAGTTTACAGCCCTCAAGCAATATCACAAGATGCACGAGGATCAATTTCACTTTCAAAGTGAGCAATACTACAGTTGAGCCTCACTAATTTACAGCAGTTATTAAAATGCTATTAAAGAATTTTGCAGATCACCTAACAATGCAACAAGAATCATACGATAGTAAAGAGTCTGCTTGCATGGCTCTATCTGCAATATGAGCCTTAAGCAAATAATCATACAGATAAAAATAAAACATAACATGCTTTGTGTCATACAAATAAAAATACAACATAATACAACTTGTTAACTGGCTAGTTACAATGGGCAAGACCTGCAATAGTAACTAGTTATTTTGGGTGCACAACTTCAGGCACTTTAAAAAGACCTGATGCTTCAAGGAAGTGCAAGGTACCATTTAGATTCAAAAAAATAAAAAAGCACAATAAATTACATTTGAGAAATCAGTACTTGGGGGGGAGGGGAGGGTCAACACTTTTTAAAAAGGTGTATGAAACAATACTTAAAAACTGAGGCACTGAAACCACTTTTAATAATTTGGACCCATAGAGCGAAACTATTAGGAATTAGCATGTGATAATCCCTTATTTACATGCTGCACCCAACACTACTTTTTTGGTTTTTAATGCAAGCAGCAAGTAGCTATAAGCCTTTCCCTTTTTAAAGCTTCGTACATCAGTTATGATAGAGCATGAACAATTAATTATTCAATTTCAGAGCATGGAATGCCTACTAGGTTTTCAAATGATAATTACCTGGCTTGCAAATTTAACAAGTTAGAGAGGTTAAGCATTAATGTTTAGTGTTCCCTTACCCATCATTGACAAATTTCAAGTCAAAGGGCTCTACAAACACTAGCTAATAAAAGCAAATTCAATTCATTTCGTAACTGTTCTTTATAATCCACTGCAATAGAGAACACACACATTCATTTGGAATACTGAGGGCCAACCCGGAAATCCATCTGCTACTTTACCTTAGGAAACCTGTCTCAGTGCAAGTGAGAGCACCTCACAGCATTTAGACAATTTTGCCCCATGTACACATGGCGAACA
>NW_017729019.1:2365201-2367059 GCF_001723915.1 Gavialis gangeticus | reverse complement strand
TTTGGAATACTGAGGGCCAACCCGGAAATCCATCTGCTACTTTACCTTAGGAAAACTGTCTCAGTGCAAGTGAGAGCACCTCATAGCATTTAGACAATTTTGCCCCATGTACACATGGTGAACAGCTCTCTCTCCATAATGACTTTTACCAAAAAGAATCACTTTTTTTTAAATCAGTTCCTAGTACAAACACATTTGTGTAAATGACACACCCAACCAGACATTTGTCAGACATTAAATCCTCCCGACTAGACCTCTGAGGTCTTATATAGAAGTAGGTGAAGGCTACACTTACAAGACACGGTCATTATCAACACTGGTTCAGTTTCAGCAGGAAGCATTTTACACCAGTGAATATAGGTAAACAACCCCCTCCTCCAAAATACCATAAATATTGGGAAAGGCATTATTTAAAAGGAGGTGGATGGGTATATTTAAATATATAATAATATGCAGCTCTGAAAGTAGCATGTAGTTTGTAACAATTTTTCATTCATACACACACCTTCCTCACCTAAGCATGTCTGCCAACTCCTCAAGCCACTGATATTTGTCCATGTTTAAGTGGTCAAGACCTAACTTATAACAGGATAGGGGTTAGTTTACATTCTCCTCTCTAATTCCTAATCCTTAAGATTCACCTCACAGCCTTCCCAGCAGCAACCTCTAAAAAATACATTTTTTTAGTTAAGGCTCTTTGTTTGATTTAATGCATATAACAAACTTCATTGGGCAGCATGTCAGACTGCTGGGCTGAATGGGCAAGAAAGGCTTGAATGCATCTCTGTACAAAAAAATTTAGTTTATTGCTTCCAGAAACTCAACACAATTTTAATGTTGCCTTGACAGTATAACGCTCACTAACCAGCTTGTTCCTGATGTCCATGTCACACAATGCCTCAGCCAAGATAGAGCAAGCTTCTTTTATTCCCCAGTGTGCAGCAGCATGGAGCGGAGTCCAGCCATCGTTGTCCTGGACATTTAAATTAAACCCCGCTTGGATCAAGAGCCTAAGGAAAGAAATGAGAATGATTTTCCTACGCACAAGGGTTCACACCATGTGACACACAACAGGTAGCATGGTAAATATTTAACTGGTTTACATTTTCATTCATACTTAAAGAATCTTCTGGGCATGTTTACTGTCATAATATATAAAGGACAATGTGACAGAAGTCAAGTCCCTTCCCCTGTACACTGCACTAACCACCTGAAATATACCTGTGTGGTAAAAACATGCTTACATGTGCTGAATGGCAAACTGGCTTTGGTGGAACCAAAAAGGGAAAACCAGTTCCCCAGGAAGACACTGTGTTCTAGTCTGGGATCATCTGGTCAGATAGCTCCAGACACCTGGAACTGTTGGGTATAGCACACGGGGAAAAATAGTTGCAACTGCCATAAGAAGCAGCCTTGCATACCAGAAATCCCATTTTTCTAAGTAATATTTTGTGTGCAAAAGTACTAAGTAAGTTCTGGGCAGGGGCCACTAAGCAAATAGCTTCAGGACAGAAACCCTGCAAGGACCAAACAAAGCTACTGTCGAAGAATGAGGGTATTTTGACAGTGCAGAGTGACTGGCAAGTTTGGAAAAACTTTAGGTAACAGCACTGCGAAACACAAGAGCAGCAGCAGTCTAGGGAAGCCTGCATTGGATAAGGACGACAAAAATGATCTCTGCAGCCTGGGGACATTCTACATAACAGAGCCAACACAAACCCCGAGCAGCTTAAAAAACAGAAAAGTCCCAGTAGAGGCCACGGTAACAAAAAAAAACAGGTGATTTCCAGAGACTAGAGAAGTCTGACACTGGCCCTACCACAGATCACAACTGTACTCTAGGCTCTGTAAAGAGTCA
>NW_017729019.1:2359867-2360201 GCF_001723915.1 Gavialis gangeticus | reverse complement strand
ACCCCGAGCAGCTTAAAAAACAGAGAAGTCCCAATAGAGGCCACGGTAACAAAAAAAAACAGGAGATTTCCAGAGACTAGAGAAGTCTGACACTGGCCCTACCACAGATCACAACTGTACTCTAGGCTCTGTAAAGAGTCAGTGGAGGCAGGACTACCAAGGGGGAAGCAGTTACTGCCTGTGATTGACCAATGAGTCAATGAGAAACACAACACACAAGTCAGATTTCAAAAAGGCCGAGTTAATGAACAAATACAACACCCTCGTCAGGATTTTCAGACAATATAACTTGGAAGACAAGGACTCCAACAGTCAAGCAAGTCTTTTTCCCAGG
>NW_017729019.1:2349645-2354867 GCF_001723915.1 Gavialis gangeticus | reverse complement strand
GATTTTCAGACAATATAACTTGGAAGACAAGGACTCCAACAGTCAAGCAAGTGTTTTTCCCAGGCAGCTTTCTGCCTGACATTCTCCTTCATAACTGGGTGCCAGCATACTTGGCAAAAAATTCTTAAGGTCAAAATTTTCTAAAATAGTATTCAAAGTTCAGTCCTCAGGATATTATTATCAAAGATGCTTAAATTATTTGGGACCAAGTCAGACCACCTTTCAGTCACCATGCTTAAGCATCAAAACAGACTCTCAGTTTCAAAGATGCTAAGAACCCAGAAGCTTAAATATTTTGGGAAGTCACAGTAGAAGCCCTATGGTCTGAATCAGTTAGCTGATCATAAGTGAAGTATGCTGCTTTCATAATGCTATCAATCCAGGAAACAAAGGTGACATTTGTGCTGCTTTTACACACATGCTTCACTGGGTCAAACCATAAAGTTACTGTTGGAGACATCAACACAATTTGTTTCTTTATGAAAACTCAGCTCAAATGTTTTACATCATTGAATTCTCACTTGAATCTCATTATCCAGCAGGAGAAAGGGAGGAACATGGCTCTTACAAAGTCTGAGATCATACAGCAATTCTGTACCTTATTCAGAGTTCCCTAGCTCCTGGTTCTCTGCTCTTTGGTTTTGGTCCTGAGACCTGAGAGTTGACCCTGCAATTGATTAAAAGACTAAATCCTGTTTCACCTCCATGTGCTTAAGCGGCACTTACCTAGTCCCCTAACTAGATCTTTTGGTGGTCATGCACAGGTTGAATTCTACTTAGCTATATATGCTCAGCGCTTTCCCGTTGAGCATGCTTAGTAGGCCACACACTGGCTGCACAGATCCACAGAGAGTAGCACTGTTCAAGCACATGTTCAGCACTAAGTCTCAAAATTGTAGTCACCAAACCCCACCTGCCACACTAGCAGATGCTTGCTGCCAGAGGATGTGGAGGGCCCTCCCACATTTTAGCCAAATAGCCTAAATGATTAGGTTACTTGCTGAGGGAGCAGGAAACCTGGTTCTAGGCCCCACCTGGCCCACAGGGGTTGCAACCTTCATCTATTGTTTCCTGTAAAAGTGCACTAACAAGAGGATAAGCATTAAACAATGGACTCTACAGACATACCCCTGAAGCTGGCCTAGTAGGCAGCCAGAAAGGGAAGTGAAGCCAAAAGGTGAACATACCAAAGGGAAGGTGGCTGAGTGAGATGGAGAATGCCCTGGAAAAGAAAGGGCCCTACTTCTAGCCAGGTCTTCAATATAGGCATTGAGCTACTTACATTTATAAATGAAAAAGTAGGAGTTTGATGCATAGCTCTTCAGAGCCTCCAGAAATACTAACCTGGACCCCTTACTGCCCCAGAAAACAAATCCCACCCTCAACTGCAGCACTAGAAGCATCCCACATTTCAACAAAACTGAACGCTATGCACTGACCAATACAAAGGAGTTACCTTACCTCATAACTTCAGAGTAGCCTTTTGCTGCAGCTACATGAAGAGCAGTGGCACCTGTGCGGGGCTGCTTTACAACTTTAATTTTCCCACTGTTTAGCCACTGCCGTGCATCCTGCAGCATTTGTTGCTCTTCCTCTTTTCTTGCCAAGTCCAGATCTAGCCCTGTAGAAGCAGAAGACAACCAGTCAAAAGAAAGGCTCACATTAATATTTTCATACTACATATAAAGCAAATCTAACATTATATTTGACCATTTGGCAATATATTCCACAAAGTCAGTAAAAGTTTTCTATGAAGTAGGAAAACTGCTGCATACACTCTACAAATACAGAAGTTCATAGGAAAGTGGGGTTGAAAGGGACCTCATGAGGTCACCTAGTCCAGCCCTGTGCTCAATCAGTAATCATCCCCGATAACCACCCCAATCAAGCATCTGACTAACCAAGTGGTTCTCAACCTTATTAGACTCAAGGCACCCTCAGAAAATGCAAGCTCTATTTTCACTCATTTTTTGACCACAGAAAAACAATAAAGCAATTCTTCTGCTGAAAAGAACTCAGAAAGGCCACAACAGGTCAGAATATTTTTAACATTACTGATTTCTGTTTGATATCTCTGGGTTTATCTTGTAAATTATGTTTGCACACTTAATATTGCTAAGATTGTGTGGTATGCTGGGGCACCCGTGAAAGAATCTCAAAGACCCCATGGTGTCACGGCATCCTGGCTGAGAATCACTGGTCTAACCTGTTCTTCAAAATTTCCTGGGATGGAGATTCCACAAACTTCTCTCAGTAACGTGTTCAAATGCTTAACCACCCTCATAGTCAGAAAGCTCCGCCTAATCTCAAACTCAGATTTCCTCTGGTGCAACTGGAGGCCATTGCTCAAGTCCTGTCTCTTACAGGAGTTTGAAAACTTACTGAATCCCCTCCCCACAGTTTTCTGTTTTTCAAACTGAATAACCTGAGCTCTTTCAGTCTTTCCGCATAAGTCACGTTCCCCAGGCCTCCAGTCACTTTTGTCACTCTCCACTGAACTTTTTCTAATTTGTGCACATCTATCTTGAAGTCTGGGGCCCAAAACTGGATACATTACTTCAGGTGAGGCTTCATCAATGCCAAAGAGCGGAAGAATTTGTGAATCACTTCACTTGATTTACAAGACTTTGTATTTTCAAATTTGGCAGCAAGAAGTTAATAAATCTATTGAATCTAGGGTCATACTATCTGACCAGACAACAACACACTTGGTACATCTATTTAAAGCAGCAAAAGGTCAAGGTAACTACAGGCCTGTTACTCTGACCTTAAAACTATGCTGGCTTTGGAACAAGTTTTGGAAGAAAAAGACCTGGAGGTAAATGAAAAATGGGACTGAATACAGCAAGGATTTACCAAGGATAAACTGTGCCAGAACAATTAAATGCAACTAAATTTTTAGATAGAGGAAATGTGGTAAACCTCATTTGGACTTTGGTCAAGCATTTCATATAGAGTCAAATAAATTAGTTAAACTGGAGAAAGTAGAGCATAGTACAAAAATTGCTAGCTGCACCCTTCATAATGTACAAAAAGGAGACAAGCTGCCCTGAAAGGAGAAGTACTGGACTAAGCAAAAGTTACTACAAAAGTACTTTGCGGGTGGGTCCTGGGACCAATAGATCTATTAAACAATATGGCACAAGAAACAGAAGCTTATGAAATTTGGTGATGACAGGAGACATCATTTAACTCAGAGGTGGACCAAAAAGTAACTGAATATAGAAGAATTGTAGTAACTGAGGGCTGGTCAACTACAAGAGTTAAGGGAGGAGATGGATCTTGATTTACAGGTTAATCTCAGGATCACTGAGCCACCAGTGAGAGGCACCTATAATGCAAATATACCACTAAGGCTAGGGACAGACATTACACATAAACCGGTTTAAGTGATCAGAAACTGGTTTAAACCTGTTACAGAACAGATGTTCAGTGCACATAAACCTGTCTGAAAATGGCTGAACCTGGTTTGAGATGAACCTGGTTGAATGTAGTATCAGACTTAACTCATTTGGGTCAAACCAGTTTATGCAATGTCTGTCCCAAACCCTTTGCTGGTTTAAGTTAAACCAGACACCCCCAGCATCCCAGCATGCTCCCTGGGCTGGGCTCTCTGCTCCACAGCAGGGCTGGCCCCTTCCCTCTGCTCCCTGGCCAGAGCTCCGCTAGAGACTTGCAGGCACAGCAGGGTCTGCTGGCTTCCCAGTGCTCTTCTGAGCCCTCCTTACCACTAGCTGCTTAAGCAGAGATCCTTTCCTCCTCTCTCCCACAGCATGGACTGTAGCCAGCATGGTGGTATGCTACCTAATGCTTTGTAACTCAGATAGGACAGTGTCCGCTTAGGGCTTTTTGGAGGTAATCAACAGCTCAGATGGTAATGTCCCTGCATTCCTTCCTTTGGAAAAAAAGCAGTTTAAGAGCTTGTAATGAACGAGGCTTTGTTTTCTGATTGGGTGTTAAATGCTGATAACAAATGCTCTGTTATGGGTACACCCCTCCCTAATCACAGAGACCTGCCTGCCCATACCCACCTCAGTTCAGCCCTGGGGAAGGGAGGCCTCCTTTAGCACCCCCCAGCTTCTAGGCTGAGCCACTGCTGGAATGTACCTACATTTCTGGGATGTCTGTCTGGTTACAAAACTGATTTAGCCTAGCCAGGTTAGACTAACCTGCAAAGACTGATTCAATTCACGCTTTCTGAATGTCTGTCCCTAGCCTAAGGGAGTGAGGGGAGGTGTCTTGCACAAGTCACTGGGCAGGACCTCAAACAGATCACTGCATATAATTCTGGTCACCCATGTTCAAGAAAGGTGAATTCCAGTGGGGGCAGACACAGAGAAAGGCTCCTGTAATGATCAGGAAGTGCATAGCCTGTTTTATGAGGAGACTAACAGAGCTTGGCTTTATTAGCCTAGCAAAATGGAGACCAAAAAGAGATTCAATCACTCTATGAAAACCTGAAAGGGATAAACAGCACCAAGGAGAACTATTCAAGCTACTTGACAAAGTTGGCAGAAAACCAAAACAGGAACGAACTAGCCATAAATAAATTAAAACTAGAAATTAGAAGACTTTTACCCTCCAGACTGGTCTCGCCACGCTTATTAGAAGGGGCTCAAACATGCTAACTTACCATTCTCTAACTTATAAATTCCATCTGAAAGTATTGTTATGGTTGCTTGCAATAACAGGGGACTAGTCCCTATAACAGGGGTCGGCAACCCTTGGCATGTGTGCTGAGCATGGCACGCAAGGCCATTTTGCTTGGCACACCGCGGCCAGCCCTGGTTCCGGGTAGCTGCTGCCAGTGACTGAGCCCAGGCTGTTACAAACAGCTGTGCCGGGCTCTGGCATCAGCTCTGCACCGGCGCATGCAGGCACGCCTCGGAGAGGGTGGTGGGCCTGAGGCAGCGCAGCCCTGGTCTCTCCCCCGCTCCCGGCACAGAGGTGATGAGCCCAGCGCAGCTGTTTGCACTCTGCCCATTGCTTGCTGCAGCTGCCCAGAGCCTGGGCTGGCTGGCTCATCACCTCCGTGCCAGGAGCAGGAGAGAGAGACCGGGGCTGCGTTGCCTCAGGCCCCTCCCCCACCGCCTGCTCCGAGGCACGCCTGCACGCACCGGTGCAGAGCTGATGCCAGAGCCCAGCACAGCTGTTTGGAGTCTCCCAGATGCAGCCAGCCCCGGCTCTGGGGAGCTGCTGCCAGCCGGGAGCCCGGGCTGCTC
>NW_017729019.1:2334214-2349596 GCF_001723915.1 Gavialis gangeticus | reverse complement strand
GGGGCAGGAGCTTTGGGTGGGGGGCAAGGGGCAGTAGGGCTGGGGGATAGGAAGCAGTAGGGCTGGGGGGAAGGGGTTTTGAGTGGGGGGCAAGGGGCACAAGCAGGGCATCCTGCCATGTACCCCTTGCCCTTATTTTGTTTTTCTGCCATGCCATCACTCCGGCACCTTACGCATTATGGTGTTTTTTGGCGTTCCAGCCAAAAAATGTTGCCCACCCCTGCCCTATACGATCCTACCTCAAAGATAACTTAGGCACAAAGTAGTCAGCATAATGCCTAAACAGCATATGTGGGTTAGGGCTGGATTCATTCCGGAACACAAAAATAACGCAGCACCAACATCATTAGTAAGCTATGCAACAACTAAGCCGAGTTAAATAGGTCTTGTTTCCAAGGGAATACAATCAAACTCAAAAAAAGGTTACATTTTCCATAGAAACTCCTGGTGAATCTCCTAGGCAGGCTTTCAAATTTCTTTCTAAGCTACACAATTACAGCTTTCCAACTGCTAGTGAGAAGTAGAAAACTTCCTTTGGAGGCCAGAGCTTCACCAACTAGTCAAGAATTTAAATTTAAATTTTTATAAAGGATGCATTTCTAACCACTGTAGTTGCTTCAAAATTGGAAGGACTGCAGTGAAATCTTCCTAAATCTACAATGAAACTAGTTTAATGACTCTGCTTAGAGCTCTGCCATCTTGCAGGGGTAGTTATACTGCAAGTGCATAGCTATACCAATTCAAAAGCAGTCAGGGCAGAGAGCGTCCTACAGTTTACTGCAGATTTAGACTTTATCTGTATGTTGGCATGCTAACAACAGTGTTGTTACATGGAAGGAAACTCCTAGCAGAAACAACTCACTGTTGTAAAAGACCTTATACCAGTGCAACTCGTATCACTTTCAAGTAAAGATATGCTGTACAACATGCAATTACTTTTTGTATTAATCCAGTTTACAAAATATTAGATGTGTGCACCAGTGAAGACAAGGCTTGTCACTAACCATGAACAAAGAACCACGCTGCCATATTTTTTTCTTGTTTAGAATGGAGTGAGAATATTCTAACAAGTCTCATTGAAGAGAATTTTTACATACACTAGAGACCAGAATTAAACCTAACCCAAGAGGAAAAAAACCACAAATCACAACCACCCTTGTAACACTTGTTGTAATACCCTGCTGTCAATATTAAATTGTTCTGCTGCTCTATGGGCCAGGGATCAGGTTTTGTTTTTTTTAATCAGGGTGCTCAATCCACGCAATTTCCTTACCAAAGGTCCCTACAAATCCAAAGAATGTACATTCAAACATTCAGCTGCATTTACCTTGTTTCTTTACTTGTTCCAAAAGCAGGTCCTTCATGGCTGCTTCCTCTGCAATGTCAGATGGGACTTCACCTTCACTGTTCACTGCAGCCACATTGGCTCCATGGCTGATTAAGTACCTACACAGTTAAGACCCATACCAACTTATTAGACTTTGTGGCCAGAATTCAAGTGAAAAACAGCAGACTGAACAGCAGGAAAGAATAATTTTGCTTTCTAATCCCAGATAGTTTTACTTGGGACCTGTTTCATGAGCCTCAGTTTCCAGTCTAAACACCCAGCTACTAATTGTTAAGGGCTCTCCCTTCTCTACTCAAAGGTCCATGCAAGCAGTTGCTAGTCCTATGCCATGTCAGTTGCTAGTTGACACAGCTAGTCAAAAAGACCCCAGGTCATTTAGCAATATGCCGGTGCTTGCACTTTAAAAGGAGCTTTGAACAAGCAGGACTGGTCTTCAATATGTTTTTTATATTTGTCGCAGGTAAACATTCTTTCAGCCTGCACGTGTTTCGAATGCAACAGACGAGTAATTCTGGAGCATTTCACACATGCACACAGGATGGGAGAAGGGCAGGAAAAGATTCATAAAGGTAATTAGTATTCAAAGTTTCTAAGTAATAGGAAATCTAAAGCAACAAACATCATAAAAATGTGTTTTAAACACCCTGGCAACTTCTGTAGACTCTGAGTTCAGGTGCAAATATGACAGCTGTGCCTCAAACAACAGATTCATTCCTCTTATTAGCTACACTGTGTCTTGGAAGGTGTTTCACAATGAGCAGAAATCATGAAAGAATTTGTGCCAGAAGTCTGCTATTTTGTGACTGGATTCCCCCTAAATCACCTCAATTAAATGTTATGCAGCCCAGTTGATGTTCCCTCATCCTAGTTATTTCTACAAAAAGAAGCATGCCATCCCCATTGTGCAATGATGCATGGGCCACCAGGAGCCAAGGATAAAAGCCACCCTTAAAAAGGCAAGGAATACAAAAGTCATCCTCTTAAAACAATTTTTGGGTTATGATGCAGAGTGAAGGAACAACTAAGGCACTAACAGCACTTCTTCTTCATTTGGTCTTGCACATGAGCCAGTCTGTTTTCAGAAGCCCAGCTCAAAATGCAACTTCTTAGTTTTGCAATTCTTTGATTCCAATTATTCTGCTTCCCTAAACAGAACCCCACAGTAAACTTGTTAGCTCACAGCAACAAGTACTGGGAAAGATCTTCCAACAGTGGAAAAGGCTATTAATCCTATGTGGGCAAAGTGAACGCCACAAAGTCAGCATTAGTTCAATCCTTGAAAAAGCAGCAAGCATGCTCAGAAAAGTGAAAAGCTTTATGAGAGCCAAGTCTTTTACTGGGAAATTTTGTTTAGTGGTCTTTTAAATATCTGATTTTTAAGAACCAACTAGACCAGTGGTTGGCAACCTTTTACCACCGTGGACCACTAACCCAGCCCCTACCACACGCCACAGCTTCACACTTCCAAACAATGACCAGATGCTACAAGGAGAACAGATAAAAAATGTCTTTTGTACCTTGGTCTCAGTACTCAATGTCTTTTTAATCTTGGTCTTCACAGGCAAAGTCAGCTCCCAGAGTACTACGCCGGGTAGCACAGTTTGGGGAAAAGGTGAGTAGCTCTCAGTGGTGAAAGAACAGGCTTGGGGCTATCTAGAAAAGCTGGACATGTACAAGTCCATGGGGCTGTTTGCAGTGCATCCCAGGGTGCTGAGGGAGTTGGTTCAGTGATCGTAGAGCCACTGGCCATTATCTCTGAAAGCTTGTGGTGATCAGGGGAGGTCCCGGACGACTGGAAAAGGGTAAATTTAAATACCCATCTTTAAGAAAGGGAAGAAGGAGGATTCAGGGAACTACAAGCCAGCCAGCCTCACCTCACAACCTAGAAAAATCATGAAGCACTCAAGGAATCCATTTCTAAGCATTTGGAGGAGGACAAAGTGATCAGGAATAGTCTACATGTGTACACTGATGGCTGACAAACTGATTGCCTGCCTTCTATTGTGAAATAACTGGCTTTGTGGATGTGGGGAAAGCAGTGGACGTGATATACCTCCATTTGAGCAAGACTTTTGATACCATCTCCCAAAGCATTCTTGCAAGCAAGTTAAGGAGGTGTGGGTTGGATGAATGGACTTTAAGGTGGACAGAAAACTGGCAGGATAGTTGAGTTGAGGATAGAATGAGTAGTGATCAATGGCTTGATGTCTAGTTGGCACCCAGTATCAAATGGAGTGCCCCAGGAGTTGGCCCTGGGGCTGGTTTTGTTCAATATCTTCATTAACAATCTGGAAGATGGGATCCCTTAGCAACTTCCTCACCAAGCTGAAGGAAGTTGTAGATATGCTGGAGGATAGGGCTTGGATTCAGAGTCACCTAGACAAATTAGAGGACTGGGCCAAAAGGAATCTCATAAAATTCAACAAGGACAACTGCAAAGTCCTCCACTTAAGACAGAAGAATCTCATTCATCACTAAAGGCTTGGGACCAACTGGCTAAGCACCAGCTCAGCAAAAAAAAGACCTGGGAGTTGCACTGGATGATAAGCTCAATTTGAGTCAACAATGAGCCCCTGTTGCCAAGAAGGCCAACAGCAAACTGGGCTGCATTAGTAGGAGTGTTGCCAGCAGGGCAAGGGAAGTAATTATTCCCCTGTATTCAGGGGTGGTAAAGCTATATCTGGAGTACTGTGTCCAGTTTTGGGTCCCCCACTACAAAAAAGATGTAGACAAATTAGAGAGAGTCCAGCAGAGGACAACAAACATGGTTAAAGGGCTGGGGCACATGACTTCTGAGGAGAGAGTGATGAAACTAGGCTTATTTAGTCTGCAGAAGAGAAGACTGGGGATTTAACAGCTGCCTTCCACTACCTGAAATGTGACTGCAAAGAGGATGGAGCTAAGCTGTTCTCAGTGGGGACAGATGACAGAACAAGAAGCAAAGGTCTCAAGTTGCAGCAAGGGAAGTTTAGATTGGATATCAGAAAAATCTCTCACTAGAAGTGTAGTAAAGCACTCGAATGGATTACCTAGAGAGGTGGTGGAATCTCCACCATTGGAGTTTAAGGCCCGGCTCGACAAAGCCATGGATGGGATGATCTAGTTGGGAATAGTCGTGCTTTGAGCAGGTGGTTGGACTAGATGACCTTCTGAGGTCCCTTCCAACCCTAGTTTTCTATGAATCTATGAAAAAGGCAACTGCTGCTGCCAAATTCCCTGAGTTGCACTGGGCCAGATCTACCCTATCAACAGGACAGATCCAGCCCATTAGCCATAAGCTGCCAGCTCCTATACTAGACAAAGATGGCTTCTCCCATTTTATATTTGTACACTTACAGTGAAGAAATCATAAGGAAGAAGGGATCACTAGACCATGTGATCTCAACATAGTGACACTTTTATTTTAAAAGAGCTCACTTAACAGGTAAGCTTAACTTAACTTTCATCTACTTTTCCATCTTTGCTAGACATGGAAACACAGGGTTAGATTTTGAAGAAAGAGACATTGTGTCAGTAGCCTATGAATGACACAGCAGCCCAAAAGTTCTTGCTTCCCTGTAGAGGCTTCAAGCATACTTCAAGCTGTGTTATTCTAATGCCCTATTTGTTAAATTTTAAAATGATACTAAATGCAACTTCTCTGCAAACCCATCATAAAATGTTAGTGTGTGAATGTAAATAAAGAGTCAAGGTTTATAGTGAAGCCAATTAATCTCACAATTTCACAGTTTTACATCTGTGCAATCTATTTAAACACATGGGTTTTACACCGCACTAAAGTACACCAATATAATTACCCAAATGTATGTTTCTTTGATGTACACAGACAGAAGAGATCAAAAAAATTATTTCATTAACAATGCTCTTTATAAGTTTAAAAATTGTGCACAAGTCCTCTGACAGAGGGTGCACACCTGCTCAGCAAGTAGCCTAGCTGCAGCCAATTTGTGCTTTACTAGATTTCCCCATGCATTAATATTTACAGTTGTCCATCATCATGCTTTGCTTTTGCTCAGCACATTTCACCAAAAATCTGATATTGCTTAAAGCACTTCATATGTATTCAGAAGCACTGGACTAGATGACCCCTGGAGCTCCCTTCCAACCCTACTTCTCTATGAACAGAATTCTATGAAGCAGACTTATTTCATCTTGCACCCTATCCTTGAAAATTAGAGTCAGCATCAATATGGCACTTTTCTTCCCTGTTAACTTCATTTCCACAATATGCTGTTTAGTCACAGAAAAGCCACCACTCTGAAGGGGGAAAAGATGTGGAAAGCTGTTACTATACACACCCCTGACAGCCTGAAACTCACTCACTCTGCTATATTCAGATAGCCACAGGAAGCCACAGCATGTAGAGGGGTCCAGCCCTCATTATCCTGTTGGTTTACATCCGCTCCATTTTCTACAAGGAACTTCACCATGTCCAGGTTCTCGTCTATACAGGCCTTGGAAGAGGAGGAAGAGAAAAAAAGAAGAAAAGAAAGAGTGGCATTAAACAGAATGAACAACTTAAGTCCATCCGGTAAAGGTTTGTCTATATGAGAAGTTAAGACATATTAAATAAAACTATGAAGTTCACTTACACACTTTCACTTAACAGCTTTAATTAGTCTTAAACTCTGAGTGCCCCAACGTAAGTCCTAAACCTCTTTATACCTACCTCTCATATCTGCACATTTTGTTTTGGTCTATTCTCTCTCTCCCTCACATTCCTATTAATCAGGAGAGGGTAAACACCCTATAAAGGGATCCCTCGGTATGAGTCTTAGAGGAGCTTGATGGAATAGCAAAGTTGGGCAAAGTTGTATATTTACTTAGATCAGGCTGTTCCAGAAAAATGTCAGTGAAGTAAGCTGAAGCGCAAGGGAAGCCAGAGTATGATTTCAAAAAAAACCTTAAGAGTCAAACATGCAGTAAAGCAGGACATAAGCACACTGAATATTTTTCTACTTTATTTTCACTGTCGAGTCACCTGTAGTTTTACCAAGGAGTCCTGCATATAAACAGCACTCTGACTCATCCATTTATTCCAAGTATTATCTGTTTACTGATTAAAATAAAGACCATTTAGATTTGCTTGTGACGCAAAGCCTATCCTGCTACTGAAATATGAGTGAGATTATATATCATCTGCATCAAAGGAGATTCCACTTTACAGAATTTTTATTAGTTATGATATTGGCAGAAAAGAACTCCACTTAGCTGTCAGACTCCTAACTAAGTTTGCAGAGCTAATGTAAGTAGAAATAGTTTGCCTTGTATATAAAGCAGGCTCAGTTTGGAAACTGCTTACAGACATGAACCTTCAAAGGCCATTTACACAACTGCTTCTCAAACTGACCTAAGATTTAAAGGTTTTGTTTCACCACGAATATCATTTTGATAACTGCAGCCCTTTATCTTTGACAAAATCTATCCAATAGCTGACACAGGCAAAATTCTTCCAGGAAGTTTTAAAATGTTTTGAAAACAGGCAAGTTCCAAAAGAGACTATTTGAAATTTTAAACACAGAATCACAGAAAGTTATTACCGTTATTTACTCAACTCCAAGACAAAGCTTCTCTCCCATTTAACATGGGAGAAAGCATCCCTCATCTTGAAATCGAGGACAAGGTGATGGTGGAGAGGGAGGGGGAGGAGCAGCTGCTGCAGCCCTGACTCAGAGTTAGGGCAAGCGCTACAACTATTGCCTCCCTGCCACAGCCTCCCCTCCCATTGACCCTCCACTGCCAGGGAAGGCGGGGGGAATGACTACAACAACTGCCCAGCTGCTGTTGCCAGTGTCTGCCAGGCCCAGTCCCACTGCCTAGGCACACCAGCCTATCCACCCTGCACCCACTGCTGGGAGCACCAGGTGGAGTGGGCAGGTGGTGTCTCCATGCAGACTGGCCCAGGATCCCTGCAGGCAAGGTACGCTTGGCCAGGTGGATGGGATGGGGCCATGGGTGGGTGGGGAGTGGCATCTGGGAGCAGGACAGGTGGCTGGGAGTTGGGATTGTGGGGTGGTGACAGCGCAGGGCCGGGGACTGGGGCACACAGCAGAGGCGCAATCTGCTCCCTCCATAACTGGCAACCATCACAGGGACATTAGGGGAGGGGATCACAGCTCTGCACCAGACCCCAGCCCAGAACTGTCACCACCACACAACCCACACCCTGCCTGCCTGCCTGCCTGTTCCATGGAGAACCCCCAGCAGTAGGTGCAGGGCAGAAGGGCCTGGGGCCAGATAGGATCAATTATACCTTTGCACTCCCCTACCCTTCGCACTGGGTCAGCACCCCCCACCCCGCCCTGCAACACCTCACCAGAACTCTTTAAGCAACCCTCCAACCCAAATAATTGCTCACCCCGACGTACTCTATAGGAGTCTACAGGCATCCTATAAGACCTAATGAAGCCAGAATACCATGGCTGTGGTATCACAACCTGAGAAGCCACTTTCTCCTTTAAAAAATAACCATACTATAGCAGACCACATTGCTTAAATCTTTGGGTTTAGGTTAGTAAGGAATGTATTCCCGAGATCCAAGCTGTTAACACTATATAGTAGTGGAACATACTCTCCAGGGAAGATAAGAAACATCCTTCAATGAAGTTTCTTCCCCCAAGAAGAGACCAGGTTTGATAGGGACAGTTTAGGAACAGAATTACTGCATGGGGCTGGACCTGGACTCTTACAGTCCTTTTCAACCCTATGATTCTAGGCACCTAAGCATACAGGCAGTTTTGTGGACAGTTCACTTAGACTTAAAAATTTAAGATGCCTTTAATGTGCTTTTGAAATGTTCCATGTCATTTCTGAGTTGGACCCTAGATCTTCATAAACAATTCAATGCAGTGTTTCCATCAAGCAAAGTATACTTTATACATACATGATACTAAACATAGACATTAAGTTGTATTGAGACATGGAGTAAAAATAGATAGCATTGCTTCAAAATTCAAATTTAAGTTGGGAGAACCCAAACTGCATACTTCCGAGTTTTCTATATTTCAGTGCTACAGCTGCCTGCAAAATACAAGTTATTTTTTAATTTGAGATAATACTTCTCTACCCAAGTGTCAATGGAACTGAGATTATAACACAATTTAAGTATTACATTTTGGCCAGGAAATACAGGTATTGGGAGTTTTTTTTCAATTAAACTGATTGCAGCTGAAACCCCTGCATTGGTCTAATAGACAGCAAAATGACAGGAATTTTAAAACCTAGTTGTGTCAGCTCCCAGACTACTGCACTGGCCAGCACAGTTTGGGGAGGAGGTGAGCAGCTGTCACTACTGAAAGAACAGGTTAGAGACTACTTAGAAACGTTAGATGGGTACAAGTCCATGAGGCCGGTTGGGATGCATCCAACGGTGCTGAGGGAGTTGGCTGATGTGATTGCAAAGCCATTAGCCATCATCTTTGGCAATCAGGAGAGGTCTCAGATGATTGGAAAAGAGCAAACATAGTGCCCATATTTAAGAAAGGGAAAAAGGAGGATCCTGAGAACTACAGATCAGTTAGCCTCACCTCAGTCCCTGGAAAGATCATGGAGCAGGTCCTCAAGGAATCCATTCTAAGCACTTGGAGGAGAAAAAGGTGCTTAGGAACAGACAGCATGGATTCACCAAGGGCAAGGCATGCCTGACCAACCTGATCGTCTTCTATAAAATGACTGACTCTGCGGATACGCGGAGACCGGTGCATGTGGTGTACCTTGATTTTAGCAAGGCATTTGATACGGTCTCACACAACATTCTCTCAGGCAAGCGAAGGAAGTACAGGCTGGATGAATGGACTTTAAGGTGGACAGAAAACTGGCTGGAGCATTGGGCTCAGAGAGCAGTAACCAATGGCTCAATGACTACTTGACAGCCGGTATCAAGTGGAGTGCCTCAAGAGTTGGTCCTGGAGCTGGTTTTATTCAGTGTCTTCATCAACAACCTGGAAGATGGCATAGAGTGCACCCTCAGCAAGATGACACCAAGCTGGGGGGAGTAGTAGATACACTGGAGGGTAGGGTAGGATTCAGAGAGACCTAGACAAATTGGAGGATTGGGCCAAAAGGAATCTCATGAGCAAGGATCCTTGTTTTTGCCAATTTAAAAAGCATCCCCAATTTTTGGTTTAAAAACAAGTAACCCAAAATCTACATTTTTCCATGATTAAAATTAAACACCACTGATAGAGAGATGTATAGTGATGTTTCGTTTTAATAATGGAAAAATATGGATTTGGGGTTACACTTTTTTAAAAATGAAAAATTGGACTTTTTTTAAATCAGAGAAAACCAGGATCCCTTTCTCATGAGCTTCAACAAGGACAAATGCAAAGTCCTGTCCTTAGGATGGAATAATCCTATACACTGGTACAGGCTGGGGTCTGACAAACTGGGGAGCAGCTCTGCAGAAAAGGACCTGAGGGGTTACATTGGACAATAAGCTGAATACGAGCCAGCAGTGTGTCCTTGCTGCCAAGCAGGTTAACAGCATATTGGGCTGGATTGGTAGGTGTGTTGCCATCAGATTGAAGGAAGTGATTATTTGCCTCAATTCAGCGCTGGTGTGGCCACATCTGGAATACTATGTTCAGTCCCGTCCTGCCCCCTCTACAGAAAGGAAGTGGACAAATTGGAGAGAGTCCAGAGGAGGGCAACAAAATGGTGAGGGGGCTGGGGCACATGACTTATATGAAAAGATGGAGGGAATTGGGCTTACTTAGTCTAGAGAAGAGGACACTGAGTGGGGACTTAATAGCAGCCTTCAACTCCCTGAAGGGTGGTTCCAAAGAGGATGGAGCTGGACTGTTCTCAGTGATGGAAAATGACAGAACAAGGAGCAACGGTCTCAGGTTGTAACAAGGGAAGTTTAGGTTAGACATTAGGAAGAATCTTCTCACTGGGAGGTTAGCAAAACACAGGAACAGGTTAATAAGGTCATGGAGCACATTTCCCTGAAAACACAGGGTATGGAGCCCAAGGAGAGATGGTAGTTTGAGCATTAAGAGCTGCTTTGCTATATGAGAGGTGGTGGAAATACCCTTGGAGGTTTTCAAAACCCAGCTAGACAAAGCTTTGGCTGGGATAATCTAGTCAGGATGGTTCTGCTTTGACCAGGGGGTTAGACACCAGATGACTTCCTGAGGTCCCTTCCAACCCTAACTTTCTATGATATGCCTGTCTGTAACAACCATGGTCTTCCAACTAAACTAAAAAAAAAAATGTTGCATCCCAAAGAAATTTCAGTATGGGGTTCCAAAACAGACAACCAACAAATATGCACTTTTATGATTATTTCTATGCCAGTGTTTCTCAACGAGGGTGCTGCAGTACCATGGGGTGTCTTGAGATCCTTTCAAGGGTGCCACAGGATGCCATGCAACGTTAACACTATTAGGTGTGCAAACATAATTCACAAGATAAAGTCAGGGATTTCACACAGGAAACCATACAGTTAAAAACATTCTAACCTACTGTGGTCTGTGGCGGGGCACTGTGGGTGCCTGCCACTTTGGGGGCTGAGCTGGGTAGCCAGCAGGTGCTTGATTGCAGTAGCTGTTTTGAAGCTCTGGCCACCTACGTGGATGGGGCAGTTTGCTGCTGGCAGGCCAGGTGAGGGCGTTGCCTGGCTCGGGCTGTGCAGGGCATCTTGGGGGTGGGGGGCAGGAGCTTAGGGGGATGGTTTGGAGGCTCCCGGTCTTGGGCGTGACCCAGAACTGCACCCTGCTTGGAGTGGGTGGTCTGGTGGGGCTCACAGTGGTGCGGGTGCCCCCAGGAAATGCCAGGCCAGTTACCACCCCAGTGAAAAGCAGGTTGGGGCACCTTAACCACTAGCCCCCATCACACTGTAGGTACAAGAGGGCCAGGCATGGCTATGGCCACCTGAGCCCCCACCGGGGAGAGAAGCGCTGTGGCCCCAGTGAGGGGCAGTGATGTGGAGCCCCAGTGAGGGGGCAGAGATGAGGAGCCCCAGCGAGGGGGAAGCCAGAGGTCTGGGAGCCCAGTATGTGTGTGTGAATGTGTATAGAGTTGCCCCAGGAGGGGCCAGGGCATGCTTAGACCCGGTTGGGTAACTGGCCGGCCACTACCCCAGTGAGGGTCACGGGAGAGACCCAAAAGACAGTACGTCTGCCACCCAAGGTGCATACTAGGTAAAGCCTATGGCCGAAGGGGCCCACTCTGAGAGGGAGCAAGGCAGTACAAGCTGCCAATGGGTGAAAAATACCCTGTGAGAGGGGGTGGCATGTGACAGACCCTATTGAGAGAAGGGCAGTATGAATGTGTGCGTCTGAGTTCTGACAACGAGGCCTAAGTTTGGTCTGGCTGCAGGCCGGAGGCATTGTGTCACCTGGATGCTGTCTGTGAGGCTTGAGCTGCTGTGTAGGGGAGGAACGAAGCTGCAGATAGCACCCCCTGGCATCGGGGCAAGAATGGGCAGCCTCCCGCCTTATTAGAACCAATTAAGAAACAACATGGCACGGCAGACGAGAAGGCGGGCGGTTGGCCCAGAAACAGGTAGGCGGACCAATGGCAGATCAGCCCCGAGAAAGCCCCCTGTTACATGGTCCTTTTTTGCTCTTTGCAACAGAAAAAAACTGCTCCATTATTTTTCTGCAAGCAAAAAACTAGTGAAAACTAGAGCTGGCATTTTCCGAGGGATACCTTGAGGCTAAGGGGTGCCTCAAATCTAAAAAAGGTTAAAAACCATTGTTCCATGCTGTATCCTGCTTTGATCTTTACCTGAAAGTTTAAAAAAAAGCTTTTGGAGTAATGTACTTAGGTCATCAGCTCTGTATGTGTTTAATGGAAACAAATCACTGCATTTTGTTTTTCACATAAACTACAAAAATAGATATTGCTAACTATAAATGTATAGGCTGAGGGTCAGCTAAGAGAACTGAAAAGACTCCCACGCACAATCTAATGGATTAACTGCACTCCAAGAAATCTTTCTAGATGTAAGAAGGATGGCAAACCTTCTTTGGGATTTCAGGTCTCCTACCAGCTTCGCTGACATGTCAGCCCTTGCCCTGCCTAGCTCCTGTGGAATGCATGCTTGACAGAAAAGGGACAATGGTATAACCTCTGCCTCCTCCCCTCCCCACCCCAACCTGTTCCTACAAAAAAAATTTATAGCAGAGCAACTTGATCCTCCTGGATACTAAAAGGACAACAATGAGTTAAAGTAAGGATACAAAACTGTATTAAGTGTGTGCACCAGCTGGCATTCATTCACCACCCCAACAGGAGCTATGTTTTAATGAGTACTCTATGCAGGCAGGTTGTTTTCAGTCTAGAATGCTCAACTAAAGTGCTTAACGTGCAGTGATGCATCCTCTAACACTCAAACAGAAAAATTCTCCTTCTACCCCTATACATCTACGTTTCTTAACAGGCCTTTTGCCCAGCACTGTGCAATCATGTGATGTAACAGTTATTAGCAAGACTGTTTAGCTAAATATCCATAAGAATAGAAATACAAGAGAAGGTTCAATCTATATGATCTCTTCTAAATTACAACTGAATAAGTACTAGCAGTTATGATGATCTGCATCCAGGAAACAACAAAATACATGAGGAGTAACTTTGTAACAAACACTTATGCAACTGCAAAAACACCAGCCAACATTTTTCTAGAGTAGTTTGCCAATTCAGGTAATTCTTCCCTGATACCTTGTAGGGCACCACTTTTCAGAGGGCAGGCTGAAAATAAGCTCCCTGAAGGTATCTCAGAAGTTGACTGTCTTCACAACTGATGCGCCTTAAAAAAAGTCAAATCACTTTTCACCTTTGAAAGTCCTTGTTGTTGACTGTTTGTAAGAAAATGTTAGAAAACTGATGCAGATCC
The DNA here is from genome assembly GCF_001723915.1 of Gavialis gangeticus. NCBI lineage: Eukaryota > Metazoa > Chordata > Crocodylia > Gavialidae > Gavialis > Gavialis gangeticus. Next base: position 2,336,406 of record NW_017729019.1, on the reverse strand, counting down.
TTCCATCTGTTCATCTCACAATCATTCAATTGCTAATATTTTAAAGTTATTTACAGTTAAATGCCACAGAAATTCACTAGTGGTCTTACAATTAAGAATACCTTAGGATAGAGGACATAAGGCTGGAGGAGGTGGAGGAGGGAACAAAAAACCAACAGGTGGCAGGGGCAAGCTGCTCAACCCCCAGCTATTCCCCTGCTGCATCAGTGGGTGGATAAATTCAAGACAACTCTCCAAAAACTAGATTCTATACATGGAAAATGGTAATAAATACTGGAAGGTCATCTTAGATTTGGATAAATACAGGGTTACAAATACAAGGCATATTATGAGTTACAGCAATACATATAGGAAAGTCCAAGTTAAGATTTGAGATAAAATTTTAAATCTTTCATAAATATTTTCATGAGTTACAAACGCAACCACCCTGAATGACCATGTTGTTTTTATACACATGCTTCAAAATCATGTCACAGTAATATCTGTGCACAAATTAGAAGCATATTAATATTTTACACTCAGGAATCAGTTTACCCAACCATAGAGTGTTAGAATTAATCATAAAAGCAAAAAAACCCCCCAAAAAACGCAGCTCAGCATATACAGTCGTGGCAGCTTTATAATCCCATCCAGAGCACAGAGTCCATCCAAGATCAGCAAGACTCCACCTTTTGGATCACCACCAGCACCTTACTTTTGTGGGGAGCCAAGTACCAGCAGCCCTCCATGGTTAAATTTAGAAGATTCAACAGTTCTATTGGCTAACATGATGCAGCTGCACAAAAAGCCCTGCCCTTTGATTTGGTACAGAGTGTTTGGTTCCCACCCCCGTATTACAAAATAAGACAAACAGCAACGTTTACATGACACTTAGGAATTTCTCCAAAGCAATCACAGAAAAGTAGAACTGAAAAGGACCCTCTCAGTCCAACCCTCTGCTCAAGGCAGTATCACCACAATCCAGATCAGCCTTTATAAATATATATAATCTTAAAAATACATAATTTACCCTGTCACACAACTACAAGGCATACTACTCTCAACCACAAAGAGAACCCTAACCTGCAACAAAGGGATGAGGGCTTTCAGTGACAGCAAGCTTAGTTGAGAGACAAAATGCTGCCTCTTCAGCTAAGATGATTTCCTTACAAATCAAAGAAAAGAAAAAAACATATCTACTGAATTTTTCTTCCAAGGATGTAACTTTCTATTATCCACAAATGAGTCTCACTTTTTTCAGTTTTCTATAACAATACTGATCCCATTTGCTGCATCCTCACATATATGAACTGATATAAATTTACTTTAGAAGAGGTTAAGAGGAGTTATAATTATGTTGATTTAAAATGCAATTTGAGAATTGCACATTTAGTCTCTGGTTCTCTCATTTCTGAAGTTCAGTACACATAGTTTGCAAATGGCAACAGAGGGAGGAGGGAACCAAGTATGCAATTTGTGCCTGTCTAGTCAGAGATATTCAGTTGTGCTGACATAAGAAAGGAAATAATTTTAACTTAAGGGTGGAGAAAAGTATCAATGACCTCTGTATTCCTGGTTGACAGCCACTTTATTTAAAATTATTTTGAATCACTACTGAAGTCTTTGCATTTTAACTGCTCTCTATGCAAGTTGCGTGCACTGTCTAGAACTAAGATCGCAACCAAGCTTCTCTCTCAGAAAAACACAAAACAACCAAAGAAAAACATAAGTATAATTCAAATATCACGTATTGCTGGGCAAATCTTCAGTCGACAGCTCTTTATATTCCATCTGCCCCACCACAAAACCAACTACTAGCATTTTTTTTTGTAGGGAAGAAAAGCTCAGTTCCTGAAATTGACCAATATCTAATATTAAACTTCCCACTCCTAAGTAGACAGGAGAGATCCTAATAGCCAGGGCTACCATTTCATTTTCTGGTAAACTGTATTATCAAGGTGATCTAGTATATGCTGCATCCTAATGAAAAGGCACAACATAAAATGAGACTGCACAACAGAGTCTGTGCTGATCAGCAAACCAGGTAAAATGTCATAGATTTCACAGACATTAGGGCTGGAAGGGACCTCGGAAGATTGAGTCCAGCCCCCTGCCCAAAGGGCAGGAAGTCAGCTGGGGTCATAGGATCCCAGTAAGATAAGCATCCAATTTGCTCTTGAAGGTGTTTAATGTAGGTGCTTGAACCACCTCTG
>NW_017729019.1:2333820-2334103 GCF_001723915.1 Gavialis gangeticus | reverse complement strand
TTTGCATTTTAACTGTTCTCTATGCAAGTTGCGTGCACTGTCTAGAACTAAGATCGCAACCAAGCTTCTCTCTCAGAAAAACACAAAACAACCAAAGAAAAACATAAGTATAATTCAAATATCACGTATTGCTGGGCAAATCTTCAGTCGACAACTCTTTATATTCCATCTGCCCCACCATGAAACCAACTACTAGCATTTTTTTTTCGTAGGGAAGAAAAGCTCAGTTCCTGAAATTGACCAGTATCTAATATTAAACTTCCCACTCCTAAGTAGACAGGAG
>NW_017729019.1:2331581-2333809 GCF_001723915.1 Gavialis gangeticus | reverse complement strand
GGACGCGCCTCCCCCGAGGACACAAAAGCGGCGCGGCGCAGAGCCGCCCGCACAGCCCGGAGCAGGCGCCGCCGCCTCAGGTACGTGCCCATCCCCCCGCCTCCGCGCCGTGCTGCTCCGCTTTCTGCTGCCCGGCCAATCTGCTGCTCCGCTTTCTGCTCCCCGCCCCGCGCTGCGCGGCCAATCTGCTTCCCCGGCGGCTGCGCGTGGCCCGGGCAGGGGCCCCGCAGCACGGGGCTGGCGCCCGGCTGCGTTTCCACGTGTTGAAATGGGGGTGGACTACCCGTCTTGTCGCAGTGTGTTGTTTCGGGGGGTTGCTGGCCTGGAAAGGATGGATGCTGCCGGCCAGGCTGTGTTCAGCGTGAGGACAGGCGCCGCGCAAGCTTTCGTGGTACGGGCGCAGTGTTTCGGGGCCCCCTGATCCAGCGACAAATCAAAATTGCAGGGCAGGGAGCAGAGCCCCCCAGCTCCGCGGGGAAGGGGCTCCCTGCCTGCATGGAGGCCTTTAAACGTGGCGCAGGGGGCGAGCGGGGCGCAGCCCCATGGTTACGGGGTCCCCTGCGGCTGCAGGCTTTGCAGGACAGGACGGGCCGGCCCTGGACCACAGCTCTGTTCCCTCATCCTGCTGAAGCTCTTGCTGCTCCACGCGATGTTCGCTGCCCCTGAGCTGCAGGCCCTGCTGCTCCAGACTTGGTTTAGGGACTGCGCTGGTTTTGCAGCACGGGTCCACAATACAAGTGGCTGTAGTGAGACCTCCCAGCATCACATCAGTTGTGGCACGATATTGCTCTGCCCCAAGCGGATGCAGCCACGGATCCCGGTTCTCATCGCGGTTGCCATGAGAAACCCCGCAGCCTTGGTTTTTTCGGGAGCATTTGCAGGAAATTTGCAAGACCTGAAGTCTAGAATAACTTAGACAAGAGAAGCTGGCTGACGGCAGGCAGCAAAGTGAATTTCCTGCTGCTGGCAAGGCGGAAATGCGTGTGCACATTCACTCTGGTGTGGGGGGTGGAGGGGAGGCTGCGGCTTGATGCTGACTGTTGAAGTGGGGAAAACCCCCCGCTGGTTTCTGGTATTCAAAACTGAGCTTCCCTCAACCAGCAAGGAGCAATGACAGCAGGAAACTGTATGATTTTCACTTCTTCAAGATCCCTCCTTTAAGGCCTTGAAGTATTTGTTACCCCTGATTATAACCTCCTAGGAATTGGGTAGGGTTTCTTATTTGCATTTGCAGATAGAAAATAGATGTTCAAAGGGAGGTCATTTGCCTAAATTCGGTAGCAGAATTGGGACCGAAACCCAGGAATTTGGGTTCCTAATAGCCCTGCGCTGATCTCCATCTGCTGTGGTGGTCTGTGTGAAGCTTGCAGTGCAGTAAACCCACTGGACTAGACCTTCACTGGGTGCAAATTGTCATAGTGCATCCCTTCCTTCCTTGCATCCTTGTGACAAGGTGTTTAGCAGGATTTGCAGATTCAGTGGCTTCTGACAGGGCCATGCTATGAGCAAACCCTCAACCTCTGGCTTCCAGCCACCTGCCCCAGCGCTCACACCACCAGAGTGGGGGGTTGTCACCCGAGGTACCTGAAGTGTGCCAGTTGACACCAGCTGGTAACTTGGCCCAGACCACTGCAAAATTTCAATTCCTGCATAAAGCAGGAAGCCTTAAGTAAGGGTTTGCACAAATTCAGAGCAAAAACCATGGCATGCTTTCAGGGTGGGAGGGGGAAGTAACCAGCACTTGGATAAGCACCAGATAGTCTCCCTATGTCTGATGAAGGGTGTCTGTGCCCGAAAGCTTGCGAAGAACTTTTTTTCCAACTATTTAGTTGGTCTAATAAAAGATATCACATCTACCCAAAGACCTGAATAAGCAGTAGACACTTATGAGTCAGAATAACCCACTAGGTAGCAGTTAAGAAACTCTAATGTTAATGGTAACCAGGAAGGTCCTGTGTACCACCAGTTCCTGCTGAAAAACCTGCCTCTGGAGGAGCGCTAGAGGGTGAGAAGGCCCTGAGGCTGGTATTGGAGGGCTTCATCTTGGGTGTTGGTCTTTGGCTGGCACAGTGATAAACCTGGACGTTGTTCTCTTCCCTTGCTCCAGGACAGTTCATGGGAATCCCTCTTCCCATGAACAGGGCTGGACACAGGCATGGACGAACCGAGTGGTCACCCAGGGCCTGGACAGAAAGGGGGCCTGAAAATGGTAATTTAAAAATTATTAG
>NW_017729019.1:2324713-2326581 GCF_001723915.1 Gavialis gangeticus | reverse complement strand
GGTGTTGGTCTTTGGCTGGCACAGTGATAAACCTGGACGTTGTTCTCTTCCCTTGCTCCAGGACAGTTCATGGGAATCCCTCTTCCCATGAACAGGGCTGGACACAGGCATGGACGAACCGAGTGGTCACCCAGGGCCTGGACAGAAAGGGGGCCTGAAAATGGTAATTTAAAAATTATTAGTATCATTATCTCTGGCAAAGGGGGACCCAATACTAAAAGTTCGCCCAGGGCCACCAGGAGTCTAGGTCTGGTGCTGCCCATGAATAGCCAAGTGCCTGCAGCTGCTGCCCAGAGCTTGGTTAAGGGAGTCCTAAAGAAAGTGGGGTTCCTGGCAAGCATTTTCCCTCCTGTCCCCCAGACTTGGTGAGCAGCACTGGGGGTGCTTGGCTGCTTGTCTCCAGTTGGGAGGATAAGCTTTGGGGTTTATATTTCCCATCCTACCAGAACCCCAGTGCATGGGACAGCGCCTGTGCCGAAGTGTTGTCTCTGGAACAGATGACTTGGCATCACGATTATTTCTTTCGAGGTCAGAGCAGCCTTTAGAGGCTGGGTTTGGGCTGTGGCTTGCTGCGTGCTAGGGGGAGTTGTATCGTGTTAGGGCTGGGTGTGAAGTGGAATTCCTATGGAAAAATTCAGCTTTTTATAGGAAAAGCAAAATATGGCCACTTACTGACCACAAAAGTTCATTAAGTTAAAAACAAGTTGAGATGTTTCCTTATTCCAGCAAGCCATTGTCTTCAATGCCTGGAAACTCATGTGATCTTTGTGGCTGCAATACCTTGCTCCTTAGGAATTCCTCTGCCATTATATAATGACTATCCATGTATGGTAATGTGTCTGTTGTATAACAGTCTGGTATTTCCATAGCAGTCTCCTTCGCTTCTGTAGCTGGGCAGCCCTGGGAAATACCTCAGCCTCTTTGCTCTGTTGCAGTCGGTGCTGTCGCTGGCACCTTAATTCACTTATTACTGGAAAGTCTGTGCCTGCCTCAGAGACACTTTTACAATGTGCTGTGATGTCTTGGTTTAGGGGGATGAAGTGCCTGGAATAGCAAAGCTGTTGAAGTATCGTCCTGGGGCCGTTTATGTCAGATCACGGGCTCTTAGTCCTTCTCATCCTAACTCATCCCATTTTATAACTTGTCTTCAACTCCCACACTCCCAATTAAAATCCACACTGCAATTACTCAGAAATGCCCAGTGCCACAGGCACGGATTTAATAGCATTGCTCTCGATTTGCATTTGTGAGGGAAGATCCGACCACGGGTCTTTCAAGATCACTTCTCGAAGCACGTGTCTTCCTCCCTGTGTGCACGTGGAGACAATTCCCCGCTGTGACTTGCTCCTTGTTGGAGGCCTGCACACCTATAATGCACACCTGTCATGCACAGCCACGTTGGAATGGTAGTGCACGACACCCATAGTCCGTTCCCACAGATCAAGTGGGTATAACATCAGGTAGGAGAGAGCTGTGCTTTTCTGGCCAAAGCCACGAAAGGCTCTGAAGGTTCAGGGAGAATTATTCCTGAAAATGTAATGGCTGTAGCTGCTGAAGCCTTGGCAGCCTGTCTTTCCACAGTGTATTCAATGGGTCTTTGGAAGCTGACTCTTTTTCTTTCCTGCCTGCCCAAATAAGTAGCCCTGCAAATTTCAGTCCTGTGCTCTTCACCTCTTCCTCTAGCGAGTCAGACCCTATCCTCTGGGATGCCCATCCAGATAGCTCTGCCTCGGGTCTGGCCTCTTTCAGTGGCTTTGTGATTTGTGATGGCTGTTCTGTACAGATTCCTCTGATTTAACTTTACCAGGGGGTTTTGTGCGATACTGTGGATCGGCGTCCTGAAGTCCAAACACACCAAATCGGTCATT
>NW_017729019.1:2308132-2319713 GCF_001723915.1 Gavialis gangeticus | reverse complement strand
TTTGTGATGGCTGTTCTGTACAGATTCCTCTGATTTAACTTTACCAGTGGGTTTTGTGCGATACTGTGGATCGGCGTCCTGAAGTCCAAATGCACCAAATTGGTCATTTCTATCCACAACATAGCTTCTAGTTTGGCCAGAAAGAACTGGCATGTAATCTTTCTTCTGAAGGGACATGTAAGCTCGTTGTCCCATCATCTCTAAAGACAAGGCAATTTGTGCTGTGACCAGAGTGCTTCATAATAGTAGTGACCCTGAAAAAAATCAAGTCCCAGGTGTCTTGAAATCGAGCGCCCCAAATTAATAGAAAATGTTGAGCTTTGTATTTGGCAATCAGCGCATTGATCGCCAAATGCAAGCGCTTTTGGCAGTCTTCTCTGGTGTGTCTGAATCGTTTTTCATTGCTGTGGTTCTAATTTTCTGTTAATTGGATGGAGCCTGGCTTCCACTAAGCTTCTTGACAGTGTCTTTGACCTGGAATAATCCAACTCTGAACAAAACCGTCAGCCTCGTGGTGGAGTTCCCAGGAAGAGACTGTGAGCCAAGTGATGACATTGAGATTGATGGGGCTGCACTAACTTGCATCAGAAGCCAGCCTGCAGTCCCTTCCCGCGCGTCCCACCAAGCAGAAGCTGGTGTGTTTCAGTTCTTCTTTCAGCTAACTGTCTATTCCGCTGGTATTGGACTGTGAACATCTGCAGCATGCTGGAATGCCACTGGACATTGATTTCTCTGTAAGGTTTAAACGGTTCATCGTACACTGTGTATCAGCCTCCAGCTACCTAAAAGGTGGTTGCAAAGAGGATGGAGCTGGACTGTTCTCAGTGGTGGCAGATGACAAAACAAAGAGCAACGGTCTCAAGTTTCAGCAAGGGAAGTTTCAGTTGGATATTAGGAAAAACCTTCTTACTGGGAGGGTAGCAAAGCACTGGAACAGGTTACTCGGAGAAGTGGAATCTCCATAGATGTTTTTACGACCGAGGTAGACTTGGCTGGGAGGATATATAGGGATGGTTCTGCTTTGAGCAGGGGATTGGACTAGATGTCATCCTGGGGTCCCTTCCAACCATAATTTTCTATGAGTCTGTGAGTAGACATACCTGACCTGGGCAGATTAAAATGAGCTTGGTTACTGATAGCAGTGAAATCACAGGAGCATGGGCTTCAGTGCAAGTAATACAGCCTGCCCAAGACCCTGGCTCCTTGATGCATCACGTCTGTGCTGCTGCAGCTTGGCTGCAAATGCCCAGAAGGTCTTCCTGTGCTGAAGTTTCCCTTTTTTACAGGGAAGGAATGCCCTTGTCTGGCACAAGATTTTGAAGTTTTCCTTTCCCGTGCAATTGTACCAGGAATAGCAATTTATAGGAATGGATTTTTACTTGTGTAGTTGCTTGTAGCTTTTACCGAGTTACTGTGTTTGACAAACAGTCTTTCGTCAGCATTCAAGCATGGAAATAGTGGTCCTGTTTGCACAAGTACTTCAGAGGGGTTTAATCATTGACAGCTTTTTTTTCTCAAGTCCAGGCAGTCTTTTTTTTTTTTGTTTTATGGCATGGTCCTTCATTTGGTAATCTCGTGAGGGACTTAGTTAGGCATTTACACTGTGGTGACAGTATTGAAAACATCTTGTTTAAAACTGTCCAGCTAAACAATGTCGCTAACAATTTCCATATTTCATTAAGTGCTGTACTGGTCTTGGAGAATCCAAAGAAACCCATTTGCTGTCCTCTGAGACAAGTCTGACTATATTATTACTGATACGGAAAGGATTACATACTTACTTAAGAAAAAATTATTAATTTTCCCACTACTTCACTCTATCCCACGATTTATTTTTTACATCTTCCCCAATGTCTAGTTAAACTGAATCAAATCCATTGCTGTGTGAATTTTTGGGCATTGCTAAACACAGATCACCCACTTACCATATGGATCAATAGCTTTCATGTATTTTCCACAGTTAGACTGAGACCACCACCTATGCAATTCAAGAACAGCAACGGGACATGGCTAACATGTGTGACTGGAATAAAAAAAGTAAACTAAGGAGCTTCTTTTCTTCCCGCATGATATCACTGCGGCAAGGAAACAATGAAACAGAAAGGTGGTAAATTCAAAATTGGGGAAAAAAGCTTTCCCTCCTATCGGTGTGTGATTCTTCACTGCAGCACATATTGCTACAGGATGGCGTTTAAGTCAGAAACTTAGCATTGCAACTCAGGATGCTTGTGTTTTGTTCAAATGTCTGATCCCTCTCTGAATCTTGCTAACAACCTTTTTGAAGGGTGATAAAAACGTATCCTTCATCATTACTTGGGAGGTAGGGGGTTGAGATGACACCTGTATGGGAGTGGATTATGCCCTGTCCATCTGCAAGGGGTCATCACCAGTAAGTAACAATGAGTAGGCCAGCAGGGCAGTCCTGGACCCCAGGGGTGGCCAAATTAATCTGGGGAGATGTGCCTTGCTCCTGTTCTCCTGGGCACCCCGCATCTTCCCTGCAGCTGCAGCAGCTGTGAATGCATCTCTGGCAGTGGGGAGGCCAAGGTAGCAGCAGCAGCAGGTCTCGAGGGACCAGCAGCTGGAGGCTTGCTGTTTGCTGGGGCAGATGTCTCCCCCTTTTTTGCCAGTGAAACTACTGTTTAAATGGCTACTTGACCTGCACATTGGTGGCAAAAAAGGTGACATACCCTCCCCCGCAGGGGTGATCTCTAGCTGCTGTTCCTACACCATCCCCTACCATCTCCCAGGGCACAGCATTTGCCAGTTATGCCTCTGGTTTTCACACCATCCGGTGAAGCAGTGGGTGCAGAGACAGGTCTGGACCAGATCTGATCTGACCTGGCGATTCCTCATTCCCTGTCCCTGGCTCTCCATTGCCCTTCGAGCACCAGAACAGACCTGTAGCTCTTTCTTATCCCTGTTCCTTCTTGGAATTTGCCCAGAGGTAACATTTTGGGAGTGACTTGTGGGGAAGAGGTCCAGGAGGCATTTCAGTAACTATAAGTGGCCAACACTTTTAAGAGTGATGTTGTAGCCACAACAGTCCAGAGATTGAGAGAGGCAAGGATTGTATCTGCTAACCCTGAGCATTTCTCTCAGCGCCCCCCCTCCGAACACCGCTTCTGCTGGATTTCAAAGAATGTCCTGCATTTGAAAGTTTGTCTGACTTTATCCCAACTACATTGTTGGTCCAATAAAAGGAAATCCTTGCTTCTCCCAAAAAGAAGTGAAAAAAGCGTAGAACTCTTGGTTCAGAGTTGACACCATGTATTAGATCAGCTGAGAAATTGCAAAAAAAAAAAATTTTTCTGCAAGCTTTTATTTATATATATAAGCTTTTATATATTAGGGGGCTGGACTCAATGATCTCCCAAGGTCCCTTCCAGCCCTAACGCCTATGAAAAATCTATGAAATATATTTATTTATTTATATATTTAAATATTATTTTTTCTCGGTGGGCCTAATAAAAGGTATCATCTCTGCACCAAGAGCGTTAGGTTTTTGCATTTCTTTTTGTCTTAGACCAACACGGCTACCAAATCCATCCCTTGCTTTTCCCAACACTGGTTTCATTCCCTCTGAAATGGGGATGCGAAGCACAGGAGCGCTGGGAGCAGACTGTGATGAGGGGCTGAGGAGCTCTCGCCTAGCTGCAGGAGAGGTCTGCCCCATTGCCTTCTCCTAGGACTCGTGGTAGGCCTACATGTGGGCCGTGGCTGGCAGGCAGTCTCGCATGGCGGGTGCCACATGTCTGGGATAGGTTCTGCCTCTGGGGAGCCTCCCCTTTGGTGAGAGTATGCAGGATCAGACTCCCTCTCACCTCTGCAAAATGCAGTTACAGACCGTGGAGAAAGTTGTGTCCTTTTAAGGCAATCCAAAGAATGATTTGGCTGAAAGGGAGGGGTTTGGCAGTGGCGAAATAGGGAAGGATGAGACATACACAAAACCCAGCCTGCGGGGCCCTGAGAAGAAGCAGGACAAAAGCTTTCCCAACTGCTGGCACTAATCCTAGTGAGTCTGTCCTGCTCATAATGTGGAGCCTCCGATCCTTAGAGCCTGCACCGTTCCCCACCCCAGGGTAGCTGTTTGATATTGCAGAGGGCACAGCTCGCTTCTGTGTTGAATTTCTCTATATGACTGTGAATAAGGAAGCAAGAGCGCCACATGTGCAAGACGCAACAGGCCCAGCTGCTCTTCACAGCTCTAGTCCTGGCTTGCAGTTGGGGATCACCCCACAGCACCTCGGTGCTGCCCTGTCTGTGGTCCTCACCCGGAGTCCTTGCATTTGGAGGCTAGGCTGGGAACACCAAACTCATGCCACTAGTGACTGATCTTCACTCAGGATTTTTACTAAAGCTTTTAATAGCTGTTTTATTAGAACTAGTTCTTAACTGCCCCAGAGAGAAAAGCAACAGGCACCTTCTCTGGCTTTATATGGTATTATTTATACCCCAGCAGTGTAACAGTAAGGAGAGTGAGTTTCCCATGGTCACGCAGAGTTAGGGGCAGAGCAGCGTGGACCCTGGGCAGCCGTGGGACCGAGGAGCCCCATCTATCCCCCGCTGGCCTATGCTTCGTCACCAACAGAGCCTTAGATTAGGACTGGCGGAGGCCATGGGCCCCCACGTGTGGCCTTTGGGTGCACGCTTCTCCGCTGCGTGCAGTGGCAGTCTGGGCAGCTCTTGGGAACTTGCCCTGCTGCTTTAGTTAGTGCTGAGCCAACGGGCAAGGGGAGGTGAAGTGACCGACTCCAGCTGCGCGCTCCCACGGTGAGACGGATTCAGAACGAACGTCTTCTCTACCCGAGCTACAGCAACAAGGGGAGCAGTCTCCCAACCGAGCCCCTCCAGGGCCTCGTGGGAAGAGAGCTCCTTAAGGAGAGTCGCTGGTTCTCAAGCTGGTGAGAAAACAGACAATGAACTGTTTCATCCTGGCAACATGAACTGGGAGCCTGATCCTGAATGAACCACTGCAAATCCTCCCTCAGCCTCTGTAGGTCCTGCAGATTTCATTTGGGACAGGTCACTCAGCATTTCTGGGCATCTTGAGCGGATGCAAGAATCAGTGATTCCTGCTCTTCGTGTCTTGGCAGGGCAGCGAGTTTCCAGGGACAGAGAGGGGAGACTTGATAGGAATCTCCCCTGTCCTCTCGGCTGCTTTCAGCTGAGGAGGAATTCCAGGGCTGGCCCACGCAAGGCAGTTCAGTGCTGTGGCATTTGTTAAGCTGGTCTGTAAGCCCCTTGCAGGATTCCTGTACTCCTTGTCTCTTTCCTGTATGGTTGGATCCAGAGTCCAGCTGAAATCTTCAGGAACTAGGGACAATACGTGCAAGGTTAACGGGCAGCTGAACAGGGCACGTGCAGGGATGTGGGGAGCTCTGCACTGCAGAATTTGGGTGTACGCAGCAGTCGCATGTGGTCTCTTGCCTTGGTGGACGATCCCTTCTAAAGTCCTCGCTCACTCGCAGAGAGGGCAGAAGTTCAGACAGCCTGAGTCTCTCTCCTGAAAGTTTTCAAGCCTGCGGCGTTTCCCTAGCTCCAGCTAGCCAGACCTAGAAGAATGCCTGCCGCTTTGCTATTCAGTTGGGTGGTAACTGCAGGGCTGGGAATAAGGCTTGGACGTTCCAGGTGAGTTCCTCCAGGCCTGTCCTCCTGTCTTCCCCACCCCTGTACAAAGTCCCTGGGAAGGGTGGAGTCAGTCTAGTGAATTCTTGAATATTCTGGGGTCTGACACAGGGCAGGACTAATCATGTGAGTCCCATGTATGGTACCTACGTGCTTTGGTGGCCGCCCTGGGCCAGAGGTGTGGTCCAGGAAAAGTGTGGTTAACCTGCCCTGTTTAAATTCCCTTTCCCACCCTTCTCTCTCCTCTGAAGTTCCTGGAGTTCAGGAGTCCAAGCAAACAGATCATCTTGAATTGCAAAAAGGGAATCCAGTTTCCCCAGGTTCCTGGTGGGCAGTTAGTCTCGTCTGCCTCATCTGCTCTACTGAGCGCCCCGTGCAACTGCTGGGAGGGAGACCTGACACAAGCAGCTACTCTTTTCCTGCCTGTGTCCCTGGTACCAGTGAGGGCAGCTGGCCCTATGGCCAATGTCCTAAATGCTTCCCACTCCCCCTCCTCCTCAGTGCCCAGGGACAGCTTGCACTATCTACAAAGGTGCAGTGGCCCTTCTGCCTTTTGAATAAAGCTAGAAAGCTCTTGAACCCATTGCTTGCTGGGATTTACCAAGTCCACACCTGAAATAGCGTGTTAAAGGTGTGGGAGGCTCAGGTCTGCTGCATGACATAGGTTGGGTGGAGTGCTTGAGCTCTTGATAAAATTCAGATGCCCTTGGTTGGGGCCTGCGTGCCCCAGGCTAAGGACAGCAGTGTTAGTGGCTTTTCCAGGGTATGTGCAGACAGCCCTTTTATTTGCTTCTCTTTCCAAGTCTTCTGACCCTCCTGCCCAGCTGTTGCAATGCGTAGTCCCTTAGGAGTGAAGCTACTTCTCTTTGCTTTTTCCACAGGATGCCGAATTGGGGTGGAGGGAAGAAGTGCGGCGTATGCCAGAAGACAGTGTACTTTGCTGAGGAGGTGCAATGTGAAGGCAACAGCTTCCACAAGTCCTGCTTCTTATGCAGTGAGTACAGTGGCCCACAGATCGGGCCTTTCTAATTGACATGACAGCACCTGGGCCGGCTTGTTCTCATCAGCCATAGAAATGCATTACATCCATCTTGTAGTTCTTTTGGACCAGGACCAGCCTCACAGCTCTCTGTTCTCCTCCAGACATGGGGAAGGTGTTTTCCTGAGACAATGCAGAGCCCCTTGTGAGGTTCAGGGACCTGCCTTAAACATCAGGGACACTTTGGGAAGCAGCCATGTAAAATCCCTGTCTGCACACCACGTAGCTGAATGAGATGCCAGTGCTAGTCCACACTAAGACTAAATCCCAGGACTTTAGACTCCGGAAGAGACTGTTCTGAAACCCTTCTGGTACTGCCTTGCAGTGACAGCCGTGCTAGTGGTACCCGGGCTCAGGCACTCCACGGGGGAGTCTCTTTGCTCTTGGCTCTTCAAATTCAAAGGCAAGGGTCTGAGTGGGCTCTTAAAAGAAGCTGGGGCTAGGGCCTTCATACTGTGGGCCATGAGGGCATGTGGGAAGAAGATCCCAGCCTTGCCTTGTCTCAGCCATTCTGGTGACAAAGTGCTCACAAAATGTCTGATGGTGTCAAGGTAGAGGCTGAGCCACCTTCTTTCTTCCTGGAGCTGCTGAAGCCTTAGCCCATTTAGACTGACCCTCGCACACTCCCCCTGCCTTTATTGTTTCCAGTGCAGCCCTGTGTCTACATGTGCTTAAGTCCTTCCCAGGTGGATATGTACTGGTAAACTGGTTCATCCCAGGTGTTCAGACGAACACGATATTGGGTGGTGCAGTTGCTTCCCACTGGTCTCAGGAACATGCAGCTCCCCAAGGATCATAACTGTTAGGGTTAAGAAGAGATGTTTCCATAAGATCTGGGAGACTTTCAGAGACACTGTCCCCTCCCCATCGGTGCTCCCCTGTGTCTGAGAAGGTCTCTCTTCCTGAAGAGGATATGCAAGCCTGACTTTCTTCCTGTGCTACTCACAAGTTCACAAGTCTTTAGTTTAAATGCAAGATTGCAGAAACGGGTTTTGCTCCAGCTGTCCCCTCTCAGCCACATCTGGGATGAAGCTTCACACAGGTCCCCAAATGACACAAGCCATCCCAGCAGAGCACTTATGTGCAGCACAGCTGCCTTTACACTAGAGTTTTGCCAGTGTAAAAAGGTTGCCAGTATATCCTTGTCCACATTTCCCCCATCCCACTTCCCTCTTCCACAAAGGCTTCTAGTGTGGTCTTGGTCTGGCTGTTGTTCCAAGGAGCCACATGCATGTGGGGAGGGACCATAGGGCAAAACCAGATTGGGATTTAGGGCTCTGTGCAAATTGCTTAATCCCACACCTTGCCAGGATCCGGTGTTAACTCTTACTGTTCCTTATAGAGCCCACTGCTTCACTCCTGTAATGCGGGGAGCAGTGTGAGGGTGGAGGAGGGGAGTTTTGCTGCTGGGGGGCAGTGCTTGGGAGCCGGGGGCAATAACTTCTGGATCCCAGATCCCTGCTTATGGGCCTGATCCAAAGTCCTTTTGTTGTCTTGAGTGGACTTTGGACCAGACCCTGTGTTCCCAAACTTCCTGCTGTTGGAGGTGTGGGGCCCACATGCCTAAGCCCTACTGAGATTCTCAAATGTAGGTGTGCGGTTTGCTATACATTCACTTCCACAACTTTAGAAAAATAAAATCCGGTATTTCCAAGGGATGAGAGTGAAGTGGCCTCATCACGGTGAAAAGTCACCCTTGCTGTCTCTCTGTGCCAAGCCACTGGGGGCAAAATAACCCCAAACTAAGCTCACAATTCCAAAATCCTGTGCTAAGAGGGAAAATGAGTTTGGATGGCCCACAGTAGGGGTTTTCAACCCCTTCTGACTCAAAGTTTCAACTCCTGTACTCCCTTTTTTTCCCCCTTGTTTTTAAGGGTGGTGGGGCAGATCAAGGCCCCTGCAGTGAGGGAGGGAGTGGGGCTGGGGCAGGCATTGCACAGCCGGGGCAGGGTGGTAGCAGGATGAAGCTGCGAGTGGCTCATCTGAAGGGCGCGGGGGGAGAGGGGAGCAGCTCCCACCTCTGCATGCACCCCAGGAGGGCATGGGGGGGGCGCATGCCCCCAGATCTGTGCACAGGGCAGGCTTGGACCGGGGCAGTGCTGGGCTCTTCCTGGTGAGAGGCCAGGCCAGGATTTGCTCAGGGCAGGCAGTGGTGGTGCTGGCAGTGGGAGTACAGGAGGGGCCACAGCCACTACAGAATTTGCTGTAGCCCCCACAACCCCCATCCCAGCACTGCTACCACCTGGCCCAAGCACAGCGCTGCTCGACCCCCCTGCTACGAAGAGCCTGGCACAGCTCTGGCCCTGGTCCTCACTGTCAGCCCACCCAGATCCGGGGGCACGTGCCCCCCATGCTATCCTGAGGTTGTGTGTAGTGGTGGCACAGAGTGGAGGGGCCAAATGGGGGAGGGGCTCATACATGGCAGCCACCACTGCCATTGACACCCACTGCCACTCACCGCCCCACACCGCCACCAGTGCTGCCATGCCTATGCCGCTTTCCTCTGCAGGCTGCTGATGGGCTTCGTGCCTGGCCAGGCGTGCGCTGCCCGTCAGCAGCCCACAAAGCTGTACGTGCGACCAGCTGTGTGAAAGCAGCACAGATGCAGCAGTGGTGGCGATGGCAGTGGTGGCCACTGCATGCGAGCATGCTGGGTACATCTCTGCTAGCCTGCCCAGGCTGCTGCCCATGTTCAATGCTGTGACTACATCTCTATTCCCGTGACTATATAAAGAACCCGAGCCAGCGCCTCTCTGGCACAGGGGGAGTGTCCTGTCTGAAAACCAAGTACATATGGAATGACTAAGGCACTGGAAGCTGTAATTGTAACTGAGGCAGAAATCTGAGGGCGGAAGAGGCTGAGTGGGACTGTGGCTGCCCACGTATGCAGCATGAGAGTACTCATATCGGCTTTACATTGCAGCAACAGGAACCTGTGCTTTTCTGCAGCCTCAGATAAGGTGCTGGGGGGATGTTATTTCCTGCCGCTCTGAGAATCCCAGAAGCTTCTGGTGTCTGTGGTGTGGGGTGCTTTGCACATCTTTGAATCTGTCTGAGTCACAGCTCTCACTGGAGCGTGTCGTGGCAGTATTTGAGTACAAACAGCCAGTGTGACGTGGCTTGCTCCAGCACTCTGCGTGCAAAAACGTAGGATGTCAGCAAAAGAGTCTGAAGCACTAAGTTAGCATGCAGCAGCAGGGATAGCCCAGATGGAGCAGAACTCAGGACAAGCAGAGGACCTGGGTGGAACAGGTGTTACCCTAGGAAGGGAAGATGCAGCCATAGCAGGTGGAAATGCAGATTTTACTTCTCTACTCATGGAAATCAGGGAGCAGGAAGCCTGTTTAGAGCTGACTGCAATGAGGACAGCTTCTCACAGTGTGAGGGCTCCTTACACTGTACCCAGTATGCGGATCACACCTGCAGCCGTACTTCTTACTCCCGACCTTCCCACCACTCTGCTGAAGCCCTTGGCATTACCTGCAGCAATCCCTGCTCTTCTTGTCCTGGATCACAGACTGCTTTTCATGCTGAACTGTACTCAGTTCTGCCTACACCTGTTCAAAATTAGTCATGCTACACTTGAGCACTCTTTGGGTGTGTCTACATGTGCTACTGGCATGCAGCAATAAACTCAGGTGTGTATCACACTGGAGTTTGTTGCTTCTGGGTGCATTAATTGAATGTGCACCCAGGACTGCAGAATGTTGAGCCAGATCAGAGCAGCTCTAGCTGGCAGAGGGTCCGGGGGGTCAGCCTGCCAGCCTGGGGCTGCTCAGACCTGGTTCGACGTGCTGCAGAGGGCTGGCTGGGGCAAGGGAGTGCTTCACTGTGGGGTTAGCTGGCAGGCAGCCCCCATGGTGAAGCACCCTCGTGCCCCAGCCACCCCTGTCAGCATCTACTTGTGCATTGCTGTTCACAAAAAAACTCCGCAGCAGGTTATATTTACAAGTACTAACCTGCTCTGGAATTTAGTTTCCTGTGGCCTAATAGAGCCACACGTGTAGACACCAAGATGTTTAGTGCACAGCTAAGTAGGCAACTCCACAGTTAATGTCTCATGTAGGCAATGTCCCATTGTGTGTTTGAACCTGAGCTCTCCAGGGGAGACTAGAAAACGTCCTGGCCCACTAGGAAAATAACTTTGAATGGCCAGACTTATCTTGGTTTAGCTGAACTGGACTTACACCATTGCTGGCCCCAGCCCATTGAGGTGGCAGCTGACTCACCAATCAGAGATGAGCCTCACAGCTCCAAATGAATCAGTTGTAGGAGAGAGAAGTGTAGTGAGGCCGGTATGACACGTGGGTCTAACCCCAGATTCCTCTTATAGTGCTTTGACATGGCTAAATAGCAGGGTTTGGAAAAATGGAAGAATCTGTCTTTTCTGATCTTGCTGCAATGGAATTTCTGCAGCCCAGAAGCCCTGGAGTTGGTGGCTGATTCCCAGGAAGTGGGTTTGGCAGGAGCGTTCAATAGCTGGCTAGTGTGATTGTTAAAGCTGGGGCTAGAGAAGGGCCTAACACGGAGAGATGGGCAAAGGTGGTCCTACTGCCTTCCCTAAACGGCCGTCCCTAGAGCAAAAGAAAGAAGGCAGTGACCAAACTAAGTGAAAGGGTGAAATATGCTCCTTTCAGTTAGGTTGTGTGAACTGGAAGCTGTTCCCGAAGGGTTGTTCGCAGTGTTTTTAAGAATGAGTTAGACAAACTTGTCTAGGACAGGATCGCCAGGAATGATCTTGCCTTGAGCAGTGGGTTGGATTAAGTGGCCTCCAGAGGTCCCTTCCAGCCCTACTTTTCTGTGATTCTGTGTGTGGGCATTAATGCGAGCTCAGGTCTAAACAAGGAGGGGTGTAGACAGGCCCAAAGGCATGAGGCTGCCTGGTTAACCTGACGGCTCCGAAACCATGCAGGG
>NW_017729019.1:2292283-2303132 GCF_001723915.1 Gavialis gangeticus | reverse complement strand
TAGACAGGCCCAAAGGCATGAGGCTGCCTGGTTAACCTGACGGCTCTGAAACCATGCAGGGCCAGCTGAATCCAGGTGGTGGGGGTGAGCTGCAGCCTGTGCTAGGTGAGCCCCTCTCCAGTGTCCCGCTCAGGTCTGCACCGGAGGCTCGCAACTCACAGACATTCCTCACATAATCCTCCCTAGATGGCAAGGTGCAGCTTCCCTTCTCCTCCTCTCCCAGCACAGAGCTCCTCTGGGGTCCTGGCAGCGTGGGGGGAAAAGCACCATATTTAGTCATGGGGACAGCAATGTGCTGGCCTGCCGAGGCGCTGGGACCAGAGCTCTGTTCTTTGTTTGCATTCTTGGGATGTTGTTTAAGGGCAAGAACCTTTCCTTCTGGCACGGAAACAATCAGGCTGCCGGGAGCAGCCTTCTGCTGACATTTAAGGCGCGCCTGTGGGTCAGTCTGTGTTGCAATTGCACTGGCGCTGCTTGGGCCAGCTGCTCCCCCCTCTTCCTCCTCCGCAGCCCTGCCGGTGGTAGGTAAACAACACTCAGCTCCTCTTGGAGGCTCTGAGCCCTTCCCCAACCCTGATCCTGCTTCTCCCAGCTGCCTCCTCACCCCTGCAGCTTCCTCTTGGATTGCATCGGGGTGTCGCATTCACCCCAGGCTGGATCTGGATCCCGGGAGCTCCTCTCCAGCCAGATCTGCAGGGCCAGCGGCAGCTGTGGCGGGTCCAGTGGCAGCAGCAGGGGTCCGTGGGTGTCAGAGCCAGTGCCAGTGGTTTTATCTATTTCCATGCTCCCAGTCTCTTCACCGGCAGGATTTGCTCCAGCTGCAATCAGCCCAAGGGCTGGACTCTCTCTCTTGCTCATCTTTGGATGTAATCACACTAAGCACTCATGCAAACCTCCTTCCCACACTTCTCCCCCCTTCCCTCACACACACCAGGCTGGATGTGACCCAGATTAACTCTGTTTGTGAGGCCTGTAAAGAGATTTGGTTCTTCCCTTTACTCAAGGTTCAAAACTTCCTGTTTCCCAAATGACATCCGCTCTGGCATCGGGGTTAATGGCAGTTGCCTGGCCTATCCAGCCGCTTGCTTTCCTGTTCATTCCTGTGCTCCTGTATGGGTTTTTTCTCTGGATACTCTATGTGCTCTTCATTTTAGCAACACTTTTGTGTAGGCATTTCCTTCCCTTTCAAAGCCTGAGCTATCCCATCCCGTGTGAGGCCAGACGAAGGCTGACAGTGATATCCTCTTGTTGCTCTGCAGTGGTCTGTAAAAAGAACCTGGACAGCACCACTGTAGCGGTGCACGGGGAAGAGATCTACTGCAAGTCCTGCTATGGCAAGAAGTATGGCCCCAAGGGCTATGGATACGGGCAAGGAGCCGGGACCCTGAGCACCGACAAGGGCGAGTCGCTGGGAATCAAGCCTGAAGAGTGAGTTGGAGCATCTGGGCTATACAGGGGAGCCAGGAAGGGGCACCCCCACCCCCTCTGCCTGGCAGCGTGGCAGGTTGTGGGGCTCCCAGAGCTGTGCAGCACTACTAGCATTTTCTTCTCGAGAGAGCCCTGAGTCTGCCACATCATCCTGGTTTTGCAATGTAGCACTGCTGTCCCTTGGCCTCAGGAGCCTGTGAGACTGGGTGCTGTTCTCAGCTGTGCAACATGCCTCCCCCCCATGACTTCTACCCATGGTCATCTGATTGAGTCTTGCTGAGTCACTCACACACTGCGATGCTGTCCGGTGCCTCTAACAAGGGCAGCTCTAGGACAGAAACCAGCCAGGAGCTAGCGTCCGATTCTGCACAAAACTATGACCCCCACCCTGTCTCCTGGCTAGGTCATCTTTCCAGGGTGAACAGGAGGTCTCTGTGACCAGGATAATACAATCAAAGCCTGGTTTAGGTTAGCTTTTCATCAGGCAGGGTACATGTTCATTTTATTAACTAACTAAATAAGATATATGTAGAGCTAGATAGCTGTGTTAGTCTGAAGTCAGGGGTAGAGATGCAGACTAAATGAGATACATCACACACACGTATATGTGATATATCTTATTTGGCACAAGGCAGGTAGAGACGCTGACTAAATAAGACATATGTGTGTGTGTATATATGTATGTATATGTGTGTGTGTGTGTGTGTATGTATATATAAAAAATAAGCTATATTACCTCTGGGTGTGTGTGTGTGTGATCTATCTTATTTGACAGAAAGCAGGGTAGAGATGCAGGGACCACATTGCTGCTCTAGGTAATGGCACTTTCAGCTAAACATATCCTGTTCTTTGGGGCTTTGGATCTTCCAGTGCCCCAGTTCAGCTCCTAGGGCACAGTATGGCAAGGTTGGATTTACAGTAGAGGAAACCTTGCAGTTGCACAGGCCCTGAGCTGCTCCGGGGCTCTGCTTGTATTTTGCAGCAGCTCTTGATGCGACTGCCTGGTGAAGACCCCTTGGAGCTCAATACTGAGCCTTTATGCAGCTCGCCAGAAGGCAAACTCTTTCCTTAGCTGTGCAGTCAGCTAGCGGCCCACTGTGTGACAGAAATGACTTGCTTGGAGCCAGATGCCCTGTGAGCCCCTCTGGTGGGAGAAGCCCATTTGCCAGATTAATTGAGTCTCTCCAGCACGCTGGTGAGATAAAGAAGCTCTCACTAACTGGCAGGGGTGGCACCTGAGGTCCACGATCAGCCTTGGCTGTGCTGAGCTGAGGGCGCAAAGCATGGCCACCCTAGGACCCTGGCTGGGTCTGTAGCTCATGTTTCCAGCTGCCTGTCCCAACCCTTCAGAGGCCAGCCTCTTCCGAGTGCTCAGGCCCACCCTGTACCCACACCCGAGCCCTTCCCAGCCTTGTAGCCCTAGTGTAAGACCAAAATCTTCCTCAAATGTGGAACCCCCATCCCTTTGCTGCTGCTCCTCCCTGCTTGCCAGGCCAGGCAAGTAACTCTGTCCTTGCTGCTGATTCCCCAGGGGCCATCCTCACCAGCCCACCAACAATCCCAACGCTTCCAGGATGGCCCAGAAAGTGGGTGGCTCTGACGGATGCTCACGCTGCGGACAGGCGGTGTATGCTGCTGAGAAGGTGATTGGAGCTGGAAAGGTAAGGAGGCAAAGAGGAGGTGGCAGAGGGGCAGAAGGGTGTTGAGAGTATAGGCATGGTTTTTGAGCCTTGGTGACTGAGAGATTTCAGAGTGGGGAGTGAGCAAGTGCTTGTGGTGCTTGGTGAAATCCAGATGCTCTCAGGGGTCATATTTGCCAGGGCCCACCACTGGGGTCAAGGTGGGGATGAGGCAGGGAAACCCAGCATGCCAGGCTCACCAGAAAATATGGTGCCTTTTTCTCTGGAAAGTCTGGGCTGAGTTGTGGGAGCCAGATCCTCCTGGAAATGCCATGCCACATGCTGCTTTGCTATCCCCTACTCTCAGGCTTCCTGCTTTGCATGCCTGAGCCCTTTTCTGGCTCTTCCTGCGGCCTGGGGGGAGAATGCCCCATTGATGTACAAGTCTCCTGCAGAGAAACCTCCGTGTTTGAGTTCTCCCAGTCACTGGTCCTGGCAGGCTGGGTCTGGCTGTTGCTTTGTTAAAACTTCAGGCCATTGTCCCATCTTTTCCCTAGTACCAGACCCTGTACTCAGCAGAGCAGTGAAGTCTTGTAGATGAAGGGAGTGCAGGGGACAAAGGCTGCCACACATGCCAGCTGTGGAGGGTCCTAACAGATGCTGATGGGATGTAATAGAGCAGGTCTCCTTGTGGGCATCAGGCCCTCCCTTTCCTTCCTGTCCACTGTCCCAGGCAGAGCTCAGCTCTCTCCAGAGCTGAAAATGCCTGTCACCAGCTCAATGAAAAGAGCACAGCAAGAGCCGCTGTGTTGAAAGCTCTACAGTCAGCACAGATGTCATGGAGTAGCTACGTTAGGATGATGCGGAACGATGCAAGAGTCCATCAGGTGCTGCCTTGACTAGGACCCTGCATATCATACGCTAGGGCTGCAGGCACCTCGCAGCATCCCTGGTACCTCCGGGTGTCTCGTATCTGGCACCCTCTTCTGAGTCACGGAGAGAGAGCGCGCTGTGGGGAGGAGTGCCCTGTAGGCTGCCTGCTTCCAGGGACGGAACGAGGGGGAGAAAAACGAGCGCTCTGCCACTGAAATGCTCGCAGAGCACTGCACTAGGTGGGCCTGTGGAGTGATAAACTGTGGCTTTGTTTCTGTTCCCGTGTTCTTAACACCTGCACTGGGACACTGCGAGGAGCTGCACACTGGAGTTACCTGACCCATCCCAGCAGTGCCCACACTGCCCCCAGCCTTAGGCCTTCATTGCGAATTGGATACCAACCGCCAGTGCACTCTGGAGCATGCTCATCCTTGCAAGGGCTTGACATTCAGAGCTTGAGAAGATGTCCTGCAAGTCAGGGATAAGGTGATCCTAAGGGCTCTGCAGGTCTTGCCTTTGCGACGTACTCACACAGCTCTGCCACTGGACTTCTGCTGCCTCCGCTGCTTCAGTCCTAAACTCCCGTGCGACTGCCAGAGCCCTGAGCTGGAGTACCTTGCTGTCCCAGCGGTGGGCTCCCCTACTTCATTCTGCCAATGCCTCTCAGCCCTGACCTGCAGACCCCATTTCCCGGCCCTGGGTGCCTTGCACACAATTTGGCTAACCTCTCTTAGTCCCAAGCTGCAGGTTTTTGAGTTCTCTTCACAGCTTTAACGATGCCCCTCAAGCCCTACTCCCAGCCCCCTGTTGTTGCAGTCCTGGAATTCCTGTTCACAACCCTGGCCATGCTCTGCAGTCCCCCTCCTATCCCAGGCATGAGTCCAGATCCATGAGCCTAGCTTCAGTCTGTAGGCTCACTGAAAGCCCCTTTCCCTGCCCTGGGCTTCTCTCAGTACAAAGGTATGCCTTTGCACAGGTAGAACAGGTATTTGGCTCCTGAGTCAGCCTTGCCCTGGTGCGAGCAGCCTCTGTCCATGTTACTGTGCCGTCACGGGCACTGCACTCCCCAGGTGCGCTGCCCTACCAGGGGCGTTTCCTTTGGGCTTCAGTGCTGCAGGAAGCTGAGCTGCTCTTGGATTCTGGGAGAGCCTGTCTGTCCTTCAGGGCAGATTGGGGAATGGTGGGAAGGCTTTGGAGAGCTTCCAGCACTCGAGGGAGGTACACTGTCTTCACGGCAACTTGGGCAGCTTACCAGCCCAAGTGAATGTAGTACTCTTGCCTATAGCTCCAGCCAAACCAGCTGACCTGGGTGCAATGCACCACCACGCTCGGGTGAGATGGCTATACACACTGAGATATTGGGGGATGTCCAGGTAAGAGCACAGGATTGGCTGGCAGTGAGGAAACACTAAGGGTCATACTGCAGGCACTGTGTTTGGTGGTTAGCTTTATTCTCTGCATCTTTGAAGAGCTAAAGCTAGTAGCATTGCTGTGTCTGAGCAAACCCAGAGGGGATCCCAGGGGGACTACGTAAATGTGCTGATGTTTTTTGGCTGGCGGGATTTATTCAGTCTGTCATCGAGTCCTGCCATAATTGCTAGTCCACACTTTCTTCCAAAAAAGGTTTTAAAAACCTCCTGTATCAGCAGCTCCCACTATTAAGCTGTCTGTTCAGAGGACACAAGCTGATTTATCCACTGAGTTAAATTATCCACTGATTTATCCATTTATCCACCAGTGGAGCCGCTGGGGGAGTTTAAAAATAAAACGTTGGCCTGTTCTATCAACATCTGGATGCAACCTCCCTAATTCAAGCTGGATGCATGCCTCTACAACATGGAGCCGTGGGCAAGGGCCTCAGCTGGAGCCAGTCACCACAGCTCTGCTGACTTGTCTTGGGGTTTTTTTTCCGTTGTGTTTTCTCCCAGACTGGTGGGAGTCAAAGCTGGAACTCCACTCTTCTGAAGCAGTAGCCCTGTCTGATGAGCCAGTTAGTTTCTTGTCTTCATCTTCATCGTGGTATTGGGGGTTGTATTTGAGCTGGTGTGACCAGCCACAGGGATAGCTTGTGTAGTGAAGTGGGGCTGTCTCCACTTTGTGCGGGGGAGCTAGAGCTCTTGCGTTCACTCCCTCCTGTGGGCAACCCATCAATGAGAGCCATTTAGTTGGTGCCTGGGACCAAATAGATGTGTACAGGCTGGGAGAGGCAGTCCTTCCTTCGTGACGATGCTTCCCAAAGAAGTTCGGGCTAAGACCTGGGACTTGTGGGTGGACTTTTTACAAGGAGGGATAGTTGCTAGAGATTGCCTGGCGGTGGTTCTTTTGCAAACTAAAATGGAAAAAATGATAGGAGGTACGCTGTGATGGTCCCTGCCAGAAGCTGTCAAAACTGTTACTCTAGAGCAGCAATTCTCAACCTTTTTGGCCTCAAGGCACCGTTCAGTGGAACGAACTTGAAGCATCCCCACCGGACTCAAAGCCCCGTGCGTAACTCTTGTGAATTGCGTGGCACCAAATTTCAAAAGCTAATTTATAAATTGCAGTGCTTACCCCCGGCGGAGGGGCTGGGCAGCAGCGGTGGGGGATCATTCAGTCAGGCCTGCATTTGTCTACTTGGCTTACCTGCTTATCTCCTTATGCCTCGTTTATCTCCTCACACTTTGTGGCACCCTTCAAAGGATCCGGCAGCACCCCAGGCTGTCCTGGCATTCTGGGTGAGAATCACTGCTGTAGAGACAGCTATACTGGGGGAGGATCTGGTTGCAATAGGGTTTTCAGTCCTCAGAAATCCATTTTTTCCCTGTAGTTCAGATCAAACCATGACTTAACATTGGTCTGACCGACTGATCCTGTGGCTGGATCCCACAAATGAGCCACATAAATGCTTCCTGCCTCCTCCCCACTGACTTCTGCTTCTCTCCCTTCAGTCCTGGCACAAGGCTTGTTTCCGATGTGCCAAGTGTGGGAAAGGCCTGGAATCCACCACCTTGGCTGACAAAGATGGAGAAATCTACTGCAAAGGTGAGTGAGCGCCCCCTTCCCAGGGCACTGGCCAAACCAAGGCTAAAGCACAGAAACCTTTGGGCGTGAGGGCAGGGGCAGGCCAGGGTTATGGCTGGGTGCGCCTCTCTGAATGGAATTAACTGATGTCCCAAATGGGGAACTGCGGTTGTAGGAATAGCAAGTGCCCAAATGCCTGCATGGCCTTGGCCCTGGCCCCAGCCCTAGCCTACGTGCTTGCCACATGGCTTATATGCCAGTGGGTCTTTCTGTGCACCCTGCTGCCCTGCGAGGGCTCATCTGCACTGTAGCAGCAGACTCTGGTACCTGTTCCTATTGGCATACTCTGAACCTGGGAGTCCCCTAGCAAGGCTACTCTGGGCTCATCTTCCATGCCTGCTTCTGAGTCTCTGGTGTCCTGAGGGCACCTGCAGGGGACAAGGCTGGAGCAGTCTTGCTGATGAACTTCCAGACTTGGAGTATGTTAGCAGGCATGGGCAGGCTAGGAGTGGGTCGGGTGTGCCTGGTCCTCCCTCATACCCAGACCTACTGCTACAAGCCTATCTGGCTGTGGCTCTATATTTTAGAGGGTGGTTGTGTTTAGGGAGGCTGGTGACCTCAAATTACGCAGTGGAATGGGCACATCAATGGGAACCTGCAAAAAACCCTAACGCTTCTGAAGGGGTCAGCATCTCCCAGCTGGGTGGCAGGGCACCACTGCCTGGCTCCTGCCTGTGAGGAGGCAGCGCCCAATTTGAACCCTGGGAAAGTGCCTGACCTGACGGCCATCTCGCCTCTTGTCCATTCAGTCCTATGAGCTCCCCTGAGGAAAGAGCAGTGCCCAGCATGGAGCTTCCTCATGCCACCGTCACTAATGGCCACTTTCCTTCCTCCTCTGCAGGATGTTACGCCAAGCACTTCGGGCCTAAGGGTTTTGGCTTTGGGCAAGGAGCTGGTGCGCTTGCCCATGCCCAGTGAGGTGCCAGGCCTGGCCCCGCTGACTCCTCCTTGCCATGCTGGTGCCCTGACGATGCTGCGAGGGAGCCCAGCCCGTCTGCTTCCTAGTGCCAATGCCTCTCTTCATAACTAACAACCTCCTGCTGCTTCTCACGGCACTACACCATTCCTGCCAGCTGGTTCCAGCAACGGATCTGACTCAGAGGCCTTGGGATCAATGGAGATCTCTCCACTGTACAACAGGGGCCTTTGGCTCATGAGCTGCTGGCACCAGCGGAGGTGAGATGGGTTCATTTCTATAACACACGTGTGCATGCACACACACACGCACACACACACACACACACACACACTTGCAGAGTGTAGTTTCCACTCTTCAGAGCAGAGAGCACCACTTGGTTTGTGACATAATAATACATTCACAAGTGACACCTGGGTGCTTTATCCATATCCATTTAGGATCTGAGCCCAGCTAGGCAGTGTGATGTCACAGGAGTATGTAGTGTGTCTCATTGAACCATTAATTGCTATAAAAATCAGAACTGACAGTTTATTGGGACTTGCAGGGGGGAATAATACCAACTCTTGGGTGGGCTGGAGGGAACAAGAAACCTAGTGACCAGCCTGGGTGAGAGAGTCAGATAAGGGTAAAGGCAATATTTTATTAATCACATGTTGTATTTAAAGCATAGATTCAAGGCATGGTTGACGAAGTCACATGCTGGTATAAATGGCAGGGCCTCTTGACTTCAGTAGACATATGCTGGTTTACACCAGCTGAGAACTTGGCTCTAAATCTAGTAAACCATGAAGTCACCATTTTCAGAAGTGGGTACTGATTCTGCTGTTGTAGGGAGCCTAACTTGTGATGGCCAGGGCCCCATTTCTTTCAAAACCATTTGGAGTCAAAACCACACCACGTCTTTGGCGAAGGTCAAAACAGGTGGCCCAGGCTCATGCCGCTGCTTTACTCGCAGCGTCATGGAATATTAGTCTGAGAACATGAAGGCAATCTGTGCTGCCTGCCAGCATCACTGCCAGTTTTTTTCTATCTACTTTGTCTCTGCCTGAGCAGTGTAGGTATTCTAAGGGGCTGGTTCATGCTTGTTTCGCAGCAGACCCCATGCTGCTTGAGGTGCAGACTCCGCAGGGAAGTTTTTTTCTTGCCCAGGCCGTTGTTGCTCTCAGTTCCTGGCCTGCAGCTGAAATGGGTGGTGACATTTTTCAGGGTGCCCTAGAAGCTTGAGCCCAATTTTAAAATGGGAATTCAGGCTCTTAAGCCATGCAAGCACTTCTGACATTTTTACTCTGAATTGGAGCTTGCTGTATTCCTTGGATTTTCTTTGGAGGCCTTGTAGTCTTTGGCTGAGGTTTCTGAAGGTATAGGAAGGATCCCCTTAAATGTCTCCAGAAATGTTGCTCCATCTTATATGTGTAGATAAATTTGGGGTCCAGCTAGAGATGGCCACTTCCCCCTCTAGGTTTTTGCTTGGGGGAGAAGAGGAGGTCAGGAGAGGCTTTGCCTTCATGGTCTCAGACCTCAGCAGAACAGTCATTCCCATGACAAAGATGAAAGGGTTCACTAAAGAAAGCATAGATTCAAGGCATGATTGGGTGTAAATCCCTTCAGGATGTCATTTGAGAAAAGAGCATCACTTTTACTTCTCCTCCTTTCCTTTGGGGTGGGAGAGCAAGGATTTAGGGTTCCTTCCCCATGTGCCTTTTCCATGAGAGCTGGGTGGACACTAGGCAGCCATGTTTCTTCTGTACTTGCCACATGCAGGGATTGTGTCCAAGTAAACTTGTATATTCAATAAAGCTGTAAGAACAGAACCTTTGTTTGGCCTGCTCTTTCCCTACCCCTGGGAGAAGGGATTGGCTGGTTGCATTGCAGAGGGGAACTTGCCACAAAAGTGAAGATCTAATTAATGAGACTTGGGCATGATTGTTGCACGGGAGCCCTTGAGCAAAGGTAAGATAGGGTGTATTCGTCCCCTTGTCTCTATAGAGATCTGAACCTGGGACCTTCACTGCTGCAAGCAGATGCTGCTGCTGCTGCTGCTAAAGGAGCTTCTCTTGCAAGTAGCAAGAAGAGATTCTTTTCTTTTATGGACCGGCCACTAGGTGGAGACTTAGGCCTGTGCACAGAGCGCTTGCAGATCACATCAACTAGTGCAAGGGTGGCCAGGGTGCAGCACCCGGGCTGGCGCTGTGTGGGGCACACAGCCAATCAGGGACAGGACAGGTAGCAGATGGGGCAGGGAACAGAAAGCAGAGCAGAGGAAAGGGATCAGAGTGGCACTTGGGGAGGATACAGGGCTAATTCTTGGCACCCCTGCCAGAAAGCTTGGCCCCACTGAACCAGTGATTCAGCAGTGGGAAGTTCCCTGTCACCACTGGCCACTAGTCCCAGGTCTTTTAAGACCTGAGGCTGTATTGGTAGGAGAGGCTCTGGGTCATGCCTGGGCAGCAGTAGCAGAGCTGCCTGGCCATTGTCTCCCTCATATGGCCATTGCCAGTCCTTGCAGTTCACAGACAGGCTTCAGGCTAGAGCTGCTCCCCACAATCTACTAGGAGCTGCTGGGGCCTGGACCAGTGGCTCATCATTCAGCCCGTTTCTCATGCACTCTGAATTGCTGTTTGGCAGCTGAGAGCCCTGGGGAAGCTGTCTGTGCATGGGACCCACCCCAGCGGGATTGCAGAACACAAATATGCTGCTTGGCCATGCAGCAGATGGGGATGGCTTCTCTCCGAGTGGCTCAGGAGCTCATGGTGCCCAGTGCACTGTGCAGGGAGCAGACCTTTTCCCCTGGAGCTGTCTCCCAGAGGGGCAGGGCTTATGCTGAATGATGGGCAGACCTGTGGGGAAGCTGCTGGCATGGGGCAGGAATGTACAAAGCAGGAAACTGCCCCAGTAGCTGCAGTCAGACTTTGCCCAGGACATGGGAGGTCACGTGGGATCTCAGTTGTAC